>NC_086324.1:123054674-123400508 GCF_036172605.1 Pelobates fuscus | reverse complement strand
CTCCAGCTAAAAAGAGCAGGAAAAAAAATGTAGTTATCTTTTTTTTAAATGGGAAACAATGTTTCTTCAATATTCACCCTTTGCAGCATTCACTGTAAAAGCAGCAATTTCCTTCCACAGCAGTCTCTACTTTGTCATAACATTAATGATCTGATTGCATTTAATAAAATAGCAACTCATTATTTCACTCATTCATTTAAATTCCATCTTTGTGTAAAAACAGCACTGTCAATTTTGACTTAACTAAACCAGGGCTTTTTTTAATTAACAAAGTTTTTTCAGTAACCAACAAACCAGCTTAATGTAGTGGTTCTGGTGACTATAGCATTTGCCTGCAAGCTATTCAATGTAAACATTGCCTTTCAGAAAAAAAAGTCAGTGTTTACATTGCTGCCTAGTAACACCTCTAGTGGAAGTCACTCATGTGCAAACAGTGTGCAGCATCTACGTTCAGCATTTCCACGCACTGCATGGAGGCACTAAATATTCCCCATAGAGATGCATGGATTCAATGCATATCTATGAGGAGATGATTAATGGATGCACCCAAATAAAAATTCTGGTCCGGAACCAAAAATTCAAGATGCCCTTGGTCGAAAACCAAAAATGACTTTTCCCCCCAAATGATTTTAAAATAGTTTTTTCTAGAATTTTATTAATGTTAGACTTATTACACAGTGAGGGAGGGGGTGACTGGTGACAGTGAGGCGGTGACACAGTGAGGGAGGGGGTGACTGGTGACAGAGTGAGGCAGTGACAGTGAGGGAGGGGGTGACTGGTGACAGTGAGGCAGTGAGAGTGAGGGAGGGGGTGACTGGTGACAGTGAGGCAGTGAGAGTGAGGGAGGGGGTGACTGATGACAGAGCGAGGCGGTGACACAGTGAGGGAGGGGGTGACTGGTGACAGTGACTGAGCGACTGATGATGATGATGGGGTGACAGTGGGAAGAGGTGACAGAGTGACTGTGAAGGAGGGGGTGACAGAGTGACTGTGAAGGAGGGTGTTAAAAATACCTATTTGTTTTTCATTCCCTGGTGGTCCAGTGTCCATGCTCCCTGGTGGTCCTTCTCCCCAGCCTGCAGTTCTGCCGGGTGAGAGCTGCAGACTGTGCTGTATCTAGCGATTTCCAGAAGTCAGAGCGTTGCCATGGTAACCTGCAGCAACGCTCTGATTGGCCAGAGATCGCGAGTTACAGCACAGTGTGCAGCTCACGCCTGGCGGAGCTGCAGACTGTGCTGGCTCTCTCCCCGGGCAGACGGGGTCCTCCCACCTTGCTCCCCCCCCCCCCCCCCCATCCGCCGCCGGACTCGGATGGTGAATTCCGGGATCCCAGGTAATGGCTGCGAAGTGAACGGCAGCCGCACTAAGGAGTGACAACGAATGGTCTCTCCCCCCCGTGGGATTCTCTGTGACAGGTATCACCCGGGAATCCTCCCTGTCCTCCATTCCCCACCAGGGATGCTCCCCGCTGGCAGCCCAGACTGGGGACACCGGGCACAGCGCGCTCACTGCATGACACACATGGGTGGGCCACAGCCAGGCCTGGAAACAGCACAGGAGCTTCCCCACCAGGATCTGGGTCATGGGGGGGCTGTAATTTTCGGCCGAAATGGGATAGGCCCATTTTCAGCCGAAAATGTCAGCAGCCGAAATTTCGGTGCACCCCTAGTATGCACAATAGCCTCCCCTATGAGAAAGCATTGGATTGGCTGAGATCATAAAGATTGATTATTTCAGCCAGGGAAGCAGGGCCATCAGAACCACTACAGCTTAGAGGGAATCTATGCTGTTAGGAATACAAATCTGGGGGATGCTGGATGTACTTGTCAAGCCCTGAATTAAACATACTGAAAAGTGCATGGTTGAGTAATTGGGTATAGCCTTCTGTTTCCAATGGGATCTATGGATATTGTTCAAGTCCCAACAGTTTCATTGGCAAGGAGAATGCCACTAACCTTTCTTCCAGACCACAAGCTGTCCCCATAGAATCATTGTGTACTGTAAAGAAATGATTTTTGTCATTTAAGAGAATGAGAAGATGTCAAAGGGACATTCTAAGCACCAAAACCACTACATTATAATGTAGAGTTTTTTGTGCAAAAACCCTTTCCCTGCAGCATGACAAATGTAAGCATTGCTGTTTGCGACAAAGTTCCAAAAAGGAAAAGCAAGTCAGTCTGAATTTGCTCTTTGAATTAGATGATGTTGCTGGTTTTATATCTTACCGGGACATTGTCGGCAATATAACCATTTCACCTTATACTGCCTGAAGCTCTGAGAAACTGCAATGATTACATTGCAGAGTTAACTCCACCCCTATTAGCAGCCTTTTAGGTCCCAAGCAAAGTTTTACTCAGCTATCCGACATCAAATGTCAGCAAACTTTACATGAGAACGACTAACATCTTCTATGTTCCCCATAGGAAAGCTGTACAGAGAGGTGCTTTGATGCAATGCATCTCTATCAGGAGAAATTGCATGGCGCTGGGAAAAGGGGGGTGGGGGGTGGCATGACCAGGGCCTAACATGTGTTTTTAACACTATAGGTGTACAATTGTATTCCTGATCCTACAGTGTTCCTTTAATTAAGTGGTTCTGCTGCAAACGGAAAGTCCCCGCAGTATTAGTAACGTAAGCACCGCCTTTTCTGAGAAAAAAAAATGGTTTACAGTGCTTCCTAGGGACCTCTCTCTTCGCTTTAACTCAGACAACAGGCGCTTCATGTTTTGGTCCTGAAATCTTTGCAGGACCCACATTCTGCTTATTCACATTCAGCATAAAGATGCTCCCCACACAGATATATTAAGCATGCACAGTATAGGGAATCATTTTAATAGCTTAGATAATATTTTCACTTCACAGATGTAATTTACCTTAAATAATTGTATCTCAATCTCTAAATTGAACTTTAATCACATACAGGAGGCTATTGCAGGGTCTAGCAAGCTATTAACATAGCAGGGGATAAGAAAATCTTAATTAAACAGAACTTGCAATAAAGAAAGCCTAAATAGGGCTCTCTTTACAGGAAGTGTTTATGGAAGGCTGTGCAAGTCACATGCAGGGAGGTGTGACTAGGGTTCATAAACAAAGGGATTTAACTCCTAAATGGCAGAAGATTGAGCAGTGAGGCTGCAGGGGCATGTTCTATACACCAAAACTGCTTCATTAAGCTAAAGTTGTTCAGGTGACTATAGTGTCCCTTTAAATTACTTCAGAGGCATGAGATTTATACACCAAAATGGATTCATTAAGCTAAACTTGTTTTGGTGACTACTACAGTGTCCATTTTAAGTGGTTAATCCGTTTATCAGCTGTTTAACCCTAAAGTTAAACCAATCTGCCCCTTCATTTCCACTGATGTCTAAGGCTTCAATGAGGAAGAGAAGCTGTGCACTGGGGGCCACCGGCAATCTAAGTTGATCATTAGTTTTCCTTTGAATCTAAGGACACTTGACCTTCTTCTGTCAAGACATACAACTAGGTTTATTTATATGTGGAATGGACAATTGGAAACTAGTCTCCCTAATGAAATTAAACTAGAACTCCTAGCAATTAAATGTGGAATGTACAACGTAGCTCTGATGTAACATAACAGCCTCAACCTCATTAAAAAAAAAAAAAAAAAAGAATAAAAAAAATGTATCCAAAATTTGTGACAATAACATTTATTTGGTAAAACAAAGCATGGCATCATTTGAGATCCAACATTGGTTCCATCTCTGATTACAAAGTAACTCAGAAGATTATCCTGCCGATCACACTGTCAAATCATTGACCATAGAGTGTGTAATCCTACTTAAAATCTTGGGGGGGGCGGGGGCGGAGCCTGAAACGGACCGGAGCAGACGCACATTTGCGGAGCTCCGGTGCAATCCACTGCAATCTACAGCAACAGGGGACACCCTGTATCATTCTCGGCCACACAAACGAGCATTGACCTCGGAGAACCTTACTGTGACGCCGATGCCGTTCCTCCTGACTCCCGGCTCCAAAACTAAGCGCCGAGGCGGCAAGGCCTACAGGACAGGCGGGCAGCCTCAGACCATAACAGGAACGCACTGGCCCTGGAACATCCCAGACTTTGAGGACTGGTACCCCAGCACACAGAGCTCAGGTGAGATGGGTCGCAGGGCGCAAAAAACGCCCCAAAACATCTCGAAGCCGCAGCGCGACATAGGCCAAATGCTACAGGCCCCAAGCGCAGTGAAGGCCCAAACTCCCCACAACCATCTGAGGAGGGAGAAACACAGACAGTCCACACCCCACCCCAGTCCCCAACACCCTATACCCACATGGACGTCAGAAGCCAGCATACCGGCCTCAAAACAAGACATACAGGCAATGCTGACAGGCCTACAACAGAATCTCAGACAAATGTGGGAAGCAGATCTGGCAGTACTTAAGCTGGACGTGCACGCAGTGTCAACGCGCACACAGACGATCGAAGAGGAGGTCAAGGGACTGAGGGAGAACTACCTGGCTCTGGGGGAGAAGGTGCGACACCTACAATCCTCACAAGCGACAATGTCCAGGCAAGTTAACCTCCTGGATGATAGAGGGCGCCGCAAAAATATCAAAATTCGAGGGGTACCCGAGTCAGTGCCACTAGAAGAATTGCCACACTTCACCAGACAAGCAAAAACATTCCAATTCGATGGGATCTATAGGATAGCCAAATCCCCACAAGCACCCACCTCAGCTCCACGGGACATAATATTAAGATGCCAATCAATGTCAGACAAACTGGGGCAATACAAGGGCAGACCCCTTTTGACTTCGAAGCATGCCAACTCCTTCTTCCAGGACTTAAGCAGAGCCACACTACAATGGCGCAAGAGTATGCACCCAATCACCAAACAACTCCAAGCGGCAGGAATAGCCTATAGATGGGCGACCCCAGGAACTCTCTGGATCACTAAAGATGATAAGCACTTCAAGGCCACCGACCACACGGAGGGCCCAGTACTGATGACTGCTCTAGGACTACCGAACCTCGCACCGACCTCGATGACACAACTAGACCCTCAGCCAGGGACAACAAGAACAGATACAACCGCGACTCCTGGAATAAGCAGGGGCACCAAACCCAAGGAAATGCCTTTGCCGACAGCCGATTAGGCTTTAGTTTAAACATTTTGTTTAAATATTTTGTGTTAATAAGTCTGATACTTAAACTACATGTAGTTCTATGTCCTCTCATTCTAAAAGTTATTGCAGTGCGAACGAGGCTCACTAGAGCCAACCACCCTTGCTCCGACGACACCCCCCCCCCTCCCTGGGGTTACAGGGAACTGACATATCAAGGGCGACATAGCAAACCAGACTGGCATCAAGCACACCACCAAGGCTAATAACTCTAGCCTGGAACCACACGGGTTAGGCTTGATCCTGTCACACCACAGCGACCTATAACCACCTAGACTTAACAGCCATAGTTGTAAAATTGACCAGCGACCACACGCAGCCACCACTAGGACGAAAAGACACCTTACGACTACGCACACAGGTGCAAACTAACGGCCTCAGTCAGGAACAACAAGGGAGCGGACTTAGTCCTAGAAAGGAAACCCACGGAGGGACCCCACGACCACCATAACCCACTCCAGGCCTATGTGCAGAAGGGCCACATCATACACCCACAACCTTGAGACACAAGGCAGAGAACCAGAAATAATACCCAGACTTGGCCGTAACCACCCTCTCCCCTCCACTCAAGACCCCATAAAACAAGGGGTGACATAAGCAGACAGGTGTCTCCTACCCTCACGGTTACATGATTTAACTTACTCACTATAACAATGAGACCAATCGTAATTACAAAATGTGTGTGAAAAGAATCTAGTAATGCCTGTATATAACATGCACTGTTTGACGTGTAGAGGCTGTTGTGGCCATACACGTGTGTTTATCATCTTGCCACACGAAAAATAAAGATTTATAATTAAAATTTTAACAGACAGATCACTGAGATCCCAGGTAAGCTACACACTGCTTACATGTGGCGGACACCAGGGCACTTCTGGCATCTAAGACATTTCTCAAAGCCATGGAAACAAGAAAATATGCAAATATGCACTCTTACAAATTGAAAGTCATTATGTTACATCGGGGACATAAAATGCAAGGTGTATAAAAGTATTATAAAGACTGTAGCCAGGATCTGCACCTCATTACATTCGAGAAAAATATGTGTATTTCTTCTACCCTGTTCCTTTGAAAATAAGCCCTAGCTTATTTTTGTTTGTAATATAAGCCCTACTACGTAAATAAGCCCTAGTCGCTAGTCCTACCCCAAAAATAAGCTCTAGTCGCTAGTCCTACCCCAAAAATAAGCCCTAGTCGCTAGTCCTACCCCAAAAATAAGCCCTAGTCGCTAGTCCTACCCCAAAAATAAGCCCTAGTCGCTAGTCCTACCCCAAAAATAAGCCCTAGTCGCTAGTCCTACCCCAAAAATAAGCCCTAGTCGCTAGTCCTACCCCAAAAATAAGCCCTAGTCGCTAGTCCTACCCCAAAAATAAGCCCTAGTCGCTAGTCCTACCCCAAAAATAAGCCCTAGTCACTAGTCCTACCCCAAAAATAAGCCCTAGTCACTAGTTTGACCTTTGAAAATAATTCCTAGTCACTAGTTTGACCTTTGAAAATAATTCCTAGTCACTAGTTCGCTAATCTGTTCGGGGAAGTTTCTCTGAACAGATTTGCGGGATTCCATTCGAGAGTAAACCAATCTATGTTTGGGAAAGTTTTGGGAAGTTTTTGAAAGATTTGCGGGATTCCATGCCCTAGTGAAGTGGTCTATGTTTAGGGGAATTTCCCCAAACATAGACATCCCCCAAAAATAAGTCCTAGTGCATTTTGTTTGAGAAAAATATATATAAGACCGGGTCTTATTTTGGGGGAAAGACGGTATGAAGAACTGGGAGGCTCACAAGAGTGTAATTGCATGTTTATTGTACTTCGGACGAAGTACAAAAAGGAAAAGGCATAAGTACAACCTTTAGTCAAAAAGATACACATTGTATCGCAAAACCATAAACAAATTCTTTCAGCACACACTGAATGAGATTACTATTCTCCATAAGGAGTTGAATCATATTCCATATACTAAAGCTAAAAGCTCAATTTTCCTTACTCATACTAATCATCAATTCAGCAACAAATGCGGGAAGCATTTGGCAGCAATCCTCAAACAGTGCCATTAACAAACCTTTATTCCTAAAATATGTGCCAACATGGTGTTTTAAAACACACTACAGAGGACATATCACAAGCCTTTTAGGCTAACTATACCCAATTATATAAAACATACTCACACATAAAACAAAGGACCGGGAGGCAAAGCTGCATTATTACAATATATATTTCTTCACGCACTATTCAACAGCTATCATCCACAGATAGGCAAAATATTGAATCCAGATGTAGCCCTTACTTTAAAAAAAAAAAAAATGTGCCTGTTCTGTGAATTGAAATTTAAATTACACTGCAGGGTCTAGAAAGCTATTAACAGTGTTGGACATACGAAATTCCAAATTAAACAATTTGCAATGAAGGAAGATTAAATATAAGATCATTTTTTACAGGAAGCGTTTAGGAATGTTGTGTAAGTCACATGCAGGGAGGTGTGACTACAGCTGTATAAACAAAGTGATTTAACTCCTAAATGACAGAATTAAGCAGTGAGATTGCAGGGGCATAATCTATATACACCACAACTGCTTCATTAAGCTAAAGCTGTTTTGGTCATTATAGTGTCCCTTTAACCCCCAAGAGCCCCCAGCTCATTTCCCTGATAGCTAAACTTGGCAAAGACCATGAACAGTGAGGAAGTTATAAGCCAATTGCACAACTTAATGATGACTTAAAGTTGTTTTCAAAAATACTAGCCGCCAAAGTCAATTTATTCCACAGGGCAAAATTTTCAAAAATCCCTTCTATTTTCTTATTTAAGGATGCCAAAAAGACCTTTGCTTGGGTTGGCTGGCCCTATCAAGAAGCCTAGTTTTGAGATGTGGGGACAGATGGAGACGAAGGGCTATGGCGCTATAATGCTATCCAACCTCAAAAAAAATGTGTAAACAGGCAACTCTACAGTTGGCATTAATAATGGCACTTAGCTGTCTGCTCTCAACTATTTGTCTTACACTTAGAGACCACGTTAAATGCTGTTCATAAACACCCTGAGATATCCAAGGGATTCAATGTGGAAACACCCTGCATTATTTTAGCATATGGTGATGATTGTTCTCAATTGTAAATCCCTTAACATCACTACATTCACTCATGGAGGAGATGCGGCTCTATAGTCATCATTCTAATTTGTCCATTCAGGTTGACAAATGTCAATATATTGAAGTTGCACTAGTTCCTAGGTAAAGACAATTTATACAACCTATCCATTCGGAAGAGATAGACAGACACACATATTTGGGGGCATGCTTCGTGTCTAATATTACTAGACTATATAATTATGGTCCTCTTCTTAAAGACATAAGTGGTGAAAAACAAATAGGATTTTCCCTTATTTCATGGATCAGGCAAGTGAATATTATTAAAATGATGATGGGAGTAGGGTTCTTTTTTCCACTTGTATATTCAATCTATTACGGTGACGATTTTTGAACCGATATCTCCTTTATTGCTATCTTCAGCCTATGGGGTACTGTGACTCAACCCACCGGTAATCCGCTCCCTCTTAACTCCTTCCAGTGTTTCCTCCTATCGGCCACTTGACTTTATTGGCGATATTTGAGGTTCTTTATTGATAACACTCCTGTTCCCAACGTTTACTATATAGCAATATTTGTTTTTCCTATGATTATAGACTTTTCTGTTAAGCTATTGAGCACTCCTTTCGTTACATAAGTCTAGATTGCTACTTCTATATTGTGCTCTGTACTATAGTTTTTAGCCACTATAGATCATAAACTGCAACATTGTTTTGCTGCAGCTCTGTGCCATCAGAGGTTCACTGAAAACTTTTGAACAGGTCCTCTGATTTTGCTATATATTTGACATTTATTTGCAACAATTATTCAGGAACGTTATACCTATTATTAATTTGTAATAGGGACAATAATATAGCGTTTTTCATTTTATTTTTATTCTAATATATCCAGATCTAGAATCGTTATTACTACGCTGTATCTATCACTAAACCGCAATGGTTACTACTATATAGTAGACATTATTTTTGTGCTACTTTTGTTTGTACATAGTACATTTTATCCTATTAAAAGTTATATATTAATTTCACTCAGGGCACTCAATTGGTCTTTGTTCGTCATTACTACCCTGGTAGTTTTTTGTGGGTTAGCCCCACTTAGAGTGTTTCCCTACAGCTTCCATCCCGGCCCCCCCCCCCCCACCCCCTTTTTTGAATTATTAAAATGAACACCATGCCAAAAATCCTATATTATTCTAGGACTCTTGCGATCCATATATGGGACGCTTTTTTCTCCACATAAAACGGCAAACTTAAAAATGTCCCTAACTCATTCTGAGTAGGAAAACAAATCCTACTACGGGCTCATGAGGGTAAGGCAGGTAATAACTACACAGCATTTAGTTACAAGTTCATACCAAGATGGTATCTCACATCCCATAGGCTTCATACCATGAATCATGATTTTTCTGACACATGTTGGAGTGTGGACAGTATAGTGGTGCCTAGCTCCACATCTGCTGGCATTGCCCACTCAACCAACCATATTGGGAGAAGTCCTCCAAAAAAAATTAATGACATCACGGTTGGCGTTTATTAGATTCCCCAGCCGCAGCCCTCTTTGAGCACCTCAAGTGGCCAGTATAGGACAATCTGTGTCCCTTTCCTACTAGCAGCATCCAGGCCACTTATTTACACTAAGTGGAAATCCACTTACGGGATTTTGGAGTGGTATAGAATAGAGGACATCCATAAAATGGAAGAACTTTCTGTCATGGAAAGGAATACATTTGCAACAAGCAGTGGGAAAAGTGGTAAGCTTTTTGCTAAACTACAGATGGGCAATAGTGTAGGTATCAAGTCAGCGGCATCTTTGTTCTATACATTTTCTCCAATTATATACTATTTATGTTTAATATGATTCTAGGTCGATGACACCATACGTGGATAAAATATTAGGGATTGTTAAAAATGTAATGCAGATACCTTGTACAATGTATTATCATGCATTAATTATGTTACAACTTGCCTTGGAACGAATATGTGGAAAAGTTAGGTCTGTGATGTTCATGTAACTAGGGATGCACCGAAATTAAAATTTTGGACCGAAATTAAAATTGTGACCCGAAACCAAAAATTCAGGATGCCCTTGGCCAAAAAAAAAAAAAAAAAAAAATGTAGGTCCCTGCCATCGTCGCCCCGCCCCCACCCCCACCCCCACCCCCCCAGTCAGGTCCCTGCCATCGTTGTCCCCCCGCCCCCCTTAAGGACCAAACCTCTGGAATAAAAGGGAATCATGACATGTCACACATTCACAGCAAAACACGGCGCTGCGCCAATCAGCATATCCTCATAGAGATGCACTGAATGGATGCATCTCAATGGGGAACGTTCAGTGCTGCATGTCACATGTCCTTAAGGGGTTAAACTCACCTTTTTTGCGAGCACCATGCCAGTCTTGCCATGGCTGGCTCCGATCCTAATCCACCTCCTTTGTTGAGATCATCAAAATTGACGATCTTAGACAATCCCATGCTTTCCCATAGGAAAGCGTTGGGAGGCTATTGCACATTCACAGCAAAACACGGCGCTGCGCCAATCAGCATATCCTCATAGAGATGCACTGAATGGATGCATCTCAATGGGGAACGTTCAGTGCTGCACACTGTGTAGCACTAACCCAGGAAGCACCTCCAGTGGCAGTCTGAGTGACTGCCATTAGATGTGTTTCTAGACCATAATAAAAACACTGCCTTTTATTTACATTTAAAAAGCCTGCAGGGACAGGCTGTAGACACAAGAACAACTAGAAACATAAAATGTGACGGCAGATAAGAACTGTTTGGCCCATCGAGTCGGCCAAATTTTCTAAATACTTTAATTGGTCCCTGGCTTTATCTTAAGTCTAGGATAGCCTTATGTCTATACCACGCATGCTTAAACTCCTTAACTGTGTTAACCTCTACCACTTCAGCTGGAAGGCTATTCCATGCATCCACTACCCTCTCAGTAAAGTAATACTTCTTGATATTTTTAAAGCTTTGCCCCTCTAATTTAAGACTATGTTCTCTTGCTGTGGTAGTTTTTCTTCTTTTAAATATAGTCTCCTCCTTTACTGTGTTGATTCTCTTTATGTATTTAAAGGTTTCTATCATATCCCCCCATCTTGTCTTTCCTTCAAGCTATACATGTTAAGATCCTTTAGCCTTTCCTGGTAAGTTTTATCCTGCAATCCATGAATCATTTAGGCTGTAGTTGTTCTGGTTACTATAACGTCCCTCTATGCCCTGTCATGTTTTTTACCTTTGCTGCAAACCGCAGTCCACCAGCCATTTCTGTAGAGAGGGGCTGGAGAGAGTATATGGAGGTGTGACAACAACATTTATTGTAGGGAGACTGTTGGGTATAAAAGGAGGTCAAACCGCAAGGAAGGAGGGAGACTTTAAAATATTTTATAAGTGTTCTGGACTGTGTGCGAACAAGCCTTATACACCATGTCCTTGCAGGCTTTTATTAGCAGGTGCTCTCACAGCGGTGCCTACAAGTGAAAAATATAATTATGTCCATTGCTAGTGCAAGCTTTTGGACAGAATTAACATGAGTCGTGTGCAGGAGGTGTAACTACAACCGATTTGTTTTGTATAGGCAGTATTTCAACCTGAAAGGCTGCAAATACAAATTGCTACAACCATGACTGCTTCTAAAAACAGAAGGTTAGAGTAACCCTCCAAAAGGAACACTATAGCATTAGGAATACAAGCACGTATTCCTAGCGCTATAGTGTTCTTCACTTATTCAGATGTTCAGCCCCTATATTAAATAAAATAAATGTAATCTTCCAAGTGTCATTCGTGCAGCAACCCGCTCAAGCTGCTGCGTCATTTTCCTGCAGACACTTCCTCTTCTCGTCTAATCCAAGGCCTCTAATTGAAAAGTATTGGGGATGAGAAAGCGCATGTACTGCAAGTGTCACACTCCTCCGATAAAATGTAGAGCTGCAACTAATAGTTTAAATCGATTATGAAAATAGTTGCCAAGAAATCTCATTATCAATTAGTTGGTCTGCCAACTAAATCGACAGAAGATGATGATGTTTATCTGCCTTACTACCATGCCATTCAAAGACAGACATACAGCAACAAACATCCAGTAATGGTTGGAGATGGTAGCTGCAAAATTTTAGATTCCCCCTGAGAAAATCATTGTATACAATAATGGTGCTGATATTGTGGCTGCTGCAAAACTTACTGGAGGAGATGAATTGGTGGACCAGTATCTGTTACGCTGGCCACAACTTGCATCTGGTGATCACTGCCGCAATAAAGAAAAAACAGGCATTGAAATTGTTGTTGGGGCTGCAAAATGTGGTGTTAATCGTTTTTTGTTTTCTTTGTTTTTAATTACGCAGGCTAGCCAGCACAAAGCTAAAAGAGAAACAAACAAATGTAATCATCTGAACACAAGCTTGTTGAGGATGTAAGAACAAGATGGAACAGTATGTACTACACAATTAGCCAAATGATTGAACAAAGGTGGCTTGTAACTGCAACCCTTTCTGACCCATCCATCATGCAAAAGCTAAAACACCATGTTGACATAAAACCAGACCAGTATAGTCTACTTAATGAATTTTACAGCACTCTTAAGCCTTTCAAATGTGAATTTGTCACAAACTATTCGGCCCATGCACCCCACTGAAGGTGCTGCCTTTTGAGTCATCTCTACTGAAGTCTTTACAAGTCATTGCAACAGAACAGAGCCAACAGAAAGGGAAATTTGTTGACCAAGTACAAAACACAGTCATGGTATCCTACATATCCACAGTCATGGAACCCAAGGTTCAGAAGGCTGAAACTTCTGACAAGTGAAAAAATTATAAGTGCAAACAGAGGCGCTTGCAGTGAGAGGGAGATTTTGCAACAGCAAACAACTACAACAACTCTAATTAAATCTACTGAACCTTTTATATCGGTCTCTTTGCTTAACTCACAACTTGAGTCTTGAGACTACAGTGAGGAAGAGAATAAAAAAAGGGTAACCTGAAGAGGACATTAACAGCCAAGTTAGTAATGAATTTGAGGCTGTTTTTTTTTTCCAGAGGCCTCTTGCCATGGAGGAAAGACCTTTGAATTGATCAATATCCCACCGTCGCGAAATTTCAGCAATGTACCGTATATACTCGAGTATAAGACGAGTTTTTCAGCACATTTTTTGTGCTCAAAAACCCCAACTCGTCTTATACTCGAGTCACTGTCTGTATTATGGCAATTTACATTGCCATAATACAGACAGGAGGCTGGCAGCGAGCGCTTACCTCTCCTGCAAGCTCCCTTCTCCTCTGCGCCGGTCCGTTCAGCACCTCTGTCAGCTCCCAGTGTAAGTCTCGCGAGAGTCGCAGGGTCATAGTGCGGCTCTCGCGAGACTTACACTGTGAGCTGACAGGGGAGCTGACCGGACCGGCGCGGAGGAGAAGGGAGCTGACAGGAGCTGCAGGAGAGGTAAGTGCTTCCCTGCCAGCTCCCCTCTTCCCCCCCACTGAACTACCAATGCCACTGGAACACCAGGGAGTGAGAGCCCCCCTCCCTGGCCAGCTAGGAAGCAGGGAGGGGGGACGAAAAAATTTATATATATAAATAATAATAATAAAATTAAAAAAATAATAAAATTACAAATATTAATGAAACAAAAAAACAATATTAAAATAATAATTAAAAAATAACCCCCCACCAAGGCTCTGCATCACACACTGCATTCATTATATACACACACACTGTAAATAAATATTCAATTAATATAATTTTTTTAGGATCGAATTTTATTTAGAAATTTACCAGTAGCTGCTGCATTTCCCACCCTAGTCTTATACTCAATAAGTCAATAAGTTTTCCAAGTTTTTTGGGGTAAAATTAGGGGCCTCGGCTTATATTCGGGTCGGCTTATACTCTAGTATATACGGTACACCAGGCACCTTAACACAATGTGAGCGCCTCTTCTCTGCTGCAGCAACATAGCTTGCAAAAAGAGACAGCCTCAGCCAGGAGCATGTGGACATGCTGACGTTTTTGTATTTGAATGCAAAGTTGCTGAAAGAGCAAATAACAAAATGTTATAAAGTGATAGTCTACCACTTTCTAGTTCTAACTCTTGTCAAACAGTTCAGGGTCATATCTTGCTTAATTATAAACATTTGTTCTGCTTTTAAAATAAAAATTGGACAAACAGCTAATATAAAGTTTTATTCTGAAAAGTATTTTTGTAAAACTTAATTTGTGGATATTTTATATCTACCGGATTAATCACTTAATAGTAACAACAATAATTGTCCATTGATTATGAAAATAATTGTTCGTGCCAGCCCAATCAAACACTTTTCATAGAGATGCATTAAATGCAATGCTTCTTAATGATGAGCATCAGAGGATGTGTATGAGGACATTGAGCATCACAGAACAGAGCCTAACTTGGTTGCATGAGCAGTTGCACCCTCTACTGCAGGGGTAGGCAGCCCTGAGCACTTCAGATGTCATGGACAACATAATGCAAGTAAAGTGTCAGAGGAGATGTAGTTCCCAACATCTGGTGTGCTGATGCACTTTACTATGCCTGCTCTACTGTGACCATTGATCTCCATGATCTCAGCCAAGCAGGTGTGCCAGACGAACAGAGACCAGTGCTGCAAGGGAGAAAAGGTAAGTATACGTACCTTTTGGCCAGCTAAATGGCCACCAAGGCACTGTAGCGTTAGGAATACACATTTGTATTCCTAATGCTATAGCGTTCCTTTAAATAAATTATGTTAATAAAGAGTGTTATTCATTATGTATGCACATATCAAAAGAAACGTCTACCTCCCCTTTAAAAATACCAAATGTGCTTAATGTAAAAGTATGAATGAACAACACAAAAGTAGCAAAATTGCATAATTTGCAAACTTAAGGAATCCTGGAAAACCAGGCCATTAAAAAGAGTTAAGTTCATATACATCAATCTAATACATTTATTTATTTAGGTGACCTACTCTCCTCTGACTGCATAGGAAAGGAGGTTTTCCTCACCTTTTTTCCCACGCTGTGCAGGTCCCGCCATGGCTGGCTCCACCTCCACGGCTAAAATCAATCTTGATGATCTCAGCCAAACTAATGCTATGGAAAAGCATTGGGAGGTTATTGCACATGCGCTGCAAAATGCTGTGTTGCACCATTTAGCATCTCTTCATAGAGATGAACCGAACCAATGCATCTCTATGGGGAATATTCTGCGTCTCCATGCACAGTGTGTGGACAGTGAACATAGCACTAAGAGGCATCTCTAGTGGCCGTCTGAGTGACAAACACTAGAGGTGTTACTAGGCAGCAATGTAAACATTGCCTTTTCTCTGAAAAGCCTGCAAGGACAGGCTATAGACAACAGAACAACTACATTAAGTTGTGGTAGTTCTGATAACTATAGGGTCCTTTAAGAATTGTATGGCTCCTAACTTTATCTGGCTCCTAGATTCGAATCAAATTTGTTTAGCCCTGGTGTAATACAATTAACGTATGCAGAATTGTGCCAAATAAGATTGCACTCACACGATATTGAATGTCTGAGCGCACATAGAGTGCCTCCCCAAAAAACTTGGGGGGCCAATTTCCCTCTAGGTTTCTCTACTTCGCTTTCTGCAAGGGCTATTAATCTTAATATAAACAAGGGACTCCAGCAAGCTAAGCAGATAAACCCAGAAGGAAATCGGCACCTCAAGTTTTCAGAGGAGGCACTCTTTGTGCGCAAAAACACCCAATATCTTGTGAGTGCAATCTTATTTGGCACAGTATATTTGTACGTACATTCATAAAACATGTTTACCCGCACATGGCCTGTCAAGCAATCCACCTAGATTAGAAGATCCAATGTAAACATTGTCCATGTGATTTCATCATGTGACTATGTGCATGTGTAAAAGTTTTACCAAAGTACAGTAATGCTCAGATTCATGCCTTTCTTTAAGATGAGTAATCACAACCTGGATACTTTAACTTAACACATCATGGTTGGATGTGTTATTAATGGTGAAAATTCAATCCACATGGAAAAAGACCCTTCCCCCTACAGGATTATGACATTGCACAATAAACAAAAGAAGGAGACAGAAACAACATTGAAAACAAACCAGGTAATCTTTTTTTTCCTGTCACAAAAGGTCCTGCTATGCACTGCACCACAAGCAGCAAAACGTAGATACAAATATGCTATTTTATACAGCTGTGATATAATTTTAGTAAGTAATTGCATGTACAACCTTTACCAGTCTGTGGATGTGCTATCTATTCAACTTAATCATTTACTACCATGAAATTGATAGTCAAATTGTTCTTACCCAACCACAAAAAGTATCAAAGCCATGTGTACTCCACAACAAACAAGCAGAAATCACAGGATCACAATATAGTGGTGTGAAAGTTTTAGGATTATGGGCTCTGTATCCATCAACCACAAAAGTCATCAATAGACACACACAGGTTCATCCACTAAAAAACAAATTGCCATGAATTGCAAACCAGGTGAGAGAGAGACCTATACATACATAGACACACACAATATCTATACACACACACACACACACACACACTACTGACAAGCATACTTTGAAAAATAAACAGCACAGCCTACATTAACGCCTTCAGGTTCACACTAAATGCATCATAACTAAGGGGAATGCAGGTCCTCAAATGGTTAAGGTTAAACCATATAGCTACAGGTGAATGTCATTAACTCAGTTAAAGGGAATAAATCAGCTTTTGGTTACACGTTCTATAACTGATAAATCAAAGTTCTTTATGTACCGGCCATGGGATAAGCAGTAGACTCTGTAGTGTTGATCAGTGTTTTGAAGGACGGAGAGACAGACATTGCACCCAGACCACGAGCAGCCCTGGAGGACAGACACTGCACACAGACCACGAGCAGCCCTGGGGGCCAGACACTGCACACAGACCACGAGCAGCCCTGGGGGCCAGACACTGCACACAGACCACGAGCAGCCCTGGGGGCCAGACACTGCACACAGACCACGAGCAGCCCTGGGGGCCAGACACTGCACACAGACCACGAGCAGCCCTGGGGGCCAGACACTGCACACAGACCACGAGCAGCCCTGGAGGCCAGACACTGCACACAGACCACGAGCAGCCCTGGAGGCCAGACACTGCACACAGACACTGCACACAGACACTGCACACAGACACTGCACACAGACACTGCACACAGACACTGCACACAGACACTGCACACAGACACTGCACACAGACACTGCACACAGACCACGAGCAGCCCTGGAGGCCAGACACTGCACACAGACACTGCACACAGACCACGAGCAGCCCTGGAGGCCAGACACTGCACACAGACCACGAGCAGCCCTGGAGGCCAGACACTGCACACAGACCACGAGCAGCCCTGGAGGCCAGACACTGCACACAGACCACGAGCAGCCCTGGAGGCCAGACACTGCACACAGACCACGAGCAGCCCTGGAGGCCAGACACTGCACACAGACCACGAGCAGCCCTGGAGGCCAGACACTGCACACAGACCACGAGCAGCCCTGGAGGCCAGACACTGCACACAGACCACGAGCAGCCCTGGAGGCCAGACACTGCACACAGACCACGAGCAGCCCTGGAGGCCAGACACTGCACACAGACCACGAGCAGCCCTGGAGGCCAGACACTGCACACAGACCACGAGCAGCCCTGGAGGCCAGACACTGCACACAGACCACGAGCAGCCCTGGACCCCCCCTGCTCCTTAGTCGATCTGTACTGAGGGCCCCCTGTCTGGCCTGATGAATGGGGGGCGGGCCGTGGGTTGCTTCGTACCTTCCATCTCCATGTCCTCGGGCTCGCTGAGCTGCTGCTCCCCAGGTTTCTGCTGCTGTGAGTGGTGATGGTGGTTCATACCGCTGTGTTCGGTCTCCGTCAGTCCTGCTCGCTGCGCCGCCTTGGGCTGCGGGCCCAGCGGGAACGGGGCGGAGAACGGCCTGGACACGGCCTGCGCAGCGGCGGCAGCCTGCTCCTTCCCCGCCGGCTGCTGGGGGTTTGCTGGGAGAGGGGCTGACGGGGGCGGCGGCAGGGATACCCGGACGTATTTGCTCGCTATTCGCCCAATGTCGGCGCTGTGAGGGGGGGGAGTGCGGGACGGACAGCTGCTCCCCGGGCCTTCACTGAGAGGAAGGGGGGCTGCCGGATAATGGCTGCTCGATAACCGTCACGGAGCCGGGAGAACCCCGAGCAATGGCGGCCACCCGGGAGTTAGTCTCCAGCTCCCGCCGCCTCGCTCATTGGTCGGTAACAGCGGGGCCGGGGGGTGACTGGGCTCTGCGGCCTGCTGCCTCACACAACGCCCGGGCTACGGCGGCCGACAGGGAACCTCCCTCCTCCGCGACCGTGTGAGCTGCACGCGGCAACCGTGTCTGCATAGGGCAGTGTGACTGCCGGGTCACGGGCTCCCCCTCTTACTATCACTATTATTATTATTATTAGGAGTGATCCCCTCTCTAGGCTGGCTTCTTCATCAGAGCCCGTATTGAGACGCCAGGATCTTAAAATGGCGGCTCGGTGAAATGTCACATCCGCATGGGGCAGCGTGCTGGAAGGAGGGGGAGAAGGAGGGAGAAAGGGGGAGTGAAAGATGAGCAACGTGAGAAGCCCTCCACAGCCCTCCCTGTATTATAATAGCCTCCACACAACGCCGCCCTCATTATTTATATATTGGTTTTACTTCAGTTTTTGTTTCTTTTTATTATTAATATTGTTGTGTGTTTTTTTTTTTTTTTCTTCAATCACTTATCTCTAAACTGTACCAAATAACATTTCATATGGCAAAATTCAGGCTAAAGTAGCCAAGCTGGTACTATATAACTGATTGAAGAATTTTTACAGGTCAAAAATGTTTAACCTAAATTTTATTTTTATATATATATTATAATATTATATAAATATTTTTATTAAAAATGGTATCTTGAAAATTTTTAGGATAACAAAAAAAAACATTCAATGACTAAAACAAAACCACATAATGTATGCATACAAAAGCAATAATATATAAGAAAAGAGAGAAGAGGATCCCAGCCTCAGCAAGAGTGAGGGATTCCAAACTGGTAGATAAATAGCCAATATTTAATAAACAGAGCTAACCAATAAAGCTACAATAACTTGGTAGGATAAACCACCATAAATCCTTAATCCATAATCTTTATTAAGTATTATCCTACCAAGTTATTGTAGATATTGGTTAGATCTGTTTATTAAGTATTGGCTATTTATCTACCAGTCTGGGATCCCCTTCTCTCTTTTCTTATATATTGTATCATTTTACAGGGTTCAGAGGTGGATCTGGTACCACCCACACTGACCTTACTGTCATAAGTCCAAATTCATCTTGAACTCCGTGACAGTTCTCAAATATCTGAATAATTACAAAAGCAATACGTTTAAGTACACAAACCAATATAACATAAAATCAATAGTTACATAGTTAGATAGCTGAAAAGAGACCTGCGTCCATCAAGTTCAGCCTTCCTCACACCCGCCCTCCGCTGTCGATCCAAAAGGCAAAAAAAAACAAAAAACAAAAAACCCCAGTTTGAAGCACAATTTTGTAACAAGCTAGGACAAAAAATTCCTTCTTGACCCCAGAATGGCAGTCAGATTTATCCTTGAATCAAGCAGTTATTACCCTACATTGAAAGATTATATCCTTGAATATTCTGTCTTTGCAAGTATGCATCTAGTAGCTGTTTGAACATCTGTATGGACTCTGATAAAACCACTTCTTCAGGCAGAGAATTCCACATCCTGATTGTTCTTACAGTAAAAAAACCTTTCCTTTGCCTTAGCCGAAATCTTCTTTCTTCCAGTCTAAACGCATGGCCTCGTGTCCTATGTAAAGTCCGGTTTGTGAATAGATTTCCACACAATGGTTTGTATTGGCCCTGAATATATTTGTATAATGTTATCATATCCCCTCTCAGGCGACGTTTTTCTAAACTAAATAGGTTTAAATTTGTTAACCTTTCTTCATAGCTGGTATGTTCCATTCCTTTTATTAATTTTGTAGCCCGCCTCTGCACTTTTTCTAGTGCCATGATATCCTTCTTTAGAACAGGTGCCCAAAATTGCACAGCATATTCAATATGTGGTCTTACCAGTGATTTATAGAGAGGCAAAATGATATTCTCGTCCCGAGAATGAATGCCCTTTTTCATGCATGACAATACCTTACTGGCCTTGGCCACTGCTGATTGACATTGCACATTGTTGCATAGTTTGTTGTCTATAACAATTCCCAAGTCCTTTTCGTGTGTTGTTATCCCTAATTCACTTCCATTAAGGGTATACGTTGCTTGTGTATTCTTTACGCCGAAGTGCATAACTTTTTCAACATTAAATTTCATCTGCCATTTGAGTGCCCAGTCCTCCAGTCTATCTAAATCCTTCTGCAGCAAAGTAATATCTTGCTCACATTGTATTATTTTACAAAGTTTTGTGTCATCTGCAAACACTGAAACATGACTTTCAATGCTGTCTTCAAGATCATTTATAAAAATGTTAAATAGAAGGGGTCCCAGAACAGACCCCTGAGGGACACCACTTGCCACCTCTGTCCAGCTTGAAAATTTACCATTAACGACAACTCTTTGTATTCTGTTTTTAAGCCAATGCTCTACCCAAGAACAAGCATTTTCATCGAGACCGATTTCCTTGAGTTTGAACACTAATCTTTTGTGTGGAACTCTATCAAATGCCTTGGCAAAATCCAAATAGATCACATCCACTGCAACACCCTGATCTATACTTCTACTTACTTCTTCGTAGAACGCAATCAAGTTAGTTTGACATGACCTGTACTTCATAAAACCGTGCTGATTTTTGCTGATAACCATATTCTTCTCAAGGAATTCTTGAATATTATCCCTTAATAACCTTTCAAATATTTTACCAGCCACAGAAGTTAAGCTCACAGGTCTATAATTTCCAGGCAAGGATTTTGAACCCTTTTTGAATATTGGAACCACATCTGCCTTCCTCCAATCCTCCGGAACACTTCCTAAAAGAAAAGAATCTTGAAAGATTAAAAACAGAGGTTCACTTATTTCTACACTTAGTTCCTTAACCTCCCTAGCGGTATTCCCGAGCGTGACTCGGGGTTAATTTTCGCTGCCAGAAGCGGTAACCCCGAGTCACGCTCGGGGTAGATAAGATTTACTTACCTCCGCCGCGATCTGCTTCGGGAGGACTGCCTCACAGCCCAGGCAGCCCTCCCACGGCAAATCAGGCCCCCGGGGGCCATGTGATCGCTCTCAAAGAGCGATCACATGGCCCTCTATAGCTGGCTGTGGATCTGCCAGCAGGGGGACTGTTTGAAATATCAGACAGTCCCCCTGCTGGTGGGAAGTATAAAAAAAATAAAAAAAGACAAGTGTAAAAATAAATTAAATATATTTTTATATATATATATATATATATATATAATATGTATGTATATTATATATATATAATAGATGTACATATATATATATTAATACGTATAATTAAAATAATAAATAAATAAAATAATAAAATAAATAAAATATTGAAACAAAATTTAATATAAATTATATATGCATATGTAATTTCATTCTAACTGTATTTTGTTATTAATATATATATATCGGTAACAAAATACACTTAGAATGACATTCTATATATATCTATATATATAAAATACAAATAAGCGCAAATATATATATATATAGATAAATACATATAATTACATAAAAGATTACATTAGTATACACGTAGAATTTAAATACCTATAAATGCATATATATTAAAATTCTACATGTATATTTAAATAATCTTTTAACGTAATTATGTGATTTGATTAATTAAAATTTGATTGACATGCCTGACATGGGGGCGGAACTGGGCGGGTAATTCAAATGCAAAAAAATGGTACCGCTTTTGGTACAAAATTCCTGACATAATCATACCGCCAGGGAGGTTAAGTACACGTGGATGGATACCGTCAGGCCCTGGAGCTTTGTTTATATTAACTTTCTTTAGTTGCTGCAGCACATTGTCTTGAGTTAACCAATTACAATTATTCTGCAAGTTTTTAGTAGCAATCATTTGCACATCTATTGCCATGGGTTCTTCTTTAATATATACGGAGGAGAAATAGTTATTTAGAATTCCTGCCTTTTCTTGGTCTTCATTAACTAACACCCCCGTTTCAGTTTTAAGTGTACCTATACTTTCATTTTTGTTTTTTTTTGGAATTTATGTACTTAAAAAATGCTTTGGGGTTGGTTTTGCTCTCTTTAGCTATCATTTTTTCATTTTGAAGTTTAGCAAGTTTAATTGCCTTTTTGCACGCATTATTTGCTTTCTTATATCTTTTATAAGATGCATCTGATTTGTCTGATTTAAATGCTTTAAATGCCCTTTTCTTATTTTTAATCTCTTGTTTTACTTCTCTACTAAGCCACATTGGTTTTAATTTGTTTCTTTTATACTTATTTCCCAATGGTACATACTGAGAAATGTACCTTTCTAATATTTGTTGGAAGATGATCCATTTATCCATTAATAAATAATATACATATCAACTATGAGATTAGTTAATAAAACACTTTATCAATTAATTGGACACTGAATAATAGTTTAAAGGATCACTATAGGGTCAGGAACACAAACATGTATACCCTATAACCCTATAGTGTTAAAACCACCATCTGGGCCCCTCATGCCTCCATAAATATAACAAAATCTTACTGTATTCAAACCTGAAGCTGTAGATCTGCATGCTGTTTGCCTCAGAAAAAACAAGCTGTCTGCTGACTTCATCAGAAGTGGTGGCCTGATCCACTCACAATGCTTCCCCATAGGGTTGGCTGAAACTGACAAAGAGGCAGATCAGGGGCAGAGCCAGCACGATTCAAACACAGCCATGGCCAATCAGCATCTCCTCATAGAGATGCATTGAATCAATGAATCTCTATGAGGAAAGTTCAGTGTCTGCATGCAGAGGGAGGAGACACTGAATGTTTGGATGCATTTTAGGCAGCCATGACCCAGGAAGGATCTCTAGCAGCCATCTAAGGAGTGGCCATTGAAGTTATCACTAGGCTGTAATGTAAACACTAAATTTTCTCTGAAAAAAGCCTGAAGGTAATGATTCTACTCACGAGAACAATAAGATGTAGTTGTTCTGGTGACTATAGTGTCCCTTTAAAGTGTGTGTATATTGAAGAGCGATGGCAAAAATTGCCAAGATCGCACTACTACCCAGATGCTGAAACAAAAAAAGCAAAAAGGTATATCAAAAAGCGCTGAAGTATACCTGTTTCAAACCTTCCCCATCCCGATCTCGAGAGCCGATTTTAAATCCCTGCAAACACAGATAGACAAATTTATTTGGGCAGGAAAAAGGGCCAGGATAACAAGAAACACACTGTATATCCCACATAAGAGAGGTGGCCTCGGACTCCCGAAACTTTTGGGTCTACCACCAAGCGGCCCAACTAGCGCAAATACAAACCCTACATGCCCCGGCCGGGATCAAACTGTGGGTAGACTTGGAACATGATCTATTTGGCAGGGACTTCCCATCACTGTACCTGTGGGTACCAAAGCAACATAGACCAGAGATGCCCCAGACCACACCGTCCCTGACGACATCCCTACAAATATGGGATAGAATAACATGCAAACACAAACTCATAAACATACCCTAACCCCCGTACTGAGAAACAAACAATTCCCCCCAGGCATGACACCCCGAAACTACGCCCACTTCGAAGACAATGAACTAACTAGGCTATGCCACTTCTTCCACAATGACCGTCTCATGCCGTTTGCCAACCTACCGCAAACCACCCCTCTCAACACCTTCGACCACTTCCGCTATATCCAACTCCGCAGTTTCCTATCCCATCCAAACATCACGACAGTGGCGACGGCGAAACACACACACTTCGAGAAGATGTGCCAACACACACCCATACAGAAAGGTCAAATCTCCACCCTATACAACACTCTAGCCCTGGACACCCCTCCGGAGGCCTTCTCATATGTGAGAGCCTGGGAGAGGGATCTGGGCCCCCTGGGAGACCCCTCGGACTGGGCGGACATTTGGGAGGCCACAGCTTCAGTAGCAATTTGTGTCAACCATAAGGAGCAGGCATACAAAACCCTGCTCCGATGGTACCTGACCCCATTGAGACTCAAACAGATGCGGCGAACGGACTCCGACCGCTGCTGGAAGGGATGCGGGGCACAAGGCACGTACCTCCACATGTGGTGGGAGTGTAAACATATCGCACAACTTTGGAAGGAGATTGCTGAAATCACCTCCAGAGCACTGCAAAAAGACCTTACACTGGACCCATGGACATAGTTACTGTCCAAACCCATAGATGACCTCCCCAGAGCACAAAACAAATTGGTAGCCAAGATAGCACTAGCGACGCGAAGAACGATAGCAGCCCACTGGGGCAGCACAGATATACCGGCAATGCCGGAGGTACGGAGGAAAATAGAGGAGTCCAGAGAGATGCACGAATTGTCTGCCCTGGTGCATGAAACCACCAGATCTGCCCGGAAAATCTGGGGAACGATATAGCAGGTCAGCAGGCGACTGGAGACCGGGGGGGACCAACATCCATCATGTCCCCGCCCCCCTCCACTTCATGTTCACTGGAGCCCCCCCCTTGTCTCCCCCCCCCTCACCCCTCTTAACTGCACAAGGCAAGACTAACGATACCCCTAACTCAGAAGTCATATAAGAATGGCATCACCGCCCTAACACCCGAACTAGAGGGAACAGAGGCGCGGAGGAGTGACAAACCCCATACACATTCAACGAAGGGACACCATAATACACCCACCATCCATCTGAATGTTCCTCCCACGCCCCACCACAGGGATAGCTCCCCACCTCTGATACCCCCCCACCCCCATAGTATCGGAGTCATCCCTCCCCCCCCCCTTGGTGACACTAAAATACGGCACGAACAAGCAGAAACTAAACGGCCTAAACGATACCAACAACCACTGACCCCACAAAGGCCCCCTATATCACAGAATACCATAGACAAACGAACAGGCTGGCAATCAGGGAACGGCAGAAAAGAAGGCCGCATAGAGAATACCAAGAGGGAAACCCACCCCGGTAACACTCCTCAGAAACCCCCACCCGAGAGTAACCCCACATAAGGAAGGCAAGAAAATACAACAGAAATAACCAAACAGATAAATAATAATATATATTAAAACAAAGAAAAGAAAGCTCAAACACAATACCAAGATCAAAGTTGCCAAAACTGGCCACATGTTTTGTTTCATTCTATACTGTTCCTACAAGTTGACTATCCTACCATTGAATGGGTTTATAGTGCACTAGATAGAACAGTCCTACAATAGACCTACAAGCTCCAAATACACACCAAGACAAGTCAACCGCAAAAAACATCGCACACCCGCACATTAAAACCCCCAAAGGGAATAAGGTAACGGAAAAAATCTCGACATCCTCCATAAACAGCCTAGTTACACCTCCCCCCGCCATAGGGGAGGGGGGGAAAAGGGGAATAATAAAAAAAAAAAAAAAAAAAAAAAAAAAAAGACAAGCAAACCTTACCTTACATAAAACAGGGGGAAAAAGAAAACAAAAAGCTGGCGGTGACACGGAAGACAGTCCCGAGTACCAAACCACCCGGGGCAAATATCAAGAGGGAAGAATTGTACAAGAACGGATCTATGTGTTTACTGTAACCTGCTTCCCACGAACCCCTCTTTTATTTCTGTACCCCCACTCATAAGTTAACATCTTCAAAATAAAGAATTTATAAAAAAAAAAAAAAGCGCTGAAGTAGATGACTCTAAAGCCATATAAATTCCACAGATAGTCTAAAGCCCTTTGGCTTTCTCTTATAGGCAAAAAAAAAATGGAAATGGATGGGGGGCTAGAGATGCTAGGAGTGGAAGTGTAAAAAGGCCCTTTATTCACAGCTATATATAGTACACATTATAAAAAATGTTTGTTAACAACATAGGATAAAAATACAATAAATAACATAAGGAAACAGTGTAACAATGTATAAAGAACTGAAACAATGTCAGTGTCAGGCATAGTAGCCGATTCCCAACCCGCTTAGATAGTGGTCAGTATGATGCTAAACACCTATAATGAGACAGTGTTGAATGCATTCCTCATGTAGGAGCCCGGTGTGTAAAAATTCTCAATAGGCGTGGATATAATCGCTAATAAATGTCTATTTCTGACGTGTGCAGTGCGGGAAGCAAAAAGCCTAGACCCTGTGTGCTTTAATAGATGTTCTCAGCTTGGAGGGGCGAGCCCACACCGTGCTGAAGTGCTGACCGGAGCGAGAGGTGGAATATCGAGGCCAGCAGGGGTCAAAAAGCAAAGCAGATAGAGTTCACTAATCGGTGGTTTTTCGTGTACAAACTCCTACACGTTTCGTGAATAAGTCTTCATTTCCTCAGGGAGCATGAGCAATCACGGATCAGTTCCCACGGTTTAATCCATTTCCATTATTGTAATGTATTTGTGTGTGTGTGTGTGTGTATATATATATATATCTATGGAACAAAGGGGAGTTGGCTGCACTCACCTGAACATGCATAAATGGGGGTGCTGCTGGGGGCCAAATTATACAATACACAAGATCCAGCGCACTCACCTATCCACTAAACAGCAACTTCAATGTTGAAAGATTTTTTAATTTTTTTTTGTTTTTGTTTTTTTAAAACACCTCATCTAGGCAAAAATAATGGGGGTTTAGTTACATTATATAATCATACATTGCATAAGCCTGCCACAACGTCAATGTACCCCATCTTTGGCAGGTCCTACACTAATAGCCTAATGTCTGCTCTTATGAGATTAACCCACTTACTTGGGGGGAAAATACCATCTGGGGCTATCTGCAGTACAAGGCTAAATAGGGCCCTGGGATGAGGCACCTGTGACAGGGATGGGTGCAAAACCAAGGAGTTGGCTAGACTCCCAAATATATATATATGAAACAAGGCGGGGTTGGCTGCACTCACCTGAACATACTGTTGTGTTATTGGTCTGCAGTCCTGAATGTCTGCGCTGAGGACACCAGCAAAGGGAATGTCTTATGCTGCTGCTGACCTAAGAAAGTACGAAGCATTCAATCATTGTGATGATTTCAGATATTTAAAGGGATACTATAGTCACCGCACAACTACAGCTTATTGCATTTGTTCTGGTGAGTAGAATCATTCATTACCTGCAGGCTTTTTGCTGTAAACACAGTCTTTTCATAGAAAATGCAGTGTTTACATTACAGCCTAGTGATAACTTCACTGGCCACTCCTCAGATGGCTGTTAGAGATCCTTCCTGGGTCATGGCTGCCTAAAATGCATCCAAACATTCAGTATCTCCTCCCTCTGCATGCAGACACTGAACCTTCCTCATAGAGATTCATTGATTCAATTCATCTCGATGAGGAGATGCTGATTGGCCAGTAGTGATGTCGCGAACACAAAATTTTCGGTTCGCGAATGGCGAACGGGAACTTCCGCAAACGTTCGCGAACCGCCATTGACTTCAATGGGCAGGCGAATTTTAAAACCCACAGGGACTGTTTCTGGCCACAAAAGTGATAGAAAAGAGGGCGGGGCCTGTGCATGGAGCTGAGGAGACGTTAACTTCAGGAGCTCCTGCAACAAACGACAAACAAATCGGTTTTACATACCTTACACGGCGATCGATCGTGGCACAAAGGCCACCAAATCAGAGGGGACACCGAGCGGAACATTATGACACCATTCAAGCAACAGGGAAAAAGTTATCCGCTCGAGCGTCAGAGGCCTACTCACATGGCAGGCGCGGGAGGGACGGCCGCTCTCCCGCCGCCAAGACTGGCTACCTCGGAATGCACGGGCCCGCGTTACCCCCCCCTGAACCGGAGGGGGTCATCCCGGTCCACATAATCGCACAGAGCGCTCACCCTTGGCACGCTCTAGGACATAACCAGGACCGGCAGAAATTGCGAGGCCCAGCCAAGATGGCCGCTGACAGTAAGCAAGGTCCGGCCCTGCAAAACCATGGGCACCCGATTCACCCACCTCTGGCACCTGCGGAAGCACTGGACACCGCCTTTGAGTGCTTCTGGGCAAAATGGGAAGCCCGTCTGACAGCGGCGGCGCAGGAGGCTCAGAAAGCACGGGAAACTTGGCGACAACCTGAACTGGGGCGGCAGAAGCCCCGAATCGGCGAGACAGCGCCAAAGGGGGTAACAGCTACAACGGCACGTCCACCGGGGCAGAGACCCACTAGAAGAGCGGCAATAGCCCAACACCCCCGCAGACGGAAAGCCACAAAACGCCTTCTTCGGAGTTCACCGCCACAAAGCAAGCAGAACGCCTCCATATGCCTGCCATACAGGAGGAGAGGGGGCGCTTCACATCCGATGACAGGTACGGCACACCGCAGAACATCGCCCCAGCCCAACATCCAAAACGAAAGACGGGCGAAAGCTCATCAATGTCTGCCAAACGCCCCGACGTACAAAAGCAACCCGAGGAAGCGGCACCCCAGTGCATACCAGGCCACCAGGGTGGGCATAGGATGACTGACACAACCAAATGCGGGAACTTACACCACCCACCATGGTAGTAACGCAACACCCGACCGCACAACCCAGGAACAATGACTCTTCAAGTTCAAATTTTATTATAACTCGGCTGTTACGATCCAGAGTTTTGTACCCTCAGTTCTTCCTGGTTATGCACTAGCCGGACAGCTATTCTAGACCACTGCAGGGTTTTGTGTCAAAAATTTGTAATATTAAATGTATGTCGTACGTATGGCCTCCAGGACGGACATCGGCTGAGGCAATCTAGACAGACAAGGGGTGAGGCCCACAACCCAAGACCCTGCACATTATGCAGAGACTCTCTCCCTCCACAGCCTACGCAAATGCCAGATCCTTAAGTCCTACCACACAGAGCGTTCCTAAAGCTCACTTTATGCCAGACTCACTACGCTTGTTTGCCTGTGCTTAGCTCTACTCTGCCTCATTTTGCTATTTAGTTTTATGTTGTTTAATGCGCAAGTTAAACATGTACCATAACTACTAGTTTGCATTGCATCGCAACATGTCAATCGCACCGCTATGCGCATGAGGCGAACATATCACATTAAATACAAGACACGTATTTATAACCATAAGCGCAACTAGTATACTTATAAGCGACTCTGCCCTAGCTGGTTATACTATATAAGCGACCTGTTTAATATCACGCAGCTACATATATATATGCTAAATGTTATCACTAGCGTTTTACTACACTACCTGTACTATCTATGTTGCCACTAACCTAATTCACGCATGAACCAATCCTGTTTACATAATATACTTACATTTCAACTGATGTTTTAAAGCTACTTCATTAAGCCTGATAAAATATAAAAATGTGCCAGTTAATCGTATACCCCGCATGTTAAGCTTGGAAATCTTCTGAGGATTGCTTTTGGGGCACCTCAAGCTTGCCTGTTTCCTTTACGTGCACTACAAAAATAAAGAATTAAAAAAAAAAAAAAAAAGTGATGGAAAAGTTGTTTCAAGGGGACTAACACCTTGACTGTGGCATGCCGGAGGGGGATCCATGACAAAACTCCCATGGAAAATTACACAGTTGATGCAGAGTCTGGTTTTAATCCATAAAGGGCAGAAATCATCTAACATTCCTAAATTGCAATGGATATGGATTGACACCTGACATATGACATATTGACACCTTGACATATGGATTGACACCTGTCCTCAGAGACCCTGATACACACTGACACAGAGCAGAATAGGGACTGTTCCCCTTACATAGGGTCACTTTGCAGGTATGGATTGACACCTGTCCTCGAAGCTCCTGATACACACTGACACAGAGCAGAATAGAGACTGTTCCCCGTCCTCAGAGACCATGATACACACTGACACAGAGCAGAATAGAGACTGTTCCTCCTACATAGGGTCACTTGGCAGGTATGGATTGACACCTGTCCTCAAAGTCCCTGATACACACTGACACAGAGCAGAATAGAGACTGTTCCCCGTCTCAGAGACCATGATACACACTGACACAGAGCAGAATAGAGACTGTTACCCCTACATAGGGTCACTTGGCAGATATGGCGTGGTCGTGGGAGGAGGAGGATGACTTTCACCTCTTCCCTTGTTAGATTCCTGTTGTGCTGTGACATCACTCTTATACGCTTTGTAAAGCATACTTTTTAATTTATTTTGCAAATGCTGCATCCTTTCCGACTTGTAATTCGGTAACATTTCCGCCACTGTCTGCTTATACCGGGGGTCTAGTAGCGTGGACACCCAGCACAGGTCGTTCTCCTTCAGCCTTTTTATACGAGGGTCCCTCAACAGGCACGACAGCATGAAAGACCCCATTTGCACAAGGTTGGATGCCGAGCTACTCATTTCCCGTTCCTCCTCCTCACACAGAGTAGAATAGAGACTGTTCCCCCTACATAGGGTCACTTGGCAGATATGGATTGACACCTGTCCTCAAAGCCCCTGATACACACTGACACAGAGCAGAATAGAGACTGTTCCCCGTCCTCAAAGCCCCTGATACACACTGACAAAGAGCAGAATAGAGACTGTTCCCCCTACATAGGGTCACTTGGCAGGTATGGATTGACACCTGTCCTCAAAGCCCCTGATACACACTGACACAGAGCAGAATAGAGACTGTTCCCCGTCCTCAAAGCCCCTGATACACACTGACAAAGAGCAGAATAGAGACTGTTCCCCGTCCTCAGAGACCATGATACACACTGACACAGAGCAGAATAGAGACCAGGGGTCTAGTAGCGTGGACACCCAGCACAGGTCGTTCTCCTTTAGCCTTTTTATACGAGGGTCCCTCGACAGGCACGACAGCATGAAAGACCCCATTTGCACAAGGTTGGATGCCGAGCTACTCATTTCCCGTTCCTCCTCCTCACGCAGAGTAGAATAGAGACTGTTCCCCGTCCTCAAAGCCCCTGATACACACTGACAAAGAGCAGAATAGAGACTGTTCCCCCTACATAGGGTCACTTGGCAGGTATGGATTGACACCTGTCCTCTAAGCCCCTGATACACACTGACAAAGAGCAGAATAGAGACTGCTCCCCGTCCTCAGAGACCATGATACACACTGACACAGAGCAGAATAGAGACCGGGGGTCTAGTATCGTGGACACCCAGCACAGGTCGTTCTCCTTCAGCCTTTTTATACGAGGGTCCCTCAACAGGCACGACAGCATGAAAGACCCCATTTGCACAAGGTTGGATGCCGAGCTACTCATTTCCCGTTCCTCCTCCTCACTGATGTCAATGAAGGTATGTTCTTCCCCCCAGCCACGTACAACACCACGGGTACCAGATAGGTGACAACGAGCACCCTGGGATGCCTGTTGTGGTTGGTCTTCCTCCTCCTCCTCAATGCCACATTCCTCCTCTGACTCCTCTTCCTCACAATCCTCTTCCAGTGTTGACGCAGGTCCAGCAAGCGATGCTGAAAAGGCTGTTTCTGGTGGTGATGGTGACCACAACTCTTCCTCTTCCCGCTCATCTACGGCCTGATCCAGCACTCTTCGCAGGGCACGCTCCAGGAAGAAAACAAATGGTATGATGTCGCTGATAGTGCCTTCGGTGCAGGGCCGGTGCAAGTATTTTTGGGTACATAGGCGAAGATGTACTTTTCCGCCCCCCCCATTCAAAAATAACATCTTCACCTATGTGCCTCTTAACCAGCCCCTCTCCCCGTCCATTATTGGTCCCCTCCCTTCCCTGCCCTTAGTGTTCTTCTGACAGTCACACACACTCAATGACAAACACAGAGACTCACTGATCTGACACACACACACTGATTGACACTCATTGACAGACACTGATAGTCACACACAGACTACATGACAAAGATACTCTCACTGATTTGACAGACACTCACAAACACACACTGACAGACACACACATACACTGACACACTCACATGCAACACTCATACAATCACTCACAGACACACATACACTCACTCACGCACACACTCACAGACACACATACACTCACTCACGCACACACTCACAGTCACACATACACTCACTCACGCACACACTCACAGTCACTCACAGACACACATACACTCACGCACACACTCAGTCACTCACAGACACACATACACTCACGCACACACTCACAGTCACTCACAGACACACATACACTCACTCACGCACACACTCACAGACACACATACACTCACTCACGCACACACTCACAGACACACATACACTCACTCACGCACACACTCACAGTCACTCACAGACACACATACACTCACTCACGCACACACTCACAGTCACTCACAGACACACATACACTCACTCACACACAGTCACTCACTCACTCACTCACACAGAGACACATACTCACACACACTCACACACACACACAGACACTCACACAGAGACACATACACTCACAGACACACAGACACATACACACTCACACAGAGACACATACTCACTCACAGACACATACACACAGACACTCACACAGACACACACACTCACTCACAGACACACAGACAGACATTCTCACACACAGACACATCACATACATTCACAAATTATTTTAATACATAAATAATATCCACCCAGCCTCCCTACCTGGAGAGCTGGTGTGGATCATTCCCTGGGGTCCAGTGGGGCTGCTGGGCGGCGTGCGGCAGTGCTGCGATCAGGCGCTGCGAGGGAGCTCTAACCTCTCTGCTCTGCTCCCTCGCGGGCTGTCTGCTGATGCCGCGGGAGCCGGAATATGACGTCATATTCCGGCTCCCGCGGCATCACTAGACAGCGTGCGAGGGAGCAGAGCAGAGAGGTTAGAGCTCCCTCGCCGCGCCTGATCGCAGCACTGCCGCGCCGGGGGCGGAGATGGTGGCCGGCAGGAGGGAGAGCTTCCCTCCTGCCGGTCACTGAAATCTTGCGCCCCCGGAGCCGGTGCGCCCTAAGGCGGCCGCCTGTGCCGCCTTATGGACGCGCCGGCCCTGCTTCGGTGCGACTGACTAGGTTTGTCACCTCCTCAAAAGGACGCATGAGCCTACTGGCATTGCGCATGAGGGTCCAGTAACGTGGCAAAAAAATTCCCAGCTCCCCAGAGGCTGTCCTAGCACCCCGGTCATACAAATATTCATTAACAGCTTTTTCTTGTTGGAGCAGGCGGTCGAACATTGGGAGTGTTGAATTCCAACGTGTCGGGCTGTCGCAAATCAAGCGCCTCACTGGCATGTTGTTTCGCCGCTGGATATCGGCAAAGTGAGCCATGGCCGTGTAGGAACGCCTGAAATGGCCACACACCTTCCTGGCCTCCTTAAGGAAGCCTGTGTACTTATGCACAAAGCGTTGTACGATCAGATTACACACATGTGCCATGCACGGCACATGTGTCAACTTGCCCAACTTCAATGCCGCTAACAAATTTTTTCCGTTGTCACAAACCACTTTGTCGATATCCAGTTGCTGCGGAGCCAGCCACTTTTCCACCTGTGCGTTCAGAGCAGACAGGAGTGCTTGTCCGGTGTGACTCTCTGCTTTCAAGCAAGTCAAACCCAAGACGGCGTGACACTGCCGTATCCGGGATGTGGAATAGTACCTGGGGAACTGGGAGGGTGCCGTTGATGTGGAGCAAGACACAGCAGCAGAAGAGGACTCAGCCGAGGAGGTTATGGAAGAGGATGGAGTAGGAGGAGTAGAGGAGGTGGCAGCAGGACTGCCAACTCCTCTGCAGAGCCATGCATTCCATGCTTGGCAGTTTAGTAGATTCTTTTATGCAAACCAATAAGTTTGAATGACTATCTGTTCCTGTCCAAATTAAAAATAATAAAGTTGCGTGCACGCAGAAGTAAATTCACACTGAGACACAACGTTCAGGTTAATGAAAAAACTTCAGAAAATGTAATGGCAAGAGCATGAAAAGAGGGTGCGCAGACCCTTATAAAGGCATTATTACATCACTGGAGAATTCAAGATTACATAGAATTATAAATCAGTAATTGGTTAAGTGTTAAGTGGTTCATTCAAATGCCCTCCCTACTGGGTGTGCCATCTTATGTCATTACTGTCGTCATGAAGTTCTCCTCCGGATTCCAGCACCATCTTGTTAGCACGAGGTGTTCACTCGATGGGAGGGGTGCTTTGGCAGCCATTTTGAGTAGTTGGCACTGTTAGTTTCAAGGTTAGTTTTCAAGGCTTTTAGTAAATATACATTTTATGCTTTAGCTGACACATACTTTATTAAGACAAACCATGTTGTTCACTGGCTACAATGTTTCATTCAACAGGAATCTAATGTTCCGCTGATGCACATTTCCTTCTAACAAAGCATTCTTTTAAGACAATTTTATGAGGCCTAATAATTCTACAACAGTCCCCCCTTAAAATGTTAGTTACTAAAAGATACACTTTATTTGTTAATATCAGAAGACTTGTTAGCCCAAAGACACAGAAACCCCATGACCGCTAGACTGGTGTTATTGCAAAGTGCATTTCTAGTATAATTAACAAAGCGCCGTTGGATGTAATAAATATAGTAAATGCAGATCAAAATATCATTAGCAGTGATGGTTGGGGAAATGGACTCAAACCACGTCTTTTACTGTGGAAACATCTGGTACCCCCCTTGGCACACCTATGGCATCAATATATATGTGTGGGTCAAACTTCCCTTTACAGGGGTGCTCCTTTTTATCCTGAAGCATGAATGTGGTATGTCAAGAGTACCTTGTCATGTATCATGTGTATGGACATAATAACCTTGGCTAGGGCACATTTACTGATTCATCATAGTATGAAACCTGTCCCATGCTATGTCAGTGTAGGTGGACTTAGATTATTTAGTCAATATTAAATATCACCACAAACTCAAGATGGGCAGATAATCCTGAAGAAGCTTGGCGTCTGAATCTCTTTAGCTTCAAGAGGTCTCCTTTTGGGGTCCTCGGCTTTCCATCGATGGCAGGTGGTCAGGCGTTATTATGGCCATCAAAACACCTACTTGTTGATAATTTCTTCCCCAACAAGTAACTTTTCCTTTAGAGTCAAGGGTTTGTCAAGATCAACAAATGTTACTTCCCATGTTGTAGAGATAGTCTTGAATCTGGAATGGTGAATCCACTGAGTGATCTCTGCAACTTTCACGATGCATTACTGGGTATATGGTCTTGGTTGTCACATTGATGACCGGCTAGGCCTCTGGTCATCCTGACAAAATGTCTATTATAAATATTGCATATTTGAACCGGCAACTCTTTGGCACCTGGATATAGTCACTTGGATTCTTGAAAGGGATAGTGAGAGTTAGCTAGATGCTTAGGATTCTCCTCCTCTTCTGCCTGAGCTGTCCTTGGCACAAATGACACAGGGTCAGCAGTAACTGCTGATCAGAGGAGTAATTCTAGGTGCTTCAGAGTATTTAGAGATCAAAGAGTTCATGAGGGTCTTGGATAGGTATAAAACTCCATGGGCCCACTGGACCACTGCCCAGTACATGTTTTTGGGTAAACAGAACTTGAGAGTGTTGGAGTACAGCCCGTCTTTAAGGGTTGCCCCTTTCTGTTTTCCAGCTTTGCATTTCTTCAGGGTCAGCAGCTGCTTATTCCTTTAGGAGCTTGAAATCTATAGATAGGATCTTCATGGTGAATATAGAAGTTTCTTTAGCTGACACCCTTCTGTCCACTTCCCTTGGTGCACTTTGTGGGGATATTTATGGGATAATAATTGTAAACAGAGAGAATTGCCCACTATTTCAATTCTCAGATCCCTAATCGTTATCGTGTTAAATGAAATTTATATCACATAATTAATATCACAAATTGTTATAAAAATAGATATTTATTTCTTAACAATTTAAATAATAATGATGAGTAACATGCATGATAATAATCAATGGAATTTGAGTATAACAATATGCAATACAATATGGCAATAATCAATGAATATTCAGTATAAAAATGGTATGCAATACAAAGTGGCAATTTACTTCCTGGTTAGTACAGCATAGACTCCATTAGCTGTCAAGACTGATTTACGATAGGTTTCAGAGAAGGAATGTGAGTTTCACACTGAGCTGCAGTGTAGGGCAATAGAACTTAGCTAGCAGTTAGAAATAACCCTTTCAATGCTGGCTAGACCTCTTCTAGGGATTTAAGATCTACTCTTGTGTAATTTTAAATAAAAAATAATATTTAAATAGTCAGTAACCACTCCTTGATCCATCCAATGAGAAATCTACATGTTACATAAGCTGATATTTTAATTAATTTGTCTAAATAGATATTTTATCTTATTTTAGAGCCAATCAATACAGCTGGATAAATGGTCATGATATGCTAACGTGATATTAATCACACAAATACATTAATGGCTATATTAATCCCAGCTGCAGATGGGATGCTATAACCATATATATATCCTTTAATAATTAAGATTTCTAAATATGAAATCTAATCACGATTTATCCAGTCATATATCATGCTATTAATTTTAATTAATTTAAATTAATTAATTAAATGCCTGTATATTTACCAGTTAAGTAGATATTTTCTCATCAGATATCCTCAGGTAGCTAAGTGTCATGGATCTCTTTCTCTGCATGGAGTGTAAGAGTTTCTTGGTTACTCTGATCGCCCGATTCTGCCTGGATCTCTCTGAATCCCCAGAGTGTCGTAATGTGTCTCTCTTCAATCTTTGAATTTTTTTCGACTCTTCCCTTGTCTTAACTTTTTAAAGGGGAAATTCCTCTAAGTGATAGCCAATCACAAATGTGGGGTGTGGTTGCCTTCTAGGTAATCATTCTCATATTTGGACTCTAGATGGCAGCCTTGTCCCACTACACATACCTATCCAGGAAAGAGTTAACTTTTCCTGGTGGCTATTTTTGACGTCATTTACGTTATCTTTATGGTGGACATAACTTTATATTTTCTGTCAGATCACAGGGTCTTTCTCAGTTTTGTCCAGACTATGCGTCTGCAAATACTGCTATAATTCCTAAAATTGATAGTTTGTGAACTAAGTTTCACCTTAAACTATAATGGGACGTTGTACAATATCGAAAGTAAAATTTTATTATTTAATCCTCTGTCACCCAGGTCTGGGTTTTTAGAATTTATTATATTCCATTTGCATTTAGACAGTCTGTCCACCCCCATTCTCAATGTCTTATCTATTTGGTTTGTTTATATACACATTCCATTCAGCTCTGGCTAAGCGGTCAGTTTTAGAGAAAGGAAAGACATTTTGTGTCTCTTTGTTAACTTGAAGATACAAAATGGAGTCTGGTCTGTTTAGCAAGGACTTCAGAATATACACTTTGTATTTCTATCATAGCACAAAATGTCTGCCGATATAAATACCCTGACAACTTGCGGCTTGTTTGGCAGCTTGGTCGGCTGAGTAGTGCTTCTTCTAAATTCAGTTTTCCGTGGGCCTTCACCTTCAGTATGGACACTTCTTCAGAAGGAGTAGGGCATCCACCAACTTCTTAATAGCCGTGCTATGCTTAACTGGCGTGCCAGTCGCTGTGTGAAATCTTCTTGTCTTCCAGATTGATCCAAAATCATGTGCCACACCCAGGGCATATCTTGAGTCAGTGTAGATATTAGCACGTCTTCCTTCAGACATTTTGCATGCCACTGAGAAGGCTGTCAATCCAGCGTCTTGAGCAGATGTGGGTGAGGAAAGTGAAGATGATTGACGTACCTGATCTTCTGTAGCAACAGCAAATCCAGTATGGTACCTTCCCTTTTCATCCACAAATCTAGAGCTATCCATAAACAGAGTGGAGTCAGGATCATAATTCTTTTTCGTAGTGTGGATCTGGTCCTGGACGTCAGGGTCTATGTCAAGACTGTACCAATAGTGTGGTATTCCCCCCTGGGAAGTGGCAGAAGAGTGGCCGGAGTAACATTTCTTCGAAATATGATGTTGTCAGGTAGAAGCAGAGTTGTCTGTGGGCGGAAATGTCTTAGAGAGGTAAGGTGCTTTGGCTGAATACAATAGAGAATAGAATTAATATCATGAGGAGCAAGAATTATTAGCTTGTGAAGGACCGGCATTAGAGGTACCACACCACTGGGGGCTGCCATATTGGATGTGGGCACGACTTGAGCAGGTTGAGGCAGGGTAGGCGTGATCGGGGTCGGGGGTGTGGCAATGGAAGGTACGTAGGAAGTGGCTGAATAGGGTGGAGTTGCGGGGTAAGGGTAGGAGAATGGCCAGGCCATTTAGGCAGGTGCCAGGGCGGGGCACGGGTAGGGCGGAGGAGATGGGTAGGGACTAAGAAGGGAGGAAGCATATGAAGGATATAGATATGGTGGTGGGGAGATGGAGGAATGAGTAGTGGGTGGAGTTGGAGGAGGAGAAGGTGGAGTAGGAGGGACTGGGAGAGTAGGAGGAGGAGAAGGTGGAGTAGGAAGGACAGGAGAGGAGAGAGGAGGAGAAGAAGGAGCAGTAGGAGGGGAGACAGACGAAGGGGAGGGATCGGTGGAAGGAGTAAGAGGAGGTGGGCAGGTAGGGGAGCAGGCAGGTGATGTAGCAGCGGAGGTGGGCAGAGTGGTGGATGGGCGGAAGGGAGGAAGAGCGGACGGGAGAAATGGATTGGAGGGGTAGGGTGGTAAAGGAGAGGATGAGTGTGACGAGATCTGTAGGACTGATGGGGGGGAAGAATAAGGATCCATCAGCATTCAAGACCAGGTAGAAATGAGGAGGCAGGTAGGATTCACTTCCGCTATGGAGGCCGCAAATAGCCCATTTACAACAACTATTAACTGACCCTATGCTTTCCCTATAGAAAAATAATAAAAGGCTAACAAGCACATCTGTCTGAACAGGCCTCGAACGCTTCACTCCGTGGGCATGGGCGTAGGAACCCAAAAAAATCTGGGGGGGATAGCATTTTTACTCGCCGGGTATATTCTCATTCCGTAAACTAGGAGTTTAACCCACATGGCATCAGTAAAAATTAACCGGTATAGCAGCAGTAAAAATAAACTGGTATAGCAGCAGTAAAAATAAACCCACATGGCATCAGTAAAAATTAACCGGTATAGCAGTAGTAAAAATTAACCGGTATAGCAGTAGTAAAAATAAACTGGTATAGCAGCAGTAAAGATAAACCCACACGGCATCAGTAAAAATTAACCGGTATAGCAGTAGTAAAAATAAACCGACATATAGCAGCAGTAAAAATAAACCCACATGGCATCAGTAAAAATTAACCGGTATAGCAGCAGTAAAAATAAACTGGTATAGCAGCAGTAAAAATAAACCCACATGGCATCAGTAAAAATTAACCGGTATAGCAGTAGTAAAAATTAACCGGTATAGCAGTAGTAAAAATAAACTGGTATAGCAGCAGTAAAAATAAACCCACACGGCATCAGTAAAAATTAACCGTTATAGCAGTAGTAAAAATTAACCGGTATAGCAGTAGTAAAAATAAACTGGTATAGCAGCAGTAAAAATAAACTGGTATAGCAGCAGTAAAAATAAACCGACATATAGCAGCAGTAAAAATAAACCCACATGGCATCAGTAAAAATTAACCGGTATAGCAGTAGTAAAAATTAACCGGTATAGCAGTAGTAAAAATTAACCGGTATAGCAGTAGTAAAAATAAACTGGTATAGCAGTAGTAAAAATAAACCGACATATAGCAGCAGTAAAAATAAACCCACATGGCATCAGTAAAAATTAACCGGTATAGCAGCAGTAAAAATAAACTGGTATAGCAGTAGTAAAAATTAACCGGTATAGCAGTAGTAAAAATAAACTGGTATAGCAGTAGTAAAAATAAACCGACATATAGCAGCAGTAAAAGTAAACCCACATGGCATCAGTAAAAATTAACCGGTATAGCAGTAGTAAAAATAAACTGGTATAGCAGTAGTAAAAATAAACCGACATATAGCAGCAGTAAAAGTAAACCCACATGGCATCAGTAAAAATTAACCGGTATAGCAGTAGTAAAAATAAACTGGTATAGCAGTAGTAAAAATAAACCGACATATAGCAGCAGTAAAAATAAACCCACATGGCATCAGTAAAAATTAACCGGTATAGCAGCAGTAAAAATTAACCGGTATAGCATTACTAAAAAAACAAAATATGGGCTAAACTGCATTGTGTTTTACAGTCACAGGGGAGAAAAATGCTATATAATATGTTTTTTTTTATATTGTTAGAATAGGGGCCACCAGTCTTGAGAAGCAACAGGAATTACCATGCTACATAAAACAGTATATTATTGCTAATGCTACATAAAACAGTATATTATTGCTATTATTTACACATTATTAATTAACACAATTATTGCTAATATTTACACATGATTAATTAACACAATTATTGCTAATATTTACACATTATTTAACACAATTATTGCTAATATTTACACATTATTTAATTAACACAATTATTGCTAATATTTACACATTATTTAACACAATTATTGCTAATATTTACACATTATTTAATTAACACAATTATTGCTAATATTTACACATTATTTAATTAACACCATTATTGCTAATATTTACACATTATTTAACACAATTATTGCTAATATTTACACATTATTTAATTAACACAATTATTGCTAATATTTACACATTATTTAACACAATTATTGCTAATATTTACACATTATTTAATTAACACAATTATTGCTAATATTTACACATTATTTAACACAATTATTGCTAATATTTACACATTATTTAATTAACACAATTATTGCTAATATTTACACATTATTAATTAACACAATTATTGCTAATATTTACACATTATTTAACACAATTATTGCTAATATTTACACATTATTTAATTAACACAATTATTGCTAATATTTACACATTATTTAACACAATTATTGCTAATATTTACACATTATTTAATTAACACAATTATTGCTAATATTTACACATTATTTAATTAACACCATTATTGCTAATATTTTTTTTTTTTTAATTCTTTATTTTTGTTGTGCATAAAATATATCACAGACAGGTCAGAGGTGCCCCAGGAGCAGTCCTCCAGCTTTTCCCACGCTCAACATGCGGGGCATAAGATGAATAAGCACATTTTATAATATTTAATGATAACTCGAGAAACAGTCGCTTGTGTAGGTAGCTATTTGGCAAATTTAGGCTAGATCTATGCAACATACAATATATCTCGTGAAGATAAACGAAAGCATTATGGTTAGGCATTAACAATTCTGGTTTATAACGTTAGGAGCAGGCCATAAGCATACATTGGTTAGCAGTAGGTAGATGGTAGCTACAACACTTTCATATCTGTGAAGTGCAAGTTAAACAGGCAGTAGATGCAGACATGTAATCGTGAGATACAATAAGTGTTCTGGGTTCACTCGCTTATGCTATAGAAGCACCCCAGTAGCAGGCCGCCAGGCATCTGTATTCCAAGGAGGGATATTATGCAGGTTCTGTGTCCCCAGTGAGTCCAGAGCTGTTTCATTTAGTCATTGCTGCCTTGGGTCGTAGCTTGGGTGCTGAAGGCCTGTGAGTCCCCCTGCGATGTGGAGCACTCTTCCGCCGCTTTCTCCTGGCTGTTTAGTACCTCGTCTCAGCAGTTTGGTTGGTAAGTGTCGATGTGCCGTTGTGGAGGCAGCGCCTGCCAGATCCTCGGAACGGAGTTAGGGTGTGCACTCTGTGCTGGTCGATTGCTGGGTCTAAGTTGATGGGTCATTGCCTCGCTGGTCAGCAAGCAACCGCTCCCGCCTTTTGTCGAGGGTGGGCTTTGGCAGCGCTTGTCCGGCGGTTGCTGAGGGTTAGTTGTTACTGGGCTGTTTCATGCAGGCGTTCAGTGCCTGCGTATAATTCAGGAGGGTTACATCTCCTCGGGAGCCTGAAATGCTCGTGTGAGCCAGCAGGGTCGCGGTGCCGCCATCTTAGATGCGGTCTGGGCTGCGTGTTGGGGACCTGATGGGGCCTTGGGAGTTTTGGTCCTAGCCAGGGCCATAGGGTGCGGGCCGGGATCACCCCCACCGGCCCAGAGGGGGGGAGACAGGGCCTGGTCCGCCCAGCCTTGGGAATCTGACTGAGTAGTATCAGGCAGGATAGTGGGCGGCGGCCGTCCGCCTCACTCACCGCCTGAGTAGGCCTCACCCAGAGGGAGCGTTGCATACCTCCCCGGGGGACTGAAACAGCAGCTGCGAGCCTCTCCCCGGGTACAGTGACTCCATAGGTGCCGGTCCAACGCGGTAGGTCGACAAGTGGATCCAATAGGTCCCTATTTTGTGCAAGGTTCGCTGGAGCTGTTGTGCCGTGCGACCGGCCAGCTCGGCGGCCAGGCCCCGCCCCCCCCATTATTGCTAATATTTACACATTATTTAACACAATTATTGCTAATATTTACACATTATTTAATTAACACAATTATTGCTAATATTTACACATTATTTAACACAATTATTGCTAATATTTACACATTATTTAATTAACACAATTATTGCTAATATTTACACATTTAATTAACACAATTATTGCTAATATTTACACATTATTTAAATAACACAGCAACATTATAAACATTACTTACCCAGGCTGTGTCTCTGTGGTCCCAGCAGTGCACACACCAGCCAGCAGCTTTGCTTGAAGTTGGAGGTTCCTCCCTGACAGGCTGCCACTGGAGTCCAGACATGTGCTGTGCGTCCTCCTGCAGTCTGCAGCACATTCCGCCCGTGCCACACTGAAACCGGAAGGAGACCCCGGAGTGCCGATCACGCTGTTCCGCCTGTTCGTGTAACAGGTACACTGACTGGTGCATTCGGAAGCCGAATCCGAATGCACCGAAATGTTACCAGCGGTGTCAGCACTCCGACCGTCTCCTAGACTCCTCGGACTCCTCTCCTCCTAGTCCTAACCTGGGGGGGATTTCACCATACCTGTCCCCCCCCACATTATTTCCTGGGGGGGATCTGTCCCCCACGTTCCCCCCGCATCCTACGCCCATGTCCGTGGGTATCCCGCAGTGGCTAACCCACTACATCTCCCACGACAGACTTTTGCCTGTGGAGACAGACGCTATCCCTGACTCTCTCATTTTTTCTTTTTTTTATATATATCATATCTCAAAATATAATTCTTACATACATCACAAATATACATTATCACAATTTTAAGTCTCGCAAAAGGGATAAAACTTATTTTACTCTTCACTGATAATCTATTAAAACATACAAAATAGACAAATAACATTGTTTTCTGCGAGATAAATTAAAAAGATAAAGGAGATTTTTGTTAAGCTTTATAAATAGCTATACATTAATTTACCTTTTTTGGTTTCCAGTTTCTGGCTGCTAATGTATTTGCTGCTAGTAACAGATGTGGAATCAATACATTATAATGCCCAAAGTCTCGACTTATTGGTATATGCAATAATAAAATATCTGGGCTTACGTCTAAATTTATGTTAAACAGTTTTTGAATCTTGGAGGCTATCAGTTTCCAATAAAGACAGATTGGAGCCTTTTCCATTATACTATCAATTTTTTTTTTTTTTAATTCTTTATTTTTGTTGTGCATTTGAGAACAAAAGCGTGTAATACATCATGACATTTGTGGTAAGTATAATGAAAACGGGTAAAGCATGTCATAAATGAGAGTTGCACATTTTTTTGTAGTATAATCAAATAAGAAAACATGGTAGGTTGCAAGCCTCAGGTACCTAGTTATAACGATAAGGACGGGGTGATATAATCCCGGTGAGAAGCCAAAAAATAATAACGTGTTTCTCCTACATGCAATCGGGTGTAGAAGTGGAGCCTGTGTTTGCTTTTGTGGGGGTTGAATACAGGAGAGGACCAACTATTAAGTCGGCCTTTACAATGCCAACAACGGGCTCTTGCTTGCGTGGCCCCTAACCTAGGGAGCCGCAGGGGGATATGGGGGAAGTAAGGGAGGTGTGACGTGACACACCTTTCTGCGTGAGCAGAGCTTTAGCCATCTATGCCTCGGGGGGGGGGGGGGGGGGGGGGTAGCCCTCCGGTCTAACCTCAGCCCCAGCAGGTTATTTTAAGAAACGTGAGCTTGGTATGCTTCGTCATCTGGGCTGCGTAGCCTAAAAATAGTGAAAATTACATAACATAAGAAACAAACTAGAAAACTACAGTAACTGGTGAAACTGCTGCCAACTCCAACCACAGTTAAGCAGTCCTGTAAGGCCTTCGGCCGCAGTGTCTGTGGCCGTAGTCAGGTCTCAAGTTGTGTTGTCCTTTGCCCTTGAGGTGTAAAGGGGATCACGGTGGCCGGGTCCCAGTTGTGGGTGCTTTGTCGGCGTCTCGGGGTCGTTGCAGGTACTGCCAGGCTCAGAGTGTGGAGCATGGTGGAGGCCTCCTCTATGGTGGTAATTTTGTGTGTGGTCTGGTTGTGATTAACCAGGAGGGTTCTCGATAATGTCCACCTGTATGGTACTCCAGCCTTTCTCAGGAGTGTTGTGGCTGGGCTGAGTGATTTCCGCCAGAGCAGGGTGGGCCGTGAGAGGTCCTTAAAAAATGTCAGGGTAGCTCCTTCGAAGGAAAAGGGTGTCTTGTTTTGCAGCGCTGACAGGAGTGATCTTTTGTCGCTTGATAGGGAGCATCTGACAATGACATCTCTCATAGCTGTGGGCGGCGCTCTAGGAGATTTTGGGAGCCGAAAGATGCCATCAAAGGAAAGCTTCTTGGCCTGGGTTGGTGGCAATAGAGTTGTCACCAGGCGTCTAATGTAGTGTGGGAGCTCTTCTATTTGTATTGCGTCTGGTACTCCCCGTATCTTTAAGTTATTGCTCCTGGTGCGATCGTCTATCGCAGCTAGTTGTGTGGCAAAAGCGAGGTGGGAGTTGTGTATAGAGTGCATTGAGTCTCTAAGTACAGTCATATCCTGCTTTAGGCCTGTGATGTTCTCCTCTGTGGCCCGGACTCTGTCTGTGGTCATTTGCACTTCAGCCCTGACCAGCTCCACATCAGCTGCCAGGAGCTTCTTTATGTCGGACAACAGGTCTTTGATGTCCTGTTTGGTGGCCAGATTAGATCCCCCTGTAGGGCTTGGGGTGGATAAGGCCTGTGACTGTGGGGAAGGCTGCCATAGAGGGTCCCTAGGAGTGATGGGTTGCTGTTCAGCTTGGGCCTCACTCACCTCCGCGGCCGCCATCTTGGATTGGGCCTGCCGCTGAAGCATGGTCCCAATATCCCTTGAGTCTTGTGGGAGACCCGGTGCTGGTTTCTGGGATCTCCTTCCCATGTTTGTGTGCGGGTCTGCTGTTTCGGAGGCTGGGTCTTGAGCTGGCGTGCTCAGAGGCGGGAGCGGCCTCAGGAGGTCGCCCAGGTTCAGATGGGGATGGTAGGCCGCAGACCTCCTAGTCTGCCGTTTCTGCCCGGGACGTTGAAAGAACGGCATGTATCGGCGCCGTTTGTCGTCCGGAGGCGAGTATCAGTGGGTATGGTGCTGGATGAGCCGGGGCTAATGAGATTTTAGGCAGATTGTGCTGCAAATCCCCGGAGCTCGGGAAGATGGCGTCCGCTCGTTTCTGCGGTTAAGCCCCGCCCCCTATACTATCAATTTTTGTATACAAAGTTAAAACACATTTGTTACTTACACGTGAATCGATATATATAAATTTTTCTCATCATTAATTATCATTGTCATAGACACATTTCTGATACAGGGAAACAAATAGCAGGATTATTTTAGTAATTATAACTTTCCTGTTTATAATGTGTAGAGTTCAAGGAAAACAGCATATCTTAAGATAGGGCGAGCATGATAGGGGTAGGCCTCATGATGGAGGCAGCCATGACAGGGGCGGGGAAGGAAATGATGACAAGGGTGGAAGTGACGTTACTGTAGGAGCGTACGTGACTGTAGATAATGGTAATTAGGTGGAGGTCACGTGACTGGCAGGGCCAACCTCCTTCTGTATTAGAAGCCATTTTCTTTTAGGGTGGTGGCTGACGTACTTTCAACATTACACTATATTATAGCTAATAAAATAAGTCAGAGAAGTAACATTCTGTTCAGCAAAATGAAATACTAAACTATGAACAGACCTGGCAGGTTAAATAAGACAGTTGAGAACATTATGCATTTAACAGCCCATAAAGCTGTCTCTAGAAACATGTACTTTAAAATAACATGATGCAAAATAAACTCACGGAATTCAACCAATTTACCTTATCATCCAACAGCCATTAATCACTTTCCTCTTCACAAACTAATTTAGCTACTTCCCATATTCCCTCTATTCTTTCAGATTCACATTCCTAAACTCCGTAATCAACACTGAGCCATGCCCCCACTCTCTGCCTTATCACAAAACACAATATATATAAAGCGCTACAGAATCTGTTGGCGCCATATAAATGGCAACAACAATAACAATATACAAACCCTAGAAACCTCTTATACGACACATCACTCCTTAACCATCCTATCAACTTCTATGTAAATAACAAAATACACAATTAGAATATTTTCTAGCAAAAATCCAATTTCTAACTCTTATCAGTAGCTCTGAATAACTTCACTGAACACAGATCTGCCACATTCTCTACTGAATGCAGGCATGTCACTCCTCCCCTAAAGAGAGGGGGGGGGGGGGAGAAATTGAGACAGAGTGCAAAAAGGGGAGAGAGAGAAACGAGAGAAACTGCAGGCATGAAGTTTAACCATGTCAGCGCTGTAAAGTAACAAGACAGAAGGACAGTTACGTTACAATTATTGCGAGCAAAGAGACACAAAAACACAATATTTAGACAATACACCACACACACCTAGGGTACCCACACTATAACAACGGTTGAACAAAATCCACAGAATAGCAGAAAGTAATATGGCCATGTACATATTAGAACGATGCGCATATAAACAGTAAAACACAGCAAATAACTCCTGATCCAGTCAGGTCAATACATGAATAATCCCAGCCTTTCTCTAGGCTGTCACCCGACCCGTCTCTGGGTCGTCACCAATAACATAGTAATAATCATAGTGAAACACAATACAAAGTCTTATGTTTAAGACCATTAACCCAAATAGAAACATTTAATCTCATCTCTTTTTTTGCGCTTGCCACAGATTTAGCTACTACAGCTATGAATTTCTTCCAAATTTTTAATTCCATGCATATGTCACACTTCCTACTTATGACTTATTACAGCAGACTTCACAATTCCTTCCAAACGGCATTTGCTTTCCTTATTCTGAATATGCACAAATGGAGGAATGATTATTAATCTGTGAGTTATTATTAATGTTTCTTTTGCATCTGACACTTGAAGACAATGGTCTCTGGATTGCTAACTGGCCACTTAGCATATCAAAATAATCCACTGTCTATTAGGGGGTACAGGCATATGGTAGATTAGCCAGTTAGTTTACATTGAAGCTAGACTTAGAGGCAACTTATGTTTAAAGGGACACTATAGTCACCTGAACAACTACAGCTTAATGTAGTTGTTCAGGTATGATCTATAGCTCCCTGCAGGCAATCTAATGTAAACACTGTATAGGAATACCTCCAGTGGCCGTCACTCAGACGGCCACCAGAGGGACTTCCTATCATGCAGGGCCCTAAAAAGGCCCTGTACACGTCAGACGTATTAAAATACGTCTGACGTGTGCAGGAGAGAGAAGGCACTGTGTGCGCGCCTTCTCTCTCCAGCCTGTCAGCAGAGGAGGGGGGCGGGCAAAGACCGCAAGCTGAGCTGTCAGTCAGCTCAGCTCGCGGCCGTGCACACCGCCCGCATGCGCGGTAGTGCGCTCAGGACTCCAGAGGGCGGCATGAATGCCGCCCTCTGAAGCATGTGTGCATGTGTGGCGAAGCCGCGCATGCGCACAAGGGAGCAATGACGCTTCCAAATGGAAGCGTCTGATTGCTCCCTGCTCGCGCCCGCCTATTTCGTCATTTAGACGAAATAGGGGGCGCGGCTTCACGAGGCTCCCGGCGCTGGAACCAGGTGAGTAAATTCGGCTGCCTGGAGAGTCCCTTTAACAGAAGCTCCGGTGGAAGTCACAACTTCAAAAGAGGAATTCATGTTGTAAATCTTCTGACATCTATCACATTACTATCCAATAAAACCCTCTCTCCTGCTTAAATTGTCAATACCACCTCTACCGGGTAGCCATATCACATTAAATGGCAAAATTCTATAGCGCAATTAGGGCCCTCTTTAACATGGGGCCAAAGGGACATTTGCCCCGTGCCCAATTATTTCTGAGAGGCCCAAAGCAGCTGCCCCTTGAGCCCACAACAGTTTAATCAGGGGCCTTTAATATTTTACCAAACCGGGCCTCTTTACCGTGTTCCATACCCGGCGGCCCCTATAATTTTGTTTCCCTGCGAGTTGCAGCCAGTACCTAGTCACAGTGATTCCCCATGACCGGGGCCCTCTTTCTGTTTTAGTTCCCCTACGGCCTTCTGGGAGGAAGTGAATTAAGGTCACTTCCTCCCGGGCAGCCAACAGAGAACCACCTGGAGAGGAGGAAGAGGAGGAGGCAGTGGCACACACTGGAGGGATACTAAGGAAGCCTGGTGCTTCAGATTCCCATCACCTTAGGTCAGCCAGCTCTCACTGGACCCCAGGTAAGCCATCATTCTGCAAAAGTAAGGAAACAAATAGTTTTTTTTATATATGTATGTACCTGTGTATGTGTGTATGTGTACATGTGTGTCAGTGTATGCATACCTGTTTACCTGTGTATCAGTGTATGTGTACCTGTACTTGTGCCAGAGTGTGTGTGTATCTGTGTGTCAGAGTATATGTGTACCTGTGTGTCTCTGTATGTATACTTGTGTGTTAGTGTGTATGTGTACCTGTGTGTCTGTTTACCTGTGTGTCAAAGTATATGTGTACCTGTGTGTTTGTGTATGTTTACTTGTGTGTTATTGTGTATGTATACCTGTGTGTCTGTGTATGCGTACTTGTGTACATATGTACCTGTATGTCAGAGTGTATGTGTACCTGTGTGTCTGTGTATGTGTACCGGTGTATCAGTGTGTATGTGTATCTGTGTGTATGTGTATGTATACATGTGTCTGTGTACTTGTATTAGTGTGTATGTGTACCTGTGTGTCTGTGTATGTATACTTGTGTGTTAGTGTGTATGTGTACCGGTGTGTCTGTTTATCTATGTGTCAGAATATATGTGTACCTGTGTGTTTGTGTGTGTTTACTTGTGTGTCATTGTGTATGTGTACCTGTGTGTCTGTATATGCGTACCTGTGTACATATGTACATGTGTGTCAAAGTGTATGTGCACCTGTGTGTATGTGTATGTGTACCTATGTGTCAGTGTGTATGTGCACCTATATGTGTGTGTTTGTGTATGTATACGTGTGTGTCTGTGTACTTGTATTAGTGTGTATGTGTACCTATGTGTCTGTTTACTTATGTTAGTGTGTATGTGTACCTGTGTGTCTCTATTCTTGTGTTAGTGTGTATATGTACCTGTTGTCTGTAAACTTGTGTTAGTGCGTATGTATATCTATGTGTCAGTGTTTTTTTCTCCTGTGCATCTGTGTGTTTGTGTGTATACTTGTGTGTTAGTGTGTATGTGTACCTGTGTGTCTGTTTTCTCCTGTGCATCTGTGTGTTTCTGTGTGTGTGTATTTCTGTGCATGTAGCAGTGCACACAAATGCCCCTGCATGTGCTTCTGTGTGTACATATCTGTGCCAGTGTGTGTAAGTGTGTATCTGTGTGTGATAATACATACACCCCTGCATTCCAATGCCCACACTCCGCACAAATACACCCCTGTCACCCTCCACACAATACCACCCACTTAACCCTACAAAAGTCACATTAACCCAGGGTCCAATCAATATTTAAGACAGCCCTGAGTACAATAATGAATTATATACCTTTGGCTTGACACCAACCTTAAATATTGCCCCCTTTCTTGGCAGCAATTCCCCTTCCACAAGCTTACTCCTCCAATGATCTCTTAGCTTTGATTCTTTCAGGAGCGATTGTAGCCGTATTAGTCCAGTGATGTAGATGTAAAAAACAGATAAAATTAATATCTTGTAATACATTTTTTATTGGACTAACAGAATGCTTTAGACTTGAGAAAGGAAGGTTCTCCCGAAAGCTTGTCATTAAAAAATTCTGTTAGGTAAATAAAAAAGATATTACAAGATACAAATTTTATCTGTTTTTTACATTCTTTCAGAAGCTTATCTTAACAAAATACATTTGTCTAGCAGGAGCACTCCCCTGATGTTTGAGGTCTCACCTTTCTAAACCTTCCAGGGCCTTATCAGCCAAAGGTTCTTTTAAACTGTCCGGAGCTATCAACACATCTGTATCGGCTCTTTCTCAGCCAGCGTATCAACTACAGACTGGTTATTCCTTCAGATGATATCCTCTCATCTTGTCTGATCTTTCACAGTCAACGTTTTAGCATTGAGCTGCACTGTGGTGTTTAGCTTATGTGTCCTGGATCCAATAGTTGAAGATAATGCACTCCACTCTTTTAAGTTGCTAAATGGAACCAAGTTTCTATTTGACAGTGGGGCATTCTTTAAGTAGTGAAGACAAGCTTTCCATAGTTTGCAGCCTTCTCTCTCTCCTTAACCTTGCCCTTTCGTGTCCTACATCACTTCCGCCCTTTTGTATCATATATATAAGCAATAACTCCATTTAATTATCATCTTTGGCATCTGTAGATACTGGAGTATATTATTAGATTACTTATGCATCAATTTGTTTGTTTATTTAATATATCACATTTTCACATAATGTGGTGAACCATCTCCTTCTATAATAATGACTTTTTCACAGGGCTGGTGCAAGATTATTTTGTACCTTTGGCAAGACCAGCTACTTGCTCCACCACCCAAAACAAAAATTGACAACTTTGTGTGTCTCTTTTTTCCCTCAGCCCCTTTGTGTGTCTCTTTCTCCCCTTCCCCAGCCCCTCTGTGTGTCTCTTTCTCCCCTTCCCCAGCTCCTCTGTGTGTCTCTTCTGTCCCAGCATCTTTGTGGGTCTCACCCCCCCCCCAGATCCCCTGTATGTCACTTCCCTCAGCCTCTTTGTGTGTCTCTTTAGTTTTCTAGCCTTTTCTGTGTTTCTTTCTCCTCCCCAGTCTCCTTTTGTGCCTCATTTTCCACACCGGCCTCTCTATGTGTCTCTTTGTCCCCAAAGCCCTCTGTGTGTATCTTTCTCCCCAGGCCCCATGCATCTGTTTGTCCCCCATCCCCATTGCACATTTATTTGTCCCCCTAGCCACTCTGTGTCTCCTTGACCCCACAGCCCTCTGTGCACCACTTCATCCCCCATCAGCCCTCTGTGCACCACTTCCCCATTAGCCCTCTGTGTGCCTCTCCACCCCTCAGCACTCTGTGTGCTTCTCCCCCCAGCCCTCTCTGGGCAATAAAGGAAGTATAAACATTTGATGACTCTTTACAGGAAGTGTGTAAGTCATATGTAGGGGAGGTGTGCCTAGGACTACATAAACAAAGTGATTTAACTCCTAAATGGCAGAGAATTGAGCAGTGAGACTACAGGGGCGTGATCTATATACAAAACCTGCTTCATTAAGCTAAATTTGTTTTGGTTACTATAGTGTCCCTTTAACTGAAGATGTTTAAGTGAACAATCCAGTTATTGCATCAACAACCAACCATAAGAAACCGCCATCTTATATAAAGTGTGAAATAACAAATGTTCTGATAAGGTGTAGGGAGTGGAATAGGGAGGGTGTAACGCATCATTTGGCACCCCGACTGTGTACCTCCATTGAAGGATGCTCCTAGCGCTTCCTGAAGGCTCCAAGCACTCCAGCCGACACCATAACCACCGTAGACTCTTTCAGAGAGCAAGACAGGAACAAGCTCTTACAAGAGCTCAGTGATTATAGCAAGGGAATATGCAGAGCATAGCAATCCCTTGTAGCAGATTCCCCCAATAAGAGATGGCACTCCAAATTGAGGTCAAGCAGAACTGACTGTACTTGCACATACAGCTTCTTTTATTCACAATCCACAAACATAGTACTGCCCACAGGGTTTTGAAATACAACCAATCAATCCGTACAATACACACAGACACTCCCAAAATTTGCGGCGGGGGCGGAGCTTGCTGTGCGGCGAGGGCTGAGCTTGCTGTGCGGCGGGGGCCTGGTTAATGCAGCATGGGAAGCAGGAAGGAGTCCCTGTTTCCCCAACACCCAGCCTCCAGGAGCTCCAAGGGATGTGGAGGTAAGAAGCAGGTCAGTGTGTCTGTGTGTGACTGCCTGTGAGTGTGTGACTGTGTGTGTGTGACTGTCTGCCTGTGTGTGTGTAACTGTGTGTGTGTGACTGTGTGTGTGTGACTGTCTGTGTGTGTGACTGTCTGCGTGTGTGTGTGTGACTGTCTGCCTGTGTGTGTGTGTGACTGTCTGCCTGTGTGTGTGACTGTCTGTGTGTGTGTGACTGTCTGTGTGTGTGACTGTCTGTGTGTGTGAGACTGTCTGCCTGTGTGTGTGACTGTGTGTGACTGTCTGCCTTTGTGTGTTGTATTTGTGTATGCAGTGTGTGTGTGTTGTGTTAGTGTATGCAGTGTGTGTTAGTGTATTTAGAGTGTGTGTTGTATTAGTGTATTTAGAGTGTGTGTTGTGTTAGTGTATGCAGTGTGTGTGTGTTGTGTTAGTGTATGCAGTGTGTGTGTTGTATTGGTGTATGCAGTGTGTGTGTGTGTGTAAATGTGCAATCTGGGGGGGAGGAGGGGGAGGAAGGGGCATTTTCCCCTCCCAGGGAGGGGGGAGATTCCATGATCCCTGGTGGTCCGGTGGGGGCCCCCCCGGCTCCCTGTTACCGCAGAGGGGGCCCGGGCAGCACACAGCCTCTTATCTTCTGTCTTCTAATAACTCTCGCGAAGAGAGAAGAGAGGAGAAGCTGTGTGCGCCTGGACCCCCTCTGCGGTAACAGGGAGCCGGGGGCCCGTGGCTGCACACATAGCGATATTCACTATCTATATGTGCAGAGAGGGAAAGTGGGGCCCAGGACTGCCAGAGCAGTCCGGGCCCCCCAGGGCCGCCGGGCCCGTGACAACCGTCATGGTTGTCACCCCCTGATGGCGGCCCTGCGGGAGTGCAAGGTAAGTGAGTGTGGGAGGGGGGACCTGATAGTTTTTGAAATTTCATCCCTGATAGATATTCCATGTTCAACTGTTTGTGATATTATTGGAAGGTGGAAGCATTTAGGAACAGCAGCAAATTAACCACAAATCAGAAGATTGCGTAAAGTCACCGAGTGTTGAGGTGCATGGTGCTTAAAAGTCGCCAATATTCTGCTGATTCCATACCTGAAGAGTTCCAAACTTCCCCTGGTATTAATATCAGAACAAAAACTGTGTGGTGGGAACTTCATGGAATGGGTTTCCATGGCCAATTATCTGTATGCAGCCTCACATCAATAAGTACAATGCCAAGCATCGGATCGAGTGATGTAAAGCATACTGCCACTGGACTCTGGAGCAGTGGAAATATGTTTTTGTCAAGTGGCGAAACATGCTTCTTTGTTTGGAAGAATACAAACAAAAGACATATGGGATACGGCTGTAAAATCTAAAAAGAACATAAAAATTGTGTAATACAATTTTAGATAAAGAAATGTGAACTGTAAATGAATGAACTCACAAGATGAAGATATTAGATGTGCTCAAAGGGTGCTTCCCCCTTGTCTCGTTCTGTAAGTATTGCTGGAAATAAGGACTCCAGATGGTAAATTTGAAAGAGTAGCAGCTTTATTGTAAGTAAAAAAGGTGATTAATTCCAATCCCTGAATTCCAATACTATTATCCCTTCTACATCAAACTTCACAATTGGCACAATGCAGTCAGGCAGGTAATATACTCCTGGCATCCACCAAACCCAGACTCACCCATCAGACTGCCAAACAAAGAATATAAAAACAAAACAAAGACAACTATCACCACAATATCGTGAGAATAGTAAATCATAAATATATAATAAGCTTATCTAGTAAGTCAAAGGACAGCATTCTTAAGATCACTTCCCAGGTGATGATCTTGTTTAAACCAGAATACAAACAAAAAACATATGGGATACGGCTGTAAAATCTAAAAAGAACATAAACAAAACATAGTGTAATACAATTTTAGATAAAGAAATGTGCACTGTAAATGAATGCACTCACAAAATGAAGATATTAGATGTGCTCAAAGGGTGCCTCCCCCGATGTTGTCGGGGGGCTGTAAATCCCTCTTCTCGGTCTATAAATATTGCTGGAAATCAGGACTCCATATGATAAAATTGAAAAAGTAACAGCTTTATTGTAAGTAAAAAAAGGTGAATTAACACCTGTATAATGCTATAAAACAGCAGTAGTGGTCTTACACGTTTCGTCCCAATACTTGGGACTTCCTCAGAGACCATAAAATCAAAGACAAATAATGCCTTTCTTTTGTTATATGCACATGTACTGACTATCTCAGAGACCTCTAAAATCATCTCTATTACCTCCTCCATTCAACTCATGCAGTGGTCTGTTTCCCCCACCCATCACGCACAACACAACACTTTTGGCCTTATCTTATCCATATCCTTGGTTCCTTCTCTAACTGCACATCTCTCCCTCTCTGATTACCATCTCCTAGGCAGCAATCTTATCTTGCCCCCCCCCCCACACCCAACCATCCTGACATGCCACCTCTAGACTCTACAGAAATCTGAAATTCCTTGATCTGCAACAGCTTTTCATTGATATCCAACTTCTCTTCTCAGTGGTCTCTACGACCACATGTCCTTCCATATCAACTACTCTCTGTAACTCCCTCAAATACCCTAGATAAGTTGTTTCTTTTCAGTGCCCGCCCTGTCAGTCAACCTTAACATCAACCTTTGCATACCCATTGCATCTAATACCTCCAAAAGGTATTTTATATTGCGTTCCTATGCCTGCACCATCTCTCTTGCCAAACAGACATACTTCACCTCCGTTATCTCCACCTTCTCACATGACCCCGAACAGCTCTTTCAATTCACTAATGCACCCCACATCACTTTCACATTTATTCATCTCACTGTTGTCAGTTTTGCATCTTACTTTACAGAAAAGATTGCCAACTTCAAAAAAGATTACCTCACTCACTTTTCCCCTCAACTGTCTGACCTCTGCCTCTCCTCTGTCTACTTTTGTTTTTGAAGAAATTTCTGTGCTTCTCTTTCCTATGGCATCTTCTCCGTGTCCCTCAAACATGCACTAATCACACAAAAAAGAATAAAAAAGCCTTCTCTTTGTTCTGCCCTGAACAAAGTGACTAATGATTTAATTACAGCTAAGTCTAAAGACTACTTATTCTGCTTGATATTTCTGCCATTTTCCTCATTGTTGACCACTTGCTTCCCCTCCTCACCCTTCATGATCTTGAACTCAGTGACAACATTCTTTCCTGGTTCTCTTCCTAACTCTTTGACCACTTCTCATGTGTCTCCTTTTCTAGTTCATCCACCCGTTCTGTATTTCTCTCAGGTGGAGTTATTCAATGCTCTGCACTGGGACCTCTTCTCTTCCCAATTTACACTGCATCCCTTGGTGACTTAATATCATCCTATGGTTATCAATATTGCCTGTGTGCTGGTAAAACCCAAATCTATCATAGTCTGGTCTTTCTCCCTGTCTCCTGGAACATGTCACCTACTGCCTATCCTCTGTTTCTGACTTGATGTCATCACAATTCTGAAAATCCAACCTCTTCAAGACTGAACTCCTTGTCTTTCCTCCCTTTAAACCTATGTACGTGCCCGTGTCCCTAATGGCCAACAGAGCTATCCTCTGTCCTGCAGGCACATTTTTTTTTTGCATTCACCCCTTTCTCACTCAGGAAAAAACCAAGACACTTGTCCAGGGCCGGCCTTAGGCATTTAGACGCCCTGTGTGAAAAATCTTCACAGCGCCCCCCCCCGTCATCCATGTATGCTGTAATGTTTGTGTTGTCTGTGTATGTGATAGTAGGTGTGATGACTGTGTGTGATATGTATGCTATGTGGGATATTTGTAATGGGTGTATTAACAATGTGTGATATGCGTGTATTGGTTGTATGTGACACACACACACACACACACACAGAGTCAGACGGCCATACACACACACAGGAAGACATCCACACACACAGGCAGACAGTCATACACACACACACAGACACACAAAGGCAGACAGTCTCACACACACACAGACACACACAGTCAGTCATACACACAGACACAGACAGTAATACACACAGACACACACAGAGGCAGACAGTAATACACACAGACACACACAGTCATACACACAGACACACACATAGTCATAGACACACACGCAGGCAGTCATACACACAGACAAACACGGAGACAGTCATACACACAGACACACACAGGCAGACAGCCATACACACAGACACACAGAGGCAGACAGCCATACACACAGAGGCAGACAGCCATACACACAGAGGCAGTCATACACACAGAAGCAGTCATACACACAATCACACACACAGAGGCAGACAGTAATACACACAGACACACAGTGGCAGACAGTCATACACACACACAGACACACACATGCAGATAGTCATACACACAGACACACAGAGGCAGACAGTCATACACACAGAGGCAGACAGTCATACACACAGAGGCAGACAGTAATACACACAGACACACAGTGGCAGACAGTCATATACACACACACAGACACACACAGGCAGACAGTCATACACACAGACACACACACACAGGCAGACAGTCATACACACAGACACACAGAGGCAGACAGTCATACACACAGACACACACAGGCAGACAACCATACACACAGACACACAGAGGCAGACAGCCATACACACAGAGGCAGACAGCCATACACACAGAGGCAGTCATACACACAGAAGCAGTCATACACACAATCACACACACAGAGGCAGACAGTAATACACACAGACACACAGTGGCAGACAGTCATACACACACAGACACACACATGCAGATAGTCATACACACAGACACACAGAGGCAGACAGTCATACACACAGAGGCAGACAGTCATACACACAGAGGCAGACAGTCATACACACAGACACACACACAGAGGCAGACAGTCATATACACACACACACACACACACACACACAGGCAGACAGTCTCACACACACAGACACACACAGGCAGACAGTCAGTCATACACACAGACACAGACAGTAATACACACAGACACACACAGAGGCAGACAGTAATACACACAGACACAGACAGTCATACACACAGACACACACAGAGGCAGACAGTCATACACACAGACACACACAGAGGCAGACAGTCATACACACACACACACACAGACACACACAGGCAGACAGTCATACACAGACACACACACAGGCAGACAGTCATACACACACAGACAGTAATAAACACAGGCAGAGAGTCACACTCACCTGACAATCCCACAGTTACCTGTGGAGTTCATTGTGGAGGCAGTGCAGCTCCTGGTGACTGTTTGGTGGGGAAGCAGGGACTCCTTCCTGCTTCCCCTGCAGCAGTTTTCCGGCGCTTTTAGCTCCGCCCCCGCCGCACGGTAAGCTCCGCCCCCGCTGCAAATGAAAAAAAAAAAACATTTTTATTTTATTTTTTAAAATCCCGGCCGGCTGTGCGGCCGCACGGCGCCCCCTGCTCCATGGCGCCCTGTGCGGCCGCACAGCTCGCACAACCCTAAGGCCGGCCCTGCACTTGTCCATGCTCTTGTTTTTCCCTGATTATTTTAACCCTCTGTTTGTTGTCCTAAAAAGTGCCCATATATCACCTCTACAGTCCATACTGAATGCCTCTGCCAGACCTATCTACTTTACATCCAGTAATTCTCACATTTCATCCATCTCAGTGGCTTCAGGTTTCATGTAGGATTCGGTTGAAAGTTCTTGGCTTACTTACAAAGCTCTCCATAACTGTGCCCCTGCCTACATCTTTTCACTCTATAGCACATATGTTCCAGACTGGCCTTTTTGACCTGTCAATGACCTATTACTATCCTGTTTCGCACCTGCACCCGAGACGCTCTTCTGCTGGACTTCTCCTTGGTTGCCCCTCCATTTGGAGTGCCTTTCCATTGCATATTTGAAACTCCCAATCTCTGCAGACATTCAAATGAATACCAAAAACACACTTTAAAAAAAAAAAAAAAATGTATTCATTCTTTATTTGTCTGTGCACGAAGTGGTACAGGCTGTCGTGTTGCCACGACAACATATGCAAAGGATATAAACAACATGAAGAATGGCATATACATGGCATATAACTGAGGCACATTTTTTATATTATTAGAACATTCAAATAATGTTGCTGCATAGGAAGGGTTCCTCTTTGAACTTATGGTCAGGCCTGTGTTTTTTTAGACCAACAACATGAGCTGGCGTGGGGCTAGTTACAGTGTGGGTCATAACTATGTGCCCATTTGCCTAGTATGTTCTTCTCTTCGGAAGGGCTATGAGTTCGAGACAGTCTCAAATATGTGCTATAGGTTGTAAAGAGTAGCTGTTTTGAAGGCCGGAAGTGGTGGGGCCAAGTAGTGGCTCCCGCTCGCTAATGGGGGTAACGCTCTCTATGATTTCAACAGCGTGTGTGTTATCCCCTTTTATTGGTCCCTATTTCTATTGTCTATTGTCTTCTAGCTTTCACTTCCATCCTACCACCCCTCCTTTACTACTATTCCCTTTTAAGCTGGGTGATAAAGCTACTGTTAGCATCTTAATGCAATCTACGCTTATGTATGCTGTCCGTGAGGAGACTGGGGCCTAAGGAAGAGAAAGAGACAGGTTAGAAGGTAGACAGGGATAGTAAGAGGGTATGAGAGGGAGGGAGGGGCAACATTTCAGCTCCGGGCGAGGAGGGGGAGGAGGGGGGCCGGATAGGGAGAGGGACAGGGAGAGGCGGCCGGGGGAGGGAGCCGTCTTCCACCTAGTCTGCGAGTTGGCTGTCTCACGTTCTCTCAAACCTCTTCTGAGTGCCCCGTAACCTAGCAGTAAGGTCGTCCATAAGGCAGCTGTCCTTTATTTTCCCGATCACTATTGACCTGGGAGGTGGCTGGGTTTTTAGCCAGTGTTGTGCAATAGCTCTACGGGCGGCTAACGTAATTTTTTGGAGGAGTCGCTGGTCTTGTCTCGGCCAGTCTTCTATTGACCTATTCAAGAGGTATATCCATGGGTCTGGGGGGAGGAGGGCCCTTTGGAAAACTTGCTCCAAGATGTCTCTCACGTCCTCCCAAAACTGTCTGAGTTTAGGGCACTCCCACCACATATGGGTGTACGTGCCCCTGAGGCCGCAATTCCTCCAACACAGGTCAGATGGTGATTTACGCATTCTACATAGTTGGACCGGGTGACATACCACCTAAACAAGGTTTTGAAGGATTGCTCCTGCATGGAGACGCATATGGAGGAGGTGTTGTTAGCCTCCCATATTTCCTGCCACTCCACTCCCTCGAGGACCTCCCCCAGGTCTCGTTCCCAGTGAGATGTATATGTCAGGCTGCCCCATTCAGTGGTGTCTGAGCATAGGTGGGCATATAGCAGTGTAATAAGACTTTTGTTAGGCATTTGTTTTCAAAAAGGTGCGGGTAGCTAATGCGGCTGTTTTGATGTGGGGTTGTCTAGCTATTTGGAGATACCTGAAGAAGTCCACTGGGGTGAGGTGTTGTCCTTGCCTAATCGTGTTGAATGTTATGAGGGCACCCCCTTCATATAGGTGGCATATTCTCTGTGGGCGTGCTTGTTCAGTTCGTTTGAAGTTACGTGCCATCAAGCCAGGGGTGAATGCCCTATTCCTCAGGAATGGCATGAGCGGGAAAGGTGCAGAGGACAGGTGAAATTTCGGAGCCGTCCTGTCCCATAAGTGTATGGAGTTGGTGATGGTGGGGCAGTTAGTCCCCGGTAGGGGCCTAAGGTCCTTCGAGAACCACATGTAGTATTGTGGCAGGTCGGCCCCCATAAGGAATGACTCCAATTCCTTGTCCCCATTGGGGAGTGCCACATCGCGACTTGTGTGAGTTGGGCCGCCAAGTAATAATGATACAAGTTGGGTAAGCCCAGACCACCCAAGCGCTTCGGGCGGAATAGGATGTGTCTGGCCACCCGATGTCTTCTGTTTTGCCATACAAAGTTACCAATGGCTTTTTGTAAGTGTGCTAGGTCTGCTTTAGTGAGCGGTAGGGGGAGGGCCTGAAAGAGAAATAGAATCCTTGGGAGGACATTCATTTTCACTGAATGGATCCGACCCATCCAGGAGATGGGTTTGTCTGTCCAGTTCTCCATGTTCTGTATAAGGGCTCTGATCATAGGGGGGTACTTGTATTTGTACATGTCCGCCGGGTCCGCTGTCAACTGGATGCCTAAGTAACTAATGGAGTGTGTTGCGCATTGAATGACGTGATTATCGCGAATGTGGGTAATGTCTGCTATGGGTATCCCTAGGGGAATGGCACTGGATTTAGACATGTAAATCTTATATCCTGAGAGTGGGCTGAACCCAGTGAGTATCTCCCGTACCCCCTCCATGGAGGTGATCGGTGACGTGAGGGACAGGAGCACGTCATCCGCGTAGGCTGACACTGTGAATTCCTGGCCCCCTACCCTTACCCCCCTAATGCCTGGGTGTTCCCGGATGGCCTGTAGCAGAGGCTCTAGTGCAAGGGCAAACAGAAGAGGAGATAGGGGGCACCCCTGCCTTGTCCCGTTCGTGAGTGAAAAAGGGTGCGTGGGTGTTCCGGGTATCTTCACTTGGGCCGATAATTCATGGTATAAGGCTTGGACTGCTGTCAGGTAGGGGCGTGGGAAGCGCAGGTGTTCCAGTAGGGTGCACAGGTATGGCCATTTGATCCTGTCAAAAGCTTTCTCAGCATCTACGGACACCATAAGGGTAGGAGTGTTCGTAATGTGTTGGCGCCATATGATGCAGTTTCGTCTCGTGTTTTCAAACAATTGCCTGTCTGGGATGAAACCCACTTGGTCAGGGTCTATTAGGGTACTGAGATAGGGGCTGAGTCTTTCTGCTTAAATCTTAGCTAATAGCTTTGCGTCATGGTTAATTAGTGAGATGGGTCTGTAGTTCCCCGGTAGTTGGGGGTCCTTCCCGGGTTTGGGAATTAACACGATGTTAGCTAGTGTTATGTCTTTATCCGGTAATACGCCATTGCGGAAGTCATTAAATAGGGTCGTTAAATGGGGGGTTAGGGCACTTACGGAAAGTTTTGTAGTAGGCTCCTCCGAATCCATCTGGACCCGGGGCCTTATTGCCGTGGAGCTTGGTTATGGCCCTGTCAACTTCGTCCGTGGTTATGTCGTGGTCAAGAGCTGCTATCGCTTCGGGTGACAGGCCTGACAGTTTCAGCTGTTGTAAGAATGTGACCGTTCGTTCGGCTTCGTCGTTTCGTGGGGTATCGGTCATTGGTGAATGGTTGTATAGATTTTTGTAAAAGTCTGTAAAGATCTCGGCAATGTCTGCAGGGGTAGTCTGAATAGATCTGTCTGGGTGTTTCAGTGTGGTAATGTGGTGTCGCGCTTGTCTCGGCCTTAGTGTACGGGCTAGGAGTGTGTCCACTCATTCGCCTTCTCGTAGAAGGTCTGTTTGGACCAGAGAAGACTACGAGCTGTGTCCTCCAGTAGGAGTTCCTTCACCTCTCGTCTCGCTGTTTCTAGTTGGGCATAAAGGGTCTCATTGGGGGTCGATTTATGTTTTTGTTCTGCTGTCCTTAATGCTGTCAGTAGCTCCTGCAGTCTTTGCATTTGTACTCTTTTTTTGTGTGTAGCCAGTTTTATGAGTTGGCCTCTGATTACCGCTTTATGCTCTGCCCATATAGTTCCCTTTGCTAAATCAGGGAATTTGTTAGTGGTGAAATATGCGTTTATCTCGTAAGTAATGGCCGTGACTATCTGGGGATCTTTTAGAAGAGATGTGTTTAGCCTCCACATCCATGGGGCCCTCCCTGCTATATTGCCCAGTGTCAAGTGTATGTCTGAGTGGTCCGACCAGGTGGTGGAGCCGATGCTAGTGCCGACTGCTTTCGTTACGGTGGTGCTATTAACTAGGAACATGTCGATACGTGAATAGGTGTGGTGTGGCGAAGAAAAGAAGGTATAATCACGGTCACCTGGGTGGTGCGCCCTCCAAATATCTCCATATATCTATAAGTCCCGTCGACTTTAGGAAGTGAAAGAAGGCTTTGTCTTGGGCCCCCTACCCTGGGACCGAGGTTGGCCCCTTATGGCGCTTCTGTCTACGGCTGGGCATGGGACTGCGTTGCAATTGCCCCACAGAATCAGTAGGCCATGGGGGAGCGGATCTTACTTTCCAGGCTACTCCAGTATTCCGCGTTGGGTGAATTTGGTGCGTATATGTTAATGATATGTATTACTTGTGCGTGTATGGTGCCCGATATAATGAGGTACCATCCGTTTTGGTCACTGTCTGTGGCAGTAATTCGGATAAGGCAGTCACGACGTAGCAAACTTGCTAAGCCGTTGCGTTTGTTAAGTGCTCTGGCCTCGACTACTGTGATGTAGATTTGGTCTTTATCGAGGCAGGTGTGATTCCTGGAGCAGGGCGACATCGGGGCGCAGGCGCTTAAGCTCACGGAACATGGGACGCCTTTTTGGGGGGGAGTTAAGTCCCCTAACATTAAGGGAGGACCGCTTCAGTGTCATAGTTTCATAGTCAGATCTGCGCTAACGCCCCCCACGCCCCTCTGTATGTTAAAACATTTTCCAGAAGTGGCTATAAACTGGTGAGAGCTGTGTGGGTGTATAAGTCCCATCCCCTCTGGTTTCCAAGTACCCTCAGTGTGCGATCTGAGACCGCTATTCTTGGGCTTAGATGGTGTCCCCCCAAAGTCCCCGCCACCCTCCGCACCCCCCCAACCACCACAAGTCCCTGAGTGTCCCATCGTGGGCCCCCATCCTACCCTTCGCTATCAGGGTGGGTGCGGGGGCGGAGGTCCATCAAAGTTTGTCAGTCTCCAACTCGGGGTGAGTATTGGTGGCCAAAATCCGTCTGGTCGTCAGTGTGAATGATGGTCGACTAGTTGCCAATCCCGGGCTAGCAGGCCCAAGTCTTCTTGCTCTGTGGGGACCGCTGTGATGTTCTGCGGGGTAGGCAAGCCCAGAGCCTGGAACAGATCGGTGGGACTATCGCCTGGTTGATGCACATGGGTACGATCTCCGCTGAATACCATAAGCCGGAACGGGTATCCCCAGGCATATCTGATGCCGACGGCTCGTAGGGCATCGGTTATTGGCCTCCACTCCCTGCGCCTCTGCAGCGTTGTTGGGGCCAAGTCCTGGTATAAGGCTAGGTCGATGCCATTATGCTGTATGGAAGTTTCTCTGCTTTTCTTCAGAAGGGCGTCCTTTGTTTGAAAGTAGAGGAATCACATGACTACGTCCCTCGGGCGATTTTGGTCTGGTCTTCTTGCTCCCAGCGCCCGGTGTGCGCGCTCAATGTGCCAAAGATGATTAGGCAAGTCGGGGAGCAGAAGCCGGAGAATCGCAAGGACAAGATCCACTAGGGGGCCCTCCCCTGCAGCCTCAGGGAGCCCCCTGAGACGCAGATTGTTCATCCGGGATCTGTTAGCCATGTCCTCGATCGCCATTTCAGCTGTTCTTAGGCGTGCGGTTAGGTGGTTTACTTGCAGCAAGGCCGAGTTATGAGCATCCACTGCGGCCTCCTGCCTGTGCTCTAGCCTTGTGGTCCTGGTGCCCAGCGCCTGTATTTCACCCTGTAGAACTGTGGTGGAGTGTTTGATTTCTCCGGCCAAGAAGTGCTTCACTTCAGCCAGTTGTGCCAGGATCCGTGGTGTTTCCCCTGTTGGTTGAGTCACCAGGGAGGAACTCCGCGGCGGCGGGGATGTGGGAGCGGGCCACCCTCCGGCGCCATCTTGGGCCTGATGTGAGGGCGGTTTGGCGGACACGAATATGTCGGCAACAGACGCTCCCTGGTCCTGGCCCTTCTTGGGCTGTTTCTTGGGGATGCGTGTGTCGTTATTAGTTTCGTCTTGCAAGGTTTTTCCGGCTAATTTGGGCTTTAGGTGGCAGTTTCAGGACGGAGCTCTAGCCTCGTGCGTCCAGCTTGGTCCTCGGTCAAGCCACGCCCCCTAAACACACTTTTTTTAAAAAAAAGAAGCCTACCAGCTGTCACCTTCATTTCTCATACCTAATAACCTTCCTCTGCCTCCTCTCAAACATCCCTCTACAGATCACTCAATTCTCTTTGTATCTTCCATGCTAATCCTGTTAGATTGTAAGCTCATGTTGTTAGAAGTAAATGTTTGTCTTTTGATCTATTATACAGTTCTGTAAAGTTTGCTGGCACTGTATAAATAATTGTATAATATGTCACTGTGTTGAATCATACACATGCATAAGTATTTATAAAGGCATATAGCTCTATATAACGATATGTGTGTAAATGCCTATATAGAGTCATATGCATGAATATGCATCTATATAAAGACATATGCTGGTAAGTGCTTCTATATACAGGTGTATGTATCTATATGATTGTATAAATAGACAATTGGCAGCATATGCTTCTATACATGTCTCAAAACCATTAATTAGCCCATCTTCTGCCATGCTAGTGGGTTTGCCTAAATAGTTTGGATCAGTTTGGATCCCCCTTTCACAGCAGCAGAAAAAAAAACTCATCACGCTTAGCCAGCACCAAATCTGGCCTGGCATAACAATCCGTTCTTGTACGCAATATATATATATATATTTATATTATTTTTTACGCTATAAAGGAGCACACAAAATAAAGTAATGTAAAGAAAAAAAAGTATCTCTAACCCTAAGGAATTCCCTCTGTTAATATCAGCAAATGGATTTCTTTGTTAATAAATACCAGATAATAAGGATCCAGGTCCACCAGATGTACACGGGAAAAGGGCTCCATCAACAGCAACAGTAGGAAAAAAGAAGTTCAGCACAGTCCCAATCTCAATAGGGTGATCCGTTATTAATGGTGGCAATAAACGGGTGACATTTCAGCCCCACACAGCCTTTATCAGATCTAATATATCAATGCTCAAAGTGCAATAAAATAGGGTCTCAATTAGAATAAGGGGTGGAATCAACAATGATGACTGATATCTATAATCAGTGTAGACAAACCATGTGTTAGGTTACGTGGCAAGAGTTATATGTTAAAGCGCAAAACAAAACACAAAGCGCAAAAAGTGCATATAAATGGTAATCCAAACATATAAAGTGAGAATATGCAACTGAAGGTGAAAACCCAAAACTTTCCTGGTCATTTATTAGAAGCGGGAGTTAAAAATGGCATTTACTAGTGTCCGTATCTAATCCCTAACACTGGCATTGAAAAGCTGATGAAAAAGTCCCATAGAGAAACATAGAAATAACTAAATGGTATTTATTATATAAACTAAGCAACTTACAGAAATTGGAGACATGTACAAATTACAATACATTTGCTAGATATAAATGGATTGCCCTTATGGGTGAAATTAGTCTGATATAGGTTCTCTTTAATTGCATAAGTGAGCAAAAACATGTTATGACCTGAGCGGGAACTAACCAAAGTTTCCCTAAGCTTTTGCTGTTCTCAGAGTCTTGTATTCTCTGTTTTTGTTAGATATCAATAGAGCAAGAAATTTATAGAAAATAGAAAAATATAAATATAGAGCACAACACATAGATTGCTACATAAAAAGTGCTTCCAAATGCTACATTAAATATCACGTATTTGCTCCATCTAACTATAGATTGAGTTAATATGTTAAAAAGATGGATATTTAGTAACAGTATATCATCATACATTGCATAAGCCTGCCATAACAATTTACCCCATTTTTGGCAGGTCACATCCTAGCAACCTTTATAATATATTAATACATAGTGCAACACATAGTAGATTGCTACATTTTAAAGTGATTCTTCATTTTTTTTTTACTCTAAATTTCTTGCTCCATTTGTATAATTTGTATCTAGCAAATGTATTGTATTTTACACATGGCATATGTTCACTTTTTTGAATTACATTTCATTTGCACTTTATGTGTTGTATTGCACTTCATCATAGGAAACTAGTGAGTGAGCTATTGCTGTACAGCTGCTAGAAAGGGTAAAATACAGGGTGGGACCTATCAATGGTACTCCTTGTGTCCCCATCCATGGACATTGGGCTAGTGCTGAATTTCAATAATTGGAGGTTAAATAGGTCACTATCCACCCTGGCCCCACCTGTGCCCAGCTGTGGTGGCTCTACAAATATGCATGGGGGTGGGACTTGCTAAAATCATATGCTGCCGTGGGGGGATATTAATATAATAAGCTGAGTGGACATCTCATTGTCCCTCTTCCCCAATCCATGGACGATCGGCATGCCATTGTCAATTCCAACAAAACATAGTACACCCCTACCAGTGGCTAGTAGTCCCAGAGCCCTAGCCTACCCCCCCCCCCCCCCCCCAAAAAAAAATAATATCCCTACCTACCCCCCTCACCTTAATAATATAGAGGGGGCCCAATAAATATAACACATGTAAAAAAATGGGTGCTTTATAAATATTTTAGATGCTTTACATGGTACAGAGTTTGGATGCAAAAACCATACATTTCAGATCTGGTTGACCAGAATTGGCTTTAGTAAATATAAGAATTATGCTTAATATTCGGTCATTATCAGTGAAGTTGGTCTTTTGTTATAGGATCATAATACTGTCAGGAACTCAAACATGTATTCCTGACCCTATAGTGCTAAACCCACCATATAGGTGGCCTCCCCCCCCCCCCCTTAACCCACCTACAAAAGTATAAAATTTACCTTATTTCCAGAGCCTCACGGGTCTGCTGGCGCTGGCTCCCCTCCCTTTGTGACATTATCAAAAAGGCCGATGTTTAGCCAATCCAATGGTTTCCCTTGGCTAAAATCTGCAGGGGGGCCAATCAGGACCTCCTCCTAGAGATGCATTGAATCAATGCATCTCTATGAGGAAAATTCAGCGTCTCCATGCAGAGCGTGGGGACGCTAAACGGCAGGGCTTCTAACTATGCAGCCCTGAGCCAGAAAGCCCCTCCAGTGACCATCTAAGGAGTGGCCACTTCCATGTGTCCCTAGGGGCAATGTAAACACTGCATTTTCTTTGAAAAGGCAGTGTTTGCATGAAAATGCCTGAAGGGAGCGATTATACTCACCAGAACAACTACATTAAGCTGTAGTTGTTCTGGTGACTATAGTGTCCCTTTAATAATCCTCACTGTGGGCCATCACATGACAAATGCTTTGCCGGGGCGGGGCCTAGCTTCTGAACAGACTGGTTGCACTTAGCGAGGGCTCCCTGCGAGAACCCGCAGTTAAGCAACCTTACCGAGGTGTATCACAACAAAAGCACGATTTTAGTGCAGGAGAGTATAGGTTGTACCCCGAGTCTCAACCCGCGGGGTTTTCTCATTCTGCAAGGTAACCTGAACCCGACAACAAATTGTGGCCTTCCAGTGGCTGCGGGCATGGGAGATGCAGCCGATCTCCCTTCTGGCGGTCCAGCTGGAAAAGGCTGAAGTGACTGGGACCCCTGTTTCCCCCCGTATGGTGGGGGTTATCCCGGCACAACCACATAGGCTCTACTTCCAGACTTGGCACTATGCACTATATGAGCCTATACACTCCGACCTACTAGCGTAGCGCATATGTATTCTACTCTGCTGACCTATTTAGCCTACTGTATTTACTAGCCCAAGCTTGAGTGCAGCTAGACCATGCTACTCCACTTTCATAAAAGGAAGCAATCACTCATAAGAGAATGTATCTCTGACATTGTATACAACTTATATGTCATGTTTTTGCTGATATCTCTTTCTGTACTGAACTCATTATGCTTCAATAAAACAAAGATTACAGACAGGACATAAATATTACTGCTGAGGCAAAACAGCGCAGCATTTGAGTGTATGCTTTGTAGTGATTTTTAGCTAATGTTGCAAATGTGTTTGTTAGCCACTGGGCTGACCATGAAAAGTGCTGCCCTCCATTTCTTGTGAAAAGAAAATTTGTGTCTTCTCAGCACTTTTCACACCCCACCAAGCAGTAAGCTACACTTTTAAAACATAAACATACACAGGGTTATTCACTGAATCAAACTTGGTCAAAATGACAGAATTCTGACCCTGGTGTGTGGTAACTCTCACATTTACCTAACTAGGTAGAACCTGGATTTGTTTCTGAATTGAGCAGAATGACACCTCTCTTATTCCAAGTACAGTATATGAAAGAATATATTTAAACTAATGCTTCCAAACAAAAATTCTATTTTTTCCAATCAGGTGGATCAAGGGTGACATCTAGTGGTAAAACACTGTCACCATTAAAGGGGAGCCTGTCATTTCTTTTGAAATTACACTATGGCATGCCGACCTTTTTGTCCCTGAGATGCTCCATTCTCTTTATAATATATATTAAAGATTTAGGAAATGTCAATACAATACGGCTCAGTCTAGGTACAGCCAGGACATCCAGTGCAAATAAAGGTGAAAAACAAAAACACTCCCCTTCATTTACTAGTGTCTGTGTCTAATTAGTTACACTGGCTTAGAAAGCTTGTTGAAAACTCCACAATGTTGATGGGAATGGTAGTTATTAGATAAACTAAGCAACTTACTCACAGAAATTAGATCAATTTTCGTCACAGGTGACAGGGAGCTACAGGCACCTTTTACTAATAAACCAATTGCTAACAGTTCCCATTATTCTATATGGGAAAAACTTGGGTTCCAACCCTTTTGTTATTTTGTTACTTTTACCAATGGCTGGCTCACAGATCTTGAAATATGACAAAGAAAAATTCTGTTATTTCTGTGCTCTAATAAATTAAACCTATTGTTTAATTTATCCTCTCCTGTATATGCTTTCTTTATTCCAATTACCACGTGCAAATAATGGAGTTTATGATAATGATTGACAGGGAACAAATATAGATGCACCCAGTCGCAGGGTAAAGAGATGTTGATTTCCACATTTAATATGTCAAACCTCACAAATAAAAATGTGTTAATGAAAAACGTACCTGGGGTTCACTGGCTGCCTCCTCTACTGTTGCTGGAATCTCCCTGCATTGAGTGAAGTTTGGCTTCACAGGCTCTAGCCGATGACCAGATAGTTTATGAATCCATTTGCAGATAGTTTGACTACTTATGATGGGAGGGCACCAGGTCACTATACTCAACTATAGTGGTTATGGTGCTAAGAGTGTTCTTAGCCAGGCCTTAAAAGTTTTCATTTTAATTATTTATTTATAAAATATATTACCAGGAAAGATACATTGAGATTTCTCTAGTTTTCAAGTATGTCCTGGGTTCACAAAACATTGCATTGATGCAATAGGGTACAATAAAATACAAAACCAATATTACTACACAATACATACAAAATTTAACATAGTACAGGTAGGAAATATATAATCAACCATGACATGAGGTATGTAGAGAGGGATTTCTTAAGGGACTTTAGGCTTGGGGAAGATTGGAAAGCGTGCGGGAGGCCATTCCATAATTGCGGTTCTCTTTAGGAGAAGGAGGGTCGATACGCTTTCTTTTTGTATTAAGGTAGACTAAGTAAAGTGCTGGGCCTGGATCGGAAGTTATAGGAGGTGGGAACAGCAGGGGAGAGCTTTCTGCTCTGGTAGGGTGGGAGCTTCCCAGAAAAGCTCTTAACCCCTTAAGGACACATGACGTGTGTGACACGTCATGATTCCCTTTTATTCCAGAAGTCTGGTCCTTAAGGGGTTAAACACAAGGCTGGAAAGATGATTGCTTGAGTGTAATTGTTATGCACATAAAAAATATGTTTTCCTTATCCATATTTGTTTCATATAGATATCCTGTTGTCCTGGTAGTCTTTACATGTTTAGGGAAATTTACATAATATTTTTATATCCCATTAATCTAAATTTATCTGATATGTAAAAAGACCATATTATACCTCAGTTAATGTGGTTTTATTCTTTTAGGCAAAACCTCAATGAATGCTGATTTATCATTAAACATTTCAGAACTGTCATTGGTCACACTAGCAAACAGTAAGTATTCCTTACTTTAAAATTGTACCCATACTTAAGGCGGAATGCCTATTATTTCATCAAAGAATGCATATATTTATTTACAGAACAAAGTTCATAAGTATCATTTGGCTCTCCTTGTTATTGGAGAACTTTTGCAACATTTTCACTGAGTGGGGTGATACTTTTTCCAGGATCATGATATTCCAATCAACAACAAATTATCAATGAAAATGCTACAAATTTGCAAAAAACTGATGTCTTGTTTTAATTCTATGTTTAGGTACATTATCGCTTCATCTTATCTGGACAATAAAATGTATTTATGAGGGCTTTTCTGTAAAATGATACAGTGAACAATTTTTTTTGAATAATATTTATTTTAAATTTATTTAAACATTTTACAAATAACAATACTTCCATTAATAGTTTATACTTTGATAGATATAATCAATCTTTGATTCATATGAATTTCTTACATGGAAGATAAAAACATACACCAAAACAAAATATATTTACATCACTAATGATACGTACACTGTACAAATTTACAATACAAAACAATACACAACATTGCAACATAATTGGAAATTTAGAACGTTTTCCCTAGTAGGGTGGAAGGAGCAGTCTAAATAAAGCTCTGAAATTACCAATGTCCAAAGTATTCGCAATTTGACTAATATTATTTCATCTTAATAGAGACCTTTACTTATCTCATATTTTCTCTATTGATGAGTTCCGAACATTTCAACCAGACAGATACTTTTTTGCTTAGTTTTTATTTACTCAGCATTAACTCTATTTTTATCTGAAACTCAAGTTGATTTTTTTTTTTTAATTCTTTATTTATAAAAAGGTTGAACACCATCAATACAAACAGATTTAATACAGATATCACATACCGGACTCATTCACAAGCTTAAACTTATAAAAATTACATCATGCAGGGTAAAACCCGAGAGTGTGGCAGTATCAATGGCATAGTTGGTGAATCGTCTCTGAAGTGTCCAGATATGCAGATGGTGTCCTTCCAATTTTCAATATATATAAAATCCAAAGAGATCTAGAATGGCTATAGTGCCTGAAATTGAGGATCAAGTGTCGAAGAATACACATACATGGTGGCAGAGCCTTCATGCTATCTAAGATCCCCATCCAACCCCGTTATCGGGGGCACCCAGCGGTATAATTGCACACAGCTATAAACTTTCCATGCCATAGTGCCCCTTTCCTAACATAACAGAGTCGGGGTTCAGGAGACAATGGAGTATACTATGAAGCCATTCAGATGAAAAATAAAGGAAACAGAAGAGAGAAAGAAGAAGGTAAAAATAGGAAAGATATGTGAAAGTGGGGATAGAAAAGAGAACAGGGATAGGGGTCAGGTGGGGAGGAGGAGGGGGTGGGGGAAAGAAAAGGAGGGTGTATGGGAGGGAATGGTACAGTCACGTTACCCCTAACTCCAGTGTATGAAGTCATGTCGTTAATCCTATCTTTTGCAACTTTGATCCTGACCCTGAGCATGACAACTCCCAAGGAGACTTCCACAGCCTGGAGGCTTCCTAGTGGGAGCCCCCATATCCCCTCCGAAGGGGAGTAAATCCGGTGAATATTCGGAACCCGGGAGTTGCATAGAGGGTGTGGCGCAAATACTCCAGCCTATTTCCCGTGGCTCCTAATCGCCCATGCCACTATCTATCCAAGGTGTCCAAATTTTGTCAAATTTCGCATTCGTGCCCCTGACCCTCGCCGTAAGTTTATCCATGAGGAAATTATCTTTGATCTTTTGCAGTAAAACTTGAAGTGGGGGAGCTGAGGCTTGAAGCCAAACTTGTGCAAGGGCCCTCCTTGCCGCTAGATTCACCTTATGAACCAGCTTCTGTTCAGTCCTGGTCCAGTCCTCCAGCGGCCTGGCCAGGAGGAACACCCACGGGTCCAGCTTTATCTCCCTGCCAAAGATATCCTTTAATAACCCCGCCACTTGCCTCCAAAAGGTCTGGGCCACAGGACACTCCCACCACATGTGCAAATAGGTTCCTTTTTGTCCGCAGCCTCTCCAGCATACGTCTGAAGATAACCTATGCATTCTACAAAGCTTCACCGGGGTGGTGTACCACCTGAACATGGTTTTATAAGCTTGTTTCTGCATGGATACACATATGGAGGAAGTCGCCGCTGCCTCCCAAATCTCCTGTCAATCCACCCCTTCCAGTTCTTCACCGAGATCAGCTTCCCATTGGGCTATGTAAGTAAGCTCTCCCCATTCTGAGGTGGATGTACTCAAGTGTGCGTATACATTTGTGATAAGGCCTCTTGGGAACCTTTCCTCAAGGCATAGGGTTTCAAAGAAAGTAAGTGGTTTCAGCGCACATAGTTTATTCGCCGGAGTCTGTGCATAGTCCCTAAGTTGAATGTACCTAAAGAAATCCGACGGGCGCAGAACAGCCCTAGTTTGTAAGTCTTCAAACCGAAGAAGTGTACCGCCCTCGTAAAGTTGACATAAGCGCAGAATGCCCGTACCCTCTATCCCTTTAAATTCCCTAGCTTCCAGTCCTGGGGTGAAGGCCTTGTTCCTCAGATAGGGGGTCAGTGGGGACACCCGGGATGATAGCCCGTATTTAACCGACGTAGCGTCCCATATTTTCACCGAGTTCGCTATGCCTGGACAAGCAATCTGTATCATCGGTCTATGGTCCCGAGGGACCCATATATAGAACTGAGGGAGGTCGGGTCCCATGAGAGATGATTCTAAATCCACCCACCTTCTCTCATCCGGGGGAGAGTGCCAATATGCTACTTGCGTGAGTTGGGCCGCTAGATAATAGAAATAAAAATTTGGCAATCCCAGGCCCCCCCTCGACCGCGCTCTGTACAAGATGTTGCGGGAGACTCGGTGTTTCCTGTTCTGCCATATGAACCTCCCCACCGCCTGTTGAAGTGCACCCAAGTCAGACCTAGCCAGCTTAACCGGAAGGGCCTGAAACAAAAATAAGATCCTGGGGAGCACATTCATTTTCACTGCATGGATCCTACCGATCCATGAAATTGGTTTATCCTGCCAGTTTTCCATATCCGTAATCAGGGTGCGGATCAAAGGGGTGTAATTTTGTCCGAAAAGCTGGGCAGGATCCGCTGTCAAGTGAATCCCCAGGTATTTGATATGGTGTTTCTCAATTCGAATATCATGCGCAGTCCCTACGTAGGCAACATCAGAGTTGCACATGCAAATAGGGAGCGCGCTCGATTTAGGCAGGTTCACCTTATAGCCTGCCAAGCTACCATAGGATTCTAGCACCGCCGCTAGCGCGTCCATTGACTCCGACGGATGTGTCAGAGTCAACAGAACGTCATCTGCAAAAGCAGAAAACACGTATCGCTTTTCCCCTATTGATATCCCCCGAATTTCGGGGGTGATACGTACCTATTGTAACAAGGGTTCTAGCGATAGGGCGAAGAGCAGCGGTGACAGAGGGCAGCCCTGTCTGGTTCCATTGCCCAAAGTGAATGGTAGTGCTTTTGATCCCGCTATCCGAACCCGTGCCTGAACATCCGTATACATAGCCCTAATTGCAGTGATATAGGATTCCGGCAAGCCAAAGTGCCGAAGGACCTCAAATAGATAGGGCCATTTAACTCTATCGAAGGCTTTTTCCGCGTCGAGCGATAGGATCAGGGTTGGGATCCTTTTAGTCGCCTGCCTCCATATAAGGTCAATATTGCGCCGAGTATTTTCATACAGTTGTCTGCCGGGTATAAAACCTACTTGGTCCGGATGGATTAGGTGCTTTAGGTAGGGGTTCAGGCGGGCCGCTAAGATCTTAGGCAAAATTTTAGAGTCATGATTTATCAGTGAGATCGGGCGGAAGTTTTCGGGAATCGAGTCGTCTCTGCCTGGTTTCGGCAGAAGGACTATGTCGGCCAGCGACATGTCTTTGTCTGGCGCCCCCCCCTCCATGAGATCGTTAAACAACGTCTCCAGATGAGGCGTTAGCGTTTCCCGAAAGATTTTGTAATTACCACCCTCGAATCCATCCGGTCCAAGGGCTCTATTGCCTTTCAAGGTTGAGATTGCCGCATCTATTTCGTCAGCTGTGATTCGCGCTCCCAGAATAGTGGCATCTCCGAAACCCAACTTTGGCAGCGAAAGGTGCTCCAAGAATATCCTAGTTTCATCAGTCTCGCGACGTTGCTGGTCATTGCCGCCCCTCCCGGAGTGATTGTATAGTGCTGCGTAATAATCCGAGAAAACTTTTGCGATATCAGTGGGATCAGTGCGGTACGCGCCGGCGGTGTCTTTGATTCTAGTGATGTGGGAGTGACCTTGTCTCAGGCAGATTGATCGGGCCAGTAGCGTGTCCATTTTATTGGACTTTTCATAGTACGTCCTCCTGGACCAAACCATAGGTCTCGCCGTATCGTCGATAAGTGTCTCACGCACTGAGGTACGCAGCTTCTGTACATCCGCCAATGTGTCGGCGGACGGGGCAGCTTTATGTCTCTCCTCAGCTTTGCCCAAAGCTTCCAAGAGAGACGACAGTAACTGCGTTTTGCGTTTCTTCTTTAAAGTGGCTTCGCGGATAAATATGCCCCGTATAACCGCTTTATGAGCGGCCCATATCGTAGCCGGGCGGAGGTCAGGGACCGCATTCCTATCGAAATAATCGGACAATTCCGTACGGATCGTCTCCACCACGACCGGATCCTGTACCAGAGAGGTATTTAATTTCCAGGACCACGGAGATGCTATGCACAAGTTGTCTACTAACAACGTGACCTCCGCGTGGTCCGACCACGTGATAGATCTGATCGCGGAGTCCGAAATTTTTGGCGCCAAATGTGAGTTGACCAGGAATAAGTCAATCCTAGAATACGTACCGTGAGGAGCAGAGTAAAAGGTATAGTCGCGATCATCAGGATGGTGAGCCCTCCAGATGTCCAAGAGGCCAGTGCGTTGGATGAATGTGCGGAGCAATTTATCCTGGCCCCCCCTCCTGTGCGATCTCGGCAACCCACCCCCCTGGCTCCGGTCTACAGCTGGACACGGAGTGGCGTTAAGATCCCCTCCCACGACAATCATGCCATGCGGTAGATCATTAACAGTTTGGCCCATAATGTCTTAAAATTCAGCAGAGGGGTCATTGGGGGCATAGATGTTAAGGAAGTGGATCGTATGGGAGTACAAACTCCCCGAAAGCACTAAGAAGTGTACCGCCGGATCCGCTATCACATTCCTTATCCGGAGAGGGCACCTATGATGTACGAGTACCGCTACGCCATTCCTTTTGTTTAAAGCCCTTGCCTCATGCACAGTTCTAAACGTGTGGTCCTTCAGAGCAAACTTCGCGGCCTTTGGTATATGCGTCTCCTGCAGGAATGCTATATCTGGATTAAGACGCTTGAGTTCCCTGAACATAAGGCGTCTTTTACTCGGGGCGTTAAGTCCTTTAACATTTAAAGATAGTATCTTTAACGGCATATCGGTGGGTTAAAGGACAAGCTAATCTTATCAGTCAAACCCGCCAGGGGTCGACATAGTAGCTGCAGAATGGGCACAATGACAGCCCCTCCCAGTAGGGCACGAGTAGGGAAGTGGGGTAAGGAAAGGTATAGACTAGGGACAATAGAATAGGGTGAGAGAAGAAAAAGTAAAGAGAGTAATAATGAAAAGAACTTTTGCCTGGTCTTACCTATTGCCAGGACAATACGGGGTATATGTTGAAGCCTCTCCAGAGCACCGAATGGGCCCCGGAACAGCATGAACATAGACCAATCAAGATAAGCACCCCAAGGGTGCCAAGCGCATCCAAATTGGAGACAGAAAGGCAACTTGTAAGCAGTGGGAGATATCAAATGGTAGGGGGATTACTGTTGGGTCGCAGCAGGGTGGGGCCCAATTTCGCGACCCAACTCAAAGAGGCACTAATCAAGGTGACTGGGGGAAGATGATTGGACAGCGTCTCCTCCACCCGGCCTCCGGCAGCGCTTAACGTTAAGGGGAGTCCAGACGTACCAAATACAGAAAATGTGTTCACTTATCTTTGGTTATGAATAACAATCAACATCATTTATTCATGTAACTATTTATTGATCATGGTGTAAGTGATTATAGAAGTATCCTAATTGTTATTTGTTCCATTTTGGTTCCCCCCGTGGTGATTGTGAGAAATGCTATCAGAATTTGGGGCTACCCTTCAGGGGTATATAGATAAGGGGAACTAGTTGGCCTGCGGGGGGACTAAAATTGGAGGGCAGAAAATAAGCGAAGATAGATATATTGTACCTCTATACACAGCTGCCCCGAAAGATAGATCCTCCAAATCCGGGCTACCGGGCGGGACAGTCACTATCACCCCCCCCACCCCCAAGCAAACCCCCTGAATCAATGGGCCCCGGAACAAAAATAAGTGGTAAAAGAAATTGCAGAGATAACTTGGAGCCCGTGGATCCAGCAGGCCTCCCGGAAACCCGTCAGAGTGTTAAGCCCGTTGAGATGGGGAGGGGGGGGGGGGAGGAAATGCATCTTAGCCCAGCAAGGAAATACACGTATCAGAATGCAGTCAAAGATGTAACAACCACAAATAATACCCGCCGCCCGCCGCCCCGCAGCTATCCAACCTTCCAATACAAAACTATAGCATACATTAGACCCCAGCTCCCAGCGGCCCAGCAAAAAATTTAATAATCGGGTGGCGGAGCTTGTCAGGACCGTAGGCAAAGAAAGGACGTATCCAGCCTATTAAAGTGGTCACAAGGCCAGGATTGGGGGGAGCGAGGATCCCCATCCCCCCCCCAGAATCAATAGTCCCACCCGCATCAAGGGCAGCCCACAGACCCAAGAAGGCCTCCTATAAGATCCCGGCAGCCAGGGCCCCAACCCCCATCGGCCTCGTACCCCTCGCATAGTGATACACCCAAAATGCATCTTAATCCAAAATAAAAACATTTGTGAGAGAGAGTAGTAAAAAACATAAAAAAAGCGTAACCACCCTGAACAACACCCGCCGCCCACCGCCCCGTCCCGATCCCGTATCCTGGCCATAACAGAATCAAAGTACACAATAGTCCGCAGCCCACAGAGAGTCAGCGAAAAACGCAAAAGTTGGGCGGAGGAGCTTATCAAACAGTGGGCAAATTAGGGGCCACGTCAACATAGCAAAGAAAGTATCAAGGCCAGGATCGGGGAGAGCGAACAACCCTAACCCTCCCCAAAATCAATGGTCCCACCCGCGGTAAGAGCAACCCATAAGAGCAGCCCACGTAGGCCTCACATAAGATCCCGGCTGCCGGAGCCCCCAGTAAAAAGGGAAAAAATCCCCACAAAGTGGGGCCCGGCTTCCCCCTCCCAAGCAATTTTATCCCACCCGCGAGGCCTTACCATCCGGGACATCGGCCAGCCGTCTGGAGATGGTGACTGGGACAGCAAATCTCCTCAATCCTCCGTCGCATACCACTCTCGGGGGAGAGCAGTTAGGACCTCCACTTGCACCTTCGGTATCATGAAGTCATCGGGGGTTCGGATCCCCAGGTCACTCAGGAATCTCACCGGATCGCCATCTGAAAACAAGACTTTTGTACGGCCATCTTTGAAGGCCAGCAGCCTAAAGGGATGCCCCCAAGCATACTTAACGGAGTGATGCTGCAGCAGTTCAGTAACAGGGCCATTCCCGCCGTCTCTGCAGGGTCAGAGGGGTTAAGTCTTGGTAGAGAGCAAGGTCTGACCCATTATGGACAATCGGGTGGTCTCTGCCAAACTTCATCAGGGCCTCTTTCGTTTGGTAAGACAGGAACTTGATGATTACATCCCTGGGGCGCCGGTCATCCGCCCTTTTAGCACGGAGCGCTCTATGCGCCCGCTCAATATGCCATAAATGATCCGGGATACCGGGGAGAAGTGGCTTGAAAATCCCCAAGACCACCTCGCTCAGGGACCCTTCCCCCGCTTGCTCCGGCAATCCCCGGAGGCGGACATTATTACGTCGCGATCGATTCCCCAGATCATCAATTGCAGAGCCTGCAATGGACAGTTGGGAGGTTAGGTGGTTGATTTGGGCTGCGGCTGCATTGTGGGCCACGACCGTGGACTCCACCCGCTGCTCGAGCGCCGCCGTCCTTACCCCCAAAGCCTGAATCTCGGCCTTAACTTCGGCCGTTGTGCGAACAATCTCCGTGGCCAGATAACTGCGGACTTCAGCCAGTTTAGCCAGGATCTGGCTAGTGTCAGAGTCCGAAGACCCCATGGCCCCTCCGCTCGCTGAGCTCGAGGGCGAACGGGGTGTGCCCGGGCCCTCTCGTCCGCCATCTTGCGTGCTTGATCGCACGGCACGAGAGGCCGCGAACATATCAGGTACAGAAACCGTCTCCGTTGCCTTTTTCGTCTGTTTTCGTGGGGCTCTTTTATCCATCTTGTTTCCCCCACCCAATATAGTAGTTTTGGAGTTCCGTCTCCGCTAATATAAGCTATTGGCACCGCGGTCGCAGCAGAGCTCTACCCGGACACGTCCAGCTCGCTAGGCCGCAAACCACGCCCCCCTCAAGTTGATTTTTAACTTTCCTCCAGGGGACGTCTAAATCTTTTTTCCACCATCTCGCCACCACTATTTTAGCAGCCAAGAAAAGGTGAGTAAGAATTAATTTTGATTCATACAAAATTTTAGATGTAACAAAACGACCTCCGGGGAAATTCTCAACTCGAGTTTCGGATCTACAGATATAAACTTTTGTATTTCTAACCACAAATTTCTCAGTTTATGGCAATCCCACCAAATATGTCCAAAATTAAGCCTTGCAAAACCACATCTCCAACATACAGGATTTTTTGAAGGATATTTTTTATTTAGTTTATCTTGTACTAAGTACCATCTATTTAAAACTTTAAAGTGGGTTTCTAACTGATTTAGCGAGTGTATAATCTTTGTAACTTCCATCATTGAAGAACCCCAGTGTTTCAAATTTATATCAATATTTAGATCTTTTTTCCAAGCAGATATAGCTGTTGGAATGATATCTTTGACACTTGCTTTACTCAATACTAAAGCTTTAGAAAGTGGTTTATTTATTCTTTTTGAGGTAAATAATAAATCAATCAAATTATTCAAATTAGATTTTGGTGTAATTAGATGAGCAGTCATGTAGCTTTTAAGTCTCAAAAAATTAAACAGCTCTTTAGATGGAAGACTATACTTACGTGTTATTTGAACAAAAGTTTTAATTGTTCCTTCTATCAGTAATTGTGCCAACCGTAAAATCATTAAGATGTAAATATTCTACCTGTTTTTCCACAATGTTTAGCTCTAAATAACTGGGAACTTTTCTTTTCAATATTTAGTACTTACTTTATTTGAAACCAGCTGTTTAGTAAACTAGTTAAGATAATATCGGGTTATTCTTTTTTGTAGAATAAATGTGATATAACAGCTTCTAGGTATCTCCAGTTTACTCTGTCAAATGCTTTTTCAGCATCAATTGACAGAGCCCAAACTGGGACCCTATTTCTATTTGCATCATCGAAGATGTTTATAATTCTTCTCGTACTTGTGTAAGAATTTCTGCCCGGAACATATCCTATTTGATCTCTATGTATAATTAATGGAAGAAGTATCTTTATTCTGGTGGCCAAAACTGAAGCATAAAACTTAGTATCTACGTCTATCAGAGATATTGGGCGATAGTTTTGACGTCGGTAGGATTTTTATCGTATTTTAAGATTGGTAAAATATTAGCTTTCAACATCTCTGCTGGGAGGAATCCTCTACTTGCAGCTGTATTGAAAGCATTTGTCAAATGAGGACAAAAAGTAATTCTTTAAATGTTTTATAAAACAAATTGTTAAACCCGCCTGGACCGGATGTTTTAGATCTTTCTAGCTCATTTATAGCTTTCATAATCTCATCCATAGTTATATCCTTATTTAATAAATTCATTTTCTGGTGCTGTTAGTTGAAACTTATTTATACTTTCTAGTTATCTCTCAACGTTTTCATCTGTAGAAGTTTGAGGTATGTTATATAAATTGCTATAAAATTCGTTGACATATTGTCCTATTTCTTTAAGAGTTGTTGCTGTTTTTCCATTATTTATTAGTTTCTCCACTCTATTCTGTCCCTTTTGTTTTCTGAGGTTTTTGGGAAAGCATTTTGTCAGCTCTATTGCCTTTCGAATAATTGTTTAATTTTAGTCTATCCAAGCTTTTAACAGTTCTTTCCATTACTTTTTGCTTTATGTTTTCTTTCACTACTGATATTTTCTCGTAGTTATCAGGTGACGGAGATTGTTTATTAATTTGAATCAGATTTCTTAATTGAGTGTGTAAGTAAGATAAAGTTGTTTTTGTCAACTTGACTTTGTAGCTTAATAAAATGGCCCCTTATTACAGCCTTAAAGGCGCACCACAAAGTGGGTGGATCAATATTTTCTGAAATATTTTCTTTCAAGTAATTTTTTATGTTATTTTCTATGTAAATTTTATTTATTTCAGAACAAAGCAGACTATCATTTAAGCGCTAGGTATATGTTTCCCTCTTAACTTTACAAACACCTATTTCACACAACACTCCACTATGATCCGTCCATACTATTTCATTGATGTTTGTTCTTTTAATCATATCAATAAGACTTGGATCTACCCAGATCATGTCTTATCTTGAGTAGGAGAAGTGGGCTTTAGAAAAATGTGTATAGTCCATTTCATTAGGGTTATAGATTCTCCAAATGTTAAATAAATTAAATTCATCTTTAATTTTCCTTAAAGCTTTTAGCTTGTTTCATCACCATTTGATTCAATTTCTTTCCTTTCATTAATTTTTTGTCTGTGGATCTAAAACTGCATTAAAGTCTCCTGCTAATATTAAATTTCCCACTTTAATTTCATCTATTTTTTCTAATACAGTTCTTAAATAGGAAGCTGATGAATAATTTGGAAGATATACGTTACAAAGTGTTAGTAAAATGGAGTTAATTTTACATATTGTCATCAAAAATCTACCTTTAACGTCTTGTACTTGATGAATAATTTCTACCTTGATTTTATCTCCAAATACTAAAGCAACTCCACATTTTTTTTTTTTATCTTTATCAAAAGCATGTATTATAAGCGGGAATCTTTTTCCTCCCCAATTTTGTTTCTGTTTGTCTCCAGTGGGTTTCCTGTAAAAATACTAAGTCTAATTGTTTTTCACTTAAATATTTATATAACGGAGCCCTTTTTGCTATCGTGTTCATACCTTGAACATTAAGTGTGAGCATTTTTATCATGTTATTTCTCGAATCATCTTTGCATCCTTCTCTACCTCATAATCTCTAGTGTCTTTCCTCATTGTTGCAAAAACACACACATAATAACAGAAAAAACATATATTTAAAATCTTAGGAGGAAATCCTCCATTTGTAGCACAAAGACTATAAATTCTCATCTAGAGAATCAGTCTTTACTGTGTCTTTAATTTTAGACACTAAGTAGATGTGTCCGGAAAGAGATAAAACTATTTGATATTCATACCCCATAACATATAAAAAAACAAACAAAAAAAAAAGATATAAAACACATTGTGCTCCACTGTGTCTTTAAGTATCCTTTCATCCTATAGTATTTTTGCGTGCATCAACAAGTAATTAAATTTTTTTAGCAGTGTTTACTATATTTGCAGTTACAGATGTGTTTAACCTTATTATCTTTTACTAAAATGTGAGTCTATTTGGTTCATTTTAACTGTGCCATAAATAGTATTTGTTAGACTATTTTGAAATGTTAAACTTTGTTTATATGTGTCTATACTTTTTAAATTATATAACCTTTAAAAAATTATTATCCCATCAAACTTTTCTTTGTGTTAATTATTTATATTTTACTATCAGCATATCAGCTATACAGGTGCAACTTTGGAATTGAAACCTACAAACCTTAATTAATTGTGTCTAAATTAGAAACTCTCTTTATACATAAATAAAAACCAAGTTTGTGGTATAACCGTGTATACATAAAAATTGTATTTTAGCAACCTTATAACCTTATCGTTAAGAGCCCAAAGCTCTAATCTTTGTATTGCACCATCAAAAAATTAAAATTTATACAAATTATACTTCCATTACCATAGGTGCGAACCATAAAGATAAAAAAAAAAAAAAAAAAAAAAAGTTCTTTGTTTCTTTTCTCACAGCAGACTTTTTATTTTTCATCTTTGATTTTGGCTAACCAGCTCTTTGCTTCATTTACATCAGTATAGAATTTTTTTTTCTTGTCTCCAAATAAATTTTAAAGATGCCGGGAAGCCCTATTGGAATCTGATGTCCTTTTTTATAAAAAAAATCTGTTAATGTTGAGAAGGATTTTCTCCAAGTCCTAGTAAAAAGTAAGATAAATCTTGCAAAAAAAATTATGTATTTATAAACAAGATTTGTTCGGGGATTTGTACGGCTGGCTTTAAAGTAAATTATCTTTTACTGATAGTGAGCAGAAATTCACTATCACATCTCTTGGAAGATGCGGAGCAATTGTGTTAGGTTTACGAATTCGATGAAAATTTTCTATTTGATAGTCGACTGTACACATTTCAGGAAGAACCTCTTTAAATAAGTTACGTAGATAATCTTTTAATTTCTCCGTAGTGATGTCTTCAGGCACGCCTCTCAGTCTTTTTCTTGATCTATCTTCTAAAGCTGCTATTTTTTGTTCACGATTTTCAGTTTTGTTTGTTAAGGACTGCATTGTTGTTTTAATTGTGTTTATTTGAATCTCAAACATTTCATTTTTTTTCCACTTCTTCCACTGATACTGCAATTTTTTTTAATATCTTGTTTGATATCATTAAAACTTATAAGCATATCTTGTTTTAATATGTTAAGTTGTGACTCCAACAATTGTTTAAGTTGATCTTGTATACTGCTTGTGACAGTTACGTTAGATTGTAATGGCGTTTGAACAGTTGGAGTTTCCAAATTAGTATTGGAGATGTTCACCGGGTGTGTCAAGCATTCAATTTTCTGTTCCTGTGAATCTTTACAAGGAGTTGTAAAAAAAGCCAGATGGCCTCTTTTCTGTTGTTTGAACCAATTTAATTTCCTTCTTTTTTTTCCTGTAGTAGTTTTTCTAGTTGCCATTTTATTTCTTAAATGAAGCTACTACAATAGGGCTTTAGTTAAATCGTAATCAACCTTATTTATTGTGACTAAAAATAAAAGTTTCAAATCTCCAAGAGGTTTGTTTCAGTTCGTTAATATTTCCTCCCCTTCTCTCTTTACCTCTTCTTTTCCTTCTCTCTCTTGTTTCAATGATACTTTCTTATTTTCTCGGTAATTGACAACTTCTTATGGTGATTAGATTAATTATATGCCCTAATTGTAGCCTTAATTAAATTACTTTCATCGAAACTTCGACCGTTTCTTAACAGATAAGTAAATGCATTGAAAAAAAAAATGACTTTCAATTATAACTAATTGTTGTATAGGCTTTGTCTCAGACCAATATTTATATGCAGATGTATTGCAGTATATTCAGTGGTACTCACAATTTTTTTTTTCCTTTGCAATAATCCTTTAAAAGACCTTCTGGGTTTTTTTTTTTTTGTATGCTCTTATATGCTCGTCCAGCAGGAGCTTCCAAAAGAAAATGCTTTTACCTCCGAAAGAGCTTTGTGTCCGATATGTTGATATAGCATTATGCTGTCAATACTTGCTTGTGTTGTTTAAGTTGCTGTAATACTATTAATACTACTATGCTGTAATTCAGCGTGATTAGCTTGTCTCCACGCTCGTCTTCTTAATCTCCATTTCGGACACACCCACCTCTAGCACGTATAGCGTCTCACGTCATCACGTACTCCCTACGGGCGCCCACTGGGATACAGTGAACAATTTAATAACTAATTTTAACTCTTAACTCCCCTCTCTTGAAACCAAACCACGGTTTCTGTGTCATTAATCATCACGTAATCATAATATTATAAAATTAGAATGCCATTGTTGCTTTTCATCAGTGATAACCTCATATAATTTTTTTTTTCAATTCTTTATTTTGACGTGCATAAGGGTAACAAGCATTCTCGCTATGCCACAATAGTAAAAGCGAGATAAAAATAAACAGTGAAGTTAACAGTATAGGCATATTGGCTTGACTGCGCACATTTTTTACATAGAAACATAGAATGTGACGGCAGATAAGAACCATTCGGCCCATCTAGTCTGCCCAGTTTTCTAAATACTTTCATTAGTCCCTGGCCTTATCTTATAATTAGGATAGCCTTATGCCTATCCCACGCATGCTTAAACTCCTTCACTGTGTTAACCTCTACCACTTCAGCTGGAAGGCTATTCCATGCATCCACTACCCTCTCAGTAAAGTAATACTTCCTGATATTATTTTTAAACCTTTGTCCCTCTAATTTAAGACTGTGTCCTCTTGTTGTGGTACTTTTTCTTCTTTTAAATATAGTCTCCTCCTTTACTGTGTTGATTCCCTTTATGTATTTAAATGTTTCTATCATATCCCCCCTGTCTCGTCTTTCCTCCAAGCTATACATGTTAAGATCCTTTAACCTTTCCTGGTAAGTTGTATCCTGCAACCATGAACCAGTCTAGTAGCCCTTCTTTGAACTCTCTATAAGGTATCAATATCCTTCTGAAGATATGGTCTCCAGTACTCCAAGTGAGGTCTCACCAGTGTTTTGTACAATGGCATGAGCACTTCCCTCTTTCTACTGCTAATACCTCTCCCTATACAACCAAGCATTCTGCTAGCATTTCCTGCTGCTCTATTACATTGTCTGCCTACCTTTAAGTCATCAGAAATAATCACCCCTAAATCCCTTTCCTCAGATGTTGAGGTTAGGACTCTATCAAATATTCTGTACTCTGCCCTTGGGTTTTTACGTCCAAGATGCATTAACTTGCACTTATCTACATTAAATGTCAGTTGCCACAACTCTGTCCATTTTTCTAGTTTACCTAAATCACTTGCCATTTGGCTTATCCCTCCTGGAACATCAACCCTGTTACATATCTTAGTATCATCCGCAAAAAGACACACCTTACCATCAAGACCTTCTGCAATATCACTAATAACAATATTAAAGAGAATGGGTCCAAGTACAAATCCCTGAGGTACCCCACTGGTGACAAGCCCATGCTTCGACTACAACCTTTTGTTGCCTGTCACTCAGCCACTGCCTTACCCATTCAACAATATTGGAATCCAAACTCAAAGATTGCAGTTTATTGATAAGCCTTCTATGTGCAACAGGTCAAAAGCCTTACTGAAATCTAGGTAAGCAATGTCTACTGCACCACCCTGATCTATAATTTTAGTTACCCAATCAAAAAAATCAATAAGATTAGTTTGGCATGATCTCCCTGAAGTAAACCCATGTTGTTTCTGATCTTGAAATCCATGTGTTTTTAGATGTTCAACAATCCTATCCTTTAACATGGTTTCCATCACTTTCCCCACTACTGAAGTAAGGCTTACTGGCCTATAGTTGCCCGACTCCTCCCTATTACCTTTCTTGTGAATTGGCACAACATTCGCTAACTTCCAATCTTCTTGGACTACTCCTGTAGCAATGATTGGTTAAATAAATCTGTTAATGGTTTTGCTAGTACACCACTAAGCTCTTTTAATAGCTTTGGGTGTATTCCATCAGGTCCCATTGACTTATTTGTCTTTACTTTTGAGAGTTGAAATAGAACCTCTTCCTCTGTAAACTCACGTGTAATAAATGACTTATTTATCCTTTTTCTTAACGGAGGTCCCTTTCCTTCATTTTCCGCTGTAAATACCGAACAAAAATATTCATTGAGGCAGTCAGCTAGACCTTTATCCTCATCTACATACCTTCCTTCTTTTGTTTTTAATCTAACTAATCCTTGTTTTACTTTTCTTTTCTCATTTATGTATCTAAAAAAAAAGTTGTCCCCCTTTTTTACTGACTGTGCTATTTTCTCTTCTGTGTGTGATTTGGAAGCACTTATAACTTGCTTAGCCTCTTTCTGCCTAATCTTATAGGTCATTCTGTCTTCCTCACTCTGGGTTTTTTTATAATTACTAAATGCTAACTTTTTGTTTTTTACTATTTTGGCCACATCTGCGGAGTACCACAGTGGTTTCTTGAATTTTTTGCTTTTACTGACAAGCCTAATGCAATTTTCTGTTGCCTTCAGTAGTGCAGCTTTTAAATAATCCCATTTCTTTTGGACTCCATTTAAGTTGCTCCAGTCTGATAATGACTCCTTTACACATATTCTAATTTTAGAAAAGTCTATTTTTCTAAAGTCTAAAACTTTTGTTTTTGTGTGGTGTGACTCAGTCACTGTTCTTATATTAAACCACACTGACTGATGATCACTGGATCCTAAACTTTCACCTACAGTAATATCTGATACCAAATCTCCATTTGTTAACACTAAATCTAGTATGGCCTCTTTACGAGTTGGCTCCTCAACTACTTGTTTTAGAGACAATCCCAGTAGGGAGTTTAGAATATGTGTGCTCCCGGCACAAGTAGCTATTTTTGTTTTCCAATTCACATCAGGAAGATTAAAGTCACCCATGATGATAACTTCCCCCTTCATTGTCATTTTAGCTATTTCTTTAACTAGTAGATTATCTAACTCTTCAATTTGTCCTGGGGGCCTATAAATCACACCTACACGAATTACTGTGTGATTACCAAATTCTAACGTTACCCAAACGGACTCTATGTTCGTCTCACTAACCTTTATTAGGCTAGATGTTATGCTATTCTTCACATACAGGGCCACCCCTCCCCCTTTCTTGCCTTCCCTGTCTTTTCTATATAAAAGAGTACCCTGGTATTGCTATGTCCCAATCATTTTTCTCATTATACCATGTCTCAGTAACAGCGACTAAATCTACACTATCAGTTGCCATTATTGCCACAAGTTCATGGATCTTATTCCCTAAACTGTGAGCATTTGTAGACATGACTCTAAGCTTATCATTTTTTAACACACTTGCTACAGGCACCTTCTGTCCTTGTTTTGGGGGACAATTGGATTGATGTTTTATCGCCCTTTTGCCCCCCCCCCTCCTAGTTTAAATACATCCTAGCAAAACCTCTGAACTGCTCACTGAGAACATTTGTTCCCTTTTGAGAAAGATGCAAACCATCTTTTTTGTACAGTTTATTTCCATTCCAAACAGAGCTACCATGAGCAATAAAGCCAAATCCTTGCTCCCGACACCATTCACCAAGCCACAAGTTAAAGTCCCTAATACGCATCCGCCTGTCATTCTGAGTGTTATTCACAGGCAGAACTTCAGAGAATGACAGTGTGGAAGCAACCTGCCGTATATCATTGGCAAAAACACTAAAAACTTCCTTAACCTCTGAAACCTCATTGCAAGCCAAGTCATTTGTCCCTAAATGGACAAGTACATCCAATTCCCTTTCCTGCTTTGCTTGCTTAACAATATTACAGATACGTCTCCTGTCTGTGAGCAGTAGCTCCGGGAAGACACCTCACAAGACCACCATTGTCCATCTCCACACCTCTTATGATGGAATTCCCCAACAACAACTGCTTTCTATTAGGCCTCACCATAGCCTTCAAGCCTCTCTGCACAACACCACTAGCCTCAGTGCCTCTCTGCGCAACACCAATAGCCTCAGTGCCTCTCTGCGCAACACCACTAGCCTCAGTGCCTCTCTGCGCAACACCACTAGCCTCAGTGCCTCTCTGCGCAACACCACTAGCCTCAGTGCCTCTCTGCGCAACACCACTAGCCTCAGTGCCTCTCTGCGCAACACCACTAGCCTCAGTGCCTCTCTGCGCAACACCACTAGCCTCAGTGCCTCTCTGCGCAACACCACTAGCCTCAGTGCCTCTCTGCGCAACACCACTAGCCTCAGTGCCTCTCTGCGCAACACCACTAGCCTCAGTGCCTCTCTGCGCAACACCACTAGCCTCAGTGCCTCTCTGCGCAACACCACTAGCCTCAGTGCCTCTCTGCGCAACACCACTAGCCTCAGTGCCTCTCTGCGCAACACCACTAGCCTCAGTGCCTCTCTGCGCAACACCACTAGCCTCAGTGCCTCTCTGCGCAACACCTCTAGCCTCAGTGCCTCTCTCCGCGACACCTCTAGCCTCAGTGCCTCTCTGCACGACACCTCTAGCCTCAGTGCCTCTCTGCACGACACCTCTAGCCTCAGTGCCTCTCTCCACGACACCTCTAGCCTCAGTGCCTCTCTGCACGACACCACTAGCCTCAGTGCCTCTCTTCACGACACCACTAGCCTCAGTGCCTCTCTCCACGACACCACTAGCCTCAGTGCCTCTCTCCACGACACCACTAGCCTCAGTGCCTGTCTCCACGACACCACTAGCCTCAGTGCCTGTCTCCACGACACCACTAGCCTCAGTGCCTGTCTCCACGACACCACTAGCCTCAGTGCCTGTCTCCACGACACCACTAGCCTCAGTGCCTGTCTCCACGACACCACTAGCCTCAGTGCCTGTCTCCACGACACCACTAGCCTCAGTGCCTGTCTCCATGACACCACAAGCCTCAGTGCCTGTCTCCACGACACCACTAGCCTCAGTGCCTGTCTCCACGACACCACTAGCCTCAGTGCCTGTCTCCACGACACCACTAGCCTCAGTGCCTGTCTCCACGACACCACTAGCCTCAGTGCCTGTCTCCACGACACCACTAGCCTCAGTGCCTGTCTCCACGACACCACTAGCCTCAGTGCCTGTCTCCACGACACCACTAGCCTCAATGCCTGTCTCCACGACACCACTAGCCTCAGTGCCTGTCTCCACGACACCACTAGCCTCAGTGCCTGTCTCCACGACACCACTAGCCTCAGTGCCTGTCTCCATGACACCATAACACTCTGAAAGTGCAGAAAATGAATTATGTAGAGCAACAGACTGTGCAATATGCCTTTTATCCACAACTCTAAGTCTACCAGATCCTAAAGTAATCCATCTGCCATTCCTAGTATGTCTCTGTGGCATTGGCTTTGCAGCAGTTCCAGCCTGAGTTTATTTACCAGATAATTTACAAATCTCAGACTTCAAAAATACAATCTCCTTCCGCAAGATAGAGAACTGTCTACAGATTAGACAACAACTAAACCTCCAAAAAGTGGAACGCGAAACAAATGCATAGCAACTATTACACTGAACTAAGTCTGCCATTCCAATGAAGTAAATTTAAATCAAACAAATCTTACCTTTTTTATTTATCCTCCTGAATACCTCAGATTACCTCCAGTTTACCTCCAGAATATCTCCAACCACACACACTTAGAAGCAACACTTAGATGAAGCAACCAAGCTCTATTAGCCAAGCTAATGACAACAGCCCTTATATACTCCTAAAATCACCTCCCACTAGGAATGTTTACCTGGGTAGGCCTCTGCTCATTTGCAAACAATAGCTAATTTAAACAGCAATCAATAGCAAGTAGCTAACTAATCAAATCAAATGCCTTCTAATTACCAACAGGAAATCAAACCTTGTGCAATCAGTAACCTTTTCCTACAGATGAATCTTACCTGTAACAGTAAAAAAGAAAACTCTTAGCACAACTCTTAGACAGTTGAAGCTTCTGTAAAACTCTCCAGAATATCTCCAACCACACACACACACTTAGAAGCAACACTTAGATGAAGCAACCAAGCTATATTTTGTTTTTGTAGTGAACAAGATTGGTACACATTTAAAGTATCAAGTAAAATAACGGTAGACATTCCGCTTAAAATCAGGAGCGTGTGGATATTAATCCTGGTTTAGACCTACAAGATTAGCAATGCTTCTAGGGCTGAACAGGTGTTGCTAGGTGGAATATGCCCTTTGGCCAGTGCTTTACATAAGGCAAGTGAGACAGGCAAGTGATTTGAATGGCAAGAAAAGCTCAAAGCAGGGTTTAGGTTGATTGAGGTACAATCTCCCTTGTACTTAAAACAATTGCTGTAGCTATGCTTAAGGGAACGGGGGCAAATGATTAAATCTGAGAGGCATAATACTGCAGTCTGTAGTCTAAAAGAAGTATGGCTCACAGCCCATTGTACAGTTGACTGTATGTGTGATTCAGGCAGTATGTTATGACACATAGGTATATATATGGCGTGGATGGTGATAGTTCTGCTCATGGTATTGTGACCTTTATGGGCTAAGCAACACAGTCCTCTAGGGTAACAGGTATAGAACAACAATCTCCTATGCAAATAAAGGTGTGGTTTATTTACATTGTGCACAAAAATCCATGCAGCAATCAGTTTGTTCAAAACTGCAGCAAAACAGAAAGGAAAATCTACAAACAAAATCCTAGCTCAAATTCGAGCACTTACTAAACATAAAGTAATGTCCCTTACTAAACCAGGGTAATAATCTAAACAAATCAACAAAATAAACATTGGTTTCACCAACCTTTAGCACTTTTTCTGGTGCTGCTCTGCACAGACCTGCTCCCTGCAGGTCAGATTGTCTCTCTCCCCTTTCTGCTCTGAGACCTGCTAATCAAAGCCTCAGCAGTTGCTAATTGGGCAGGTGAATGAGTGCAGGCTATGGAGGAATCTGGGTCTTAAATACCTTCCTTCTATTACCCTCCCATAGACTCTGTCACAGTATATAGAGTAATCTATTCCCTAGCGTGTGTGTTTGAATGCTTTTAGTACTAAGGAGGGAATCAAAGAGTATGTATGAGGAAGCTCATGAAAGGTATCATAAGAAAGACATACTTATATCTGCTAAATAATATGAAACTTTGCATCAGTTGAAAAAGGATAAAGGAAAATGTAAGAGTATATTTTATGCCATATCCCTTATTTTGCAGTGGGTAAGGTAAATGGTCAATGAGTCATTGATGTTGAGACTGTTTAACCAATGCCAGCCAGAGAGTAAACAGAGTCCCGTAACCAGGATGAGTGCTACAGGCTTCCCCGGCTTACAGGGGGTCGACAAGTTGGGCCTTTCGCTAGCTGGGATTCCCTTGGTACCTCTCCTCCAATAACTCTTGCGAGACCCGCGGAGCGTTGCCATGGCAACCGGGTCTCGCGATAGTTATTAGCAGAGAGAAGAAAAGAGGAGAAGCTGTGTGCTACCTGGGACCCCTCTGCGGTAACAGGGAACCGGGGGCCCGCGGCTGCACACACAGATAGCGATATTCACTATCGATGTGTGCAGAGAGGGAAAGTGGGCCCAGGACTGCCAGAGCAGTCCGGGCCCCCCAGGGCCGCCGAGCCCGTGACAACCGTCATGGTTGTCACCCCCTGATGGCGGCCCTGGTCTCCTCCTATACTGTGTTGATTCCCTTTATGTATTTAAATGTTGATTGGCTATCAACACTATAACAGAAGTCACTTTACTTAAACTCAGATACACGGTTTCTCAATTTTCCATAGATTAGATTGCAAACGGACATAAAGCAGTAAACGCCATCCATTGTAAAACAGATAAAGTATTCCTGAAATACTATACAAATTTGCCCGCACTTCTCCACCAAAATGTTGCAGATCCAAATAAATCACAGATTCTTCCAAATTTGTTCCGAGGATTATTCTTGGTAAGAAGCAATGTTTGAAATCCCGAAAAAATACGAAAGCTTTTTTTGTACAGAAAGCAAAATGGCATGTATCAGATGTTCATATCAGATTGTCATGGATGCGTAGCATTCAGGGGCGGGCTGGGCCGGGGGGCAGGGAGGCAATTGCCCCCCAGGCCGCCCTAAATCCAGGGCCGCCCACATCCAAAAAGAAAATAAAAATGTTCCCCCCAGTGGCTGAACTACCGGCCAGGCTGCTCTGTAGACCTATGCTGGCAGGACTGGCTCCCCTTGCAAAACTGCTATTTAGTATATTGCTAATTAGGCAATATACTAAATAGCAATTATCCTAGCTCACTGATTGGCGATCGGCCAGTAACCTCAGTAAGAGGCAGAGTGGGGTGCAGATGGAGGTCCAGCTGCATTCATTGTTTGTGTGTGCCGCGGAGGCACACCGGAACTCAATGCCTACCCTCACCTCTTCCTGGGCGGAGTTCTGGCAGAGCTGCCTCCATATGCTGCCTGCAGGGCCCCTCCCTCAGTTCCCAGGATGCCAGCACTGGGACTGCACAGGGGAGCTCGAGCAAGCCCAGCAGACCCAAGGCCCCCAAGAGATCCCTGTCCCAGCTGGCAGCAGTGGCACACAGGATCAAGGTGAGTGAAATACTCTACCTCACCTCTCCCTGCATACATAGGAGGCTGTCTCTTCCTGGCTCTACTTCTTTCTGTGTGTCTCACTTTCTTTCTGTCTCTCTCCTTTCCTTGTGTCACTCTCTGTCTCTCTATAGCTTTCTATCTGTCTCAGTCTCTCCTTTCCTTGTGTCATTCTGTCTCTCTCTTGCTGTCTCAGTCTCTCCTTTCCATGTGTCACTCTGTCTCAGTCTCTCCTTTCCTTGTGTCATTCTGTCTCTCTCTTGCTGTCTCAGTCTCTCCTTTCCTTGTGTCACTCTGTCTCTCTCTAGCTGTCTCAGTCTCTCCTTTCCTTGTGTCACTGTCTCTCTCTAGCTGTCTCAGTCTCTCCTTTCCTTGTGTCACTCTGTCTCTCTCTAGCTGTCTCTGGCTCTCCTTTCCTTGTGTCACTCTCTGTCTCTCCATCTCTCTACATGTGTAGCTCTGTCTCCCTTTGGTTCTCTGTCTCTCCCTCCCTCTCTGTTTCTTTGTCTCCCTCTTAAACAGCCACAAATACAATCACACTCAGCCAGCTCTCACACACCCACACAATCACACTTATCCAACTACACAGATGCATGCAACACTCACTCAGCAACAGTACAATCACACAAAGAAACCACACACATGTCAACCATGTGTATTGCTTAGTGAGGAGTGACGAGGAGCGAGAATATGCACCAGGTAGAGTGACAAGGGGGCCCTACTTTAATTCTTGCACAGGGGCCCAGCGGTCCCCAGTTACGCCCCTGGTTCCCCCCCCATGGGCCCGTGGTGCTGGTACTGCGGTTGCACTGGGGCCCACACACTAAGGGGGACCACCGGGTGGCCCATACACAGCAAGCAGAGCCAGACCCCAACTCCCAAGCACCCTAGCCAGCACGCTGGACCTTAGGAAAGGTACCAGCAAAGGTAGGAAGCTGGCTTTAAAAGTGTAAAGTGTGTTTGTCTGTGTTAGTATGTCTGTGTGTCAATATATCTGTGTATGTGTCAGTATGTCTGTCTATGTGTGTGCAAGTATGTCTCTGTGGGTGTGCCAGTTTGTCTGTGTGTGTGTGACATTTTGTATGTCTGTGTGAGTCAGTATGCCTGTAACAGTGTGTCTGTCAGTGAGTGTGTGCATGTGCCAGTCAGTGAGTGTGTGTTTGTTAGTGTGTGTCAAATCAGCAAGTGTGTGCACCTGTCAGTGAGTGTGTCTGTTTAGGTGACTGCCCCCCCTTTCAATCACATGGGAAACGTGTTTGTACTCTCTTCTTGGTGCAATGGGCCACTTGACTGGATTTGCCCCCCAGGCCTAACGCTGCCAGCCCTCCCCTGGTAGCATTTCTCAAAAATAAAAGAATACCATGAGATTTTATATCTATTCATAAAAAAGGTGTTCACACTTTATCATGACTAGGTTTGGTTTCTACAGAAATGTCTTTGCAAAACAGGATGTTTAACAGATAGCTTTGTGGTAAATTTTGTTACACATAAAGAGTATTTGGTAAAAAAAAAACAAAAATTCCAACTGGAAAACAAAATATTTTTGAGAATTTTTAACCATTTCATTGAATACAGCAAATTTCCCCTCTATACTAGCCATTGGTGAGTGAAAATCTAGCCCTGGAGAGTAGAAATTCACTCCTGGAGGGTAATGCCTGGATAGTATCATAGGACTGTATTTATATATCAACCAATTCAATTGCAGCCACCACGCTACATCAGCATATCCCCTCCTTGGTTATATTATAGGATGATTCAGAAATGGTTTTCCCAGTAACTAATCCATTTAACTCCCAACTTCTGGATAGTGAGAAAGGGGATAAGGGGGGACCAGAGACCATTTAACACGTAGGTTATTTGTTTAAAAAAAGCATTGCTTTGTATTCAAAGTGAACTTCTAATTAAATGCCAAGGTAGTCAAACTGGCAGCAAAGCTGTATTATAGAATTTTATAGTTTGCCTATTTTGGTCTTGAAGGAAATTGGTCCTGAAAGATATAGGTTTGCTATTTTCTAATCATCTATCTATCTACCGTAATCATATTTTAACTCCCTTAGGATGCATAAAGGAATTATTCCACCATGCAGTATTTTACCAGCAAGGACTGTTTCCCTGCTGATAACAGGGGATTCCCATGTATCACAAAGCTGGAGTTAAATATAGTGGCCCCACATAGACTGATGAGCTGCATGCAGCACTTCAAATGAAACTCTGTTGTGAGTAGGGTGAATACCAGCCAGGGCTATTATAAGTGGCCCTAGATTTACAGATTAGCTGTGTAGCGGAGGTCCCTGTACACTGGCTGGGTACATGTGCCAAAGATCACTTCCTAGCTGGAACCAGGGAAAACCTTAGCGCTTCTGCCCCAGTCACCGTGGCTTGGCTGTGGTCATCCTGGAGCCTCTCCATCCTGGAACAGGATAGGGGACTAGCTATTTTCCCTCCCAGGGACTGGACGACACACAGTCCTGGGAAATGAAGTTCTTACAAGAACTTTCTCCACTGAATCCTCTACGAGTGGGAAAAAGGTGCTGAGCAGTGATTAGCCCTTTCCCCTCCAAGTAACTAGACGATGCATAGTTCTGGGAGTACAACTGATTTTAATAAGCAAAACTCTGCCTTTTATGGACAGACCATTGTATTCAACACAAGTCCTCCAATGAATATCTGGGCCTGGGAGATAATTATGTTAATAACCGGTAAGCTAATTATCCCCCAGGAACAGAGAGCCCAACACAAAATATAAAAACATAAAAGTAAACCAAAACATAATAAAAACATACCATAGCACAACAAATAATACATCCCCAAATAGCCCTGAACTTAGCACTCAAGTTCTCCAAAGAACACTCTGATCCATTCACTGTAGGGGAAACGCCACCATGTAAAAGTTCTGACTGGCCGCACACGTGGTCCTATGCCCAAAATAGTTCCAGGGCGTTTGGTGCTTTTGCCGGTCAAATTTCGGAAGCTCCTGTGTTCGAAATACGGGTATTCTACCTGGCTCTCAGGTAGCATTTGTTCCCCTTAGTCTCATTCACCTTCCTTCCAAAAAGCCCTCTCCTGGTGGGTTGCAAAGTGGTTCAAAACCCCGGATCAAGTTGTTTGGGAACCACACGGTCACCTCACCCTGAAAACAGTTCCATAACATTCACGGCTAAGTTCCGCTGAGATGACCGGGGGCACACGAAGTCCTCAAGTTTTGCAGTGGTTGCGGCTAAGGACCATGAGGAGTGGACCATTCGTGGGTTTCGTTCATGTGAATGGCCGCCAGGGAGCTAGCGTTAAATTCCTGAAAAGGGAAAGTCCGAACCAGGGGCCCCCAGGAAAAAGCTGCTAATGGCAGCTGGACAGGTTAACTCAAACCTGACCATGGTCGGTGTGCAGGATTCTGTCTTCCACTCTCCTTCAGGAGTCCGTGGCAAATGTTCGAGCATTTGTCACATAACTGTATGCAGTATTTCAATTCATACAAATCACTGGAGCGGAGCGTGATCTCGCTTATACACGGCAATTCCCAGCTGCAAGCGGCCTAAGGGAGACTCCAGGGAAAATGTTATTGGAGGCACATACATTACATTCTCAGTAGTGGTGCTGCTGTGAATACTAAAATGTATACCAATACAGATTAAAGAACATCACACACAAATACAGTTTTAAATTTTGCAAGGCTACTTAAAATCTTTTTTATATAAAAAATACAATCTACAGAAAGGAATAAGCATAGATGCTTATTCCTTTCTGTAGATTGTATTTTTTATATTTGCATTAAGAAGATTGAAGGTTCTTCTTACAATCTTACATTTGGTAAATCTATTTTATATATTTTTTAACTATTGGGGAGCATGTGTGTTGTGTGTATATATACTTTTGTTCTATTAAAATTGTAACGGACCGTTTCACTCACAAGAGGATAAAAACCATTTAGGCGATAATCCCCTTTTCACAGACAGGCACAGCTACTGTAAAATCACCAAACTCCCAAACTGGATACAAAATAGCACTCCAAACTGGAACCTCACGAATAGCTGCTAGCAGACGAACAGGAAAAGCATACATCAGCTTACACTCCTAGCAATCAGTCTCCAACAGCATACAGTGAATCCCCCCAATAACGAGACAAGGATCCATGTTGAGGGTCAAGCAGTGGTCTGTTTATTGAGGGCTACCTGCCCGTGTATTTATGCAGGTCTCCCACCTGGTGGACACTCCCCTAGGGGACCAAATGGAAGACTGTAACACAGACAGACATGTATCACATTACAGACTCACAGAAGTCAAACATCCCCACAATGCATCCTTTTCCTCCTCTCTGCCCTGGAGATAATTGGAGAAGTAATTCAATTATCTCCCAGGACAAAGGCAAAACTCCATTACACACGTGGGGACCCAAATACAGTAATATGCTTTAAAATACATAAAGTTACTTTTTATACATTAAACATAGACATGTCACATATCCCCAGATAGCTCATGTCCGAATGCACATTATTAGGTGAATGGCACTCAGACCACACAAATACAGTTTAATCGCCATGGAGCCAAAGTCTTTAATCACACGAATAGGCTCCATGGCATAGCTATCTGGGTTACTACAGATTCACATAAAACAAAATACCAAATGAACGGCTGTTCGGCTACATCCCCACGAATAGGAACCAGGAGATGGATGGCTCAGCGGTGTTCGTGCAAATAAGTGTCCGTTTATAGTTCCATAGTTTAAGTGTCAGACCTTCCGGCATTCGCTAACCGTGGACTTCCGGGTTCTCGGAGCGCGGCCACTCCCCCTCCTATGACGCGGTCGTTCCCAGGATTCATAGAGAGACCGCGTCAACACCACAGTGCTGGATCAACTCGAAAGCTCCCGCGAACTTCAAACTGAATTATTACTACTTCTACTGTGTATCGGACCCGGACTGTTTAATCGTTTACCCTCCTTCTCCTCTCCTACGACCTCGGACTGTTTTTGGATATTATCTTGCCTGCTGCAACCTCGATTCTCTGTGGAATCTCTATCACCAATTTGGATTATCGCTCCTTCATAAGTTAAGTAAACCAGATCTGCTCAAGCTGGATATATAACCATCCTAATTCTATGTGGTTCGCTATCTGCTCCACCTAACCTCCTAACCTTGTTTCAACTACTAATTAATCATCTGCATCCTAATTTGGAACTTCTCGCTGGTTGTGTTAAAATTGCCTTATCTTAAAACAACTTCAACTCCGCTGCTGTTTATAACCTGCCAGGAATTAAAGAGACAGTTCAAATTGATTATCTTTTTTATTTAAAAGCAATAAACAATATCAGTTTCAGAAATCTGCAGTTGTTTCCATCTTGTCAACAATTGAGCATTACAGATTGATCCAGCCTAATTAATGGATACAGCAGATCTCACTTCTGAAATCACCAGATTAAACCAAAGAGTGGATACGCTTACTCAAGGCATGCAAGATCTACAGATCACCAATGAAAGAATCCTTACTTATGTAAGGGACTTGCAAACACATACTCCTCATACAGTTACACACTCGGCTAGTGACCCTGCTGTCTCCAACCCCGAAAAATTCTCTGGAGACAGGTCCCAATACCGAGAGTTTATCAATTCTTGCAAGTTGTTGATTGCATTAAAACCTCGATCATATCCCACTGAAAGATCTAAAGTTTGTTCTGTTATTTCATTTTTGAGAGGTGAACCCATGGCCTGGGCTCATTCCTTTCTTGAGAATGATGATCCCATATTGGATTCTCTGGATGAATTCTTTGAAGCCATGTCTCTTCTTTACGAAGACCCAAACAAACAAGCGACTGCAGATTTAACCATTAGAACACTGCAGCAAAGAAACAGGCCTGTCGAAGATTACATTGCTGAATTCAAACGATGGGCACCAGAAACTCAGTGGAATGACATAACTCTACGTAACCAGTTCCGTATTGGGTTATCTGAAGCTGTCAAGGATGAGCTCTCCAGAACTGAACTACCTACTACACTGAATACACTTATCCAACTGTCAATCAGCATCGACAGAAGACTTAGGGAAAGAAAAGCTGAGAAATCACTCACTAGCTCCCTATGGAAAAAACCCTTCACCTCTTCAAAGGCACCGGAGAAACCTATAACTCCCGCTGAACCTATGGAAATAGGGGTTGTGAGAAGTCCTCTTACTCCAGAAGAGAGAACCAGAAGAAGACAAATGAACCTCTGCATGTACTGTGCTTCACAAGAACATGTGGTCCCAGACTGTCCCCTATTGAAACGTCCCCGAGGTGGTAAGCATGGTTCCACCACAATTGTTATGAGTGTGCTTCCCTCTAAACCAATCTCTAATTTCTCCTCTGTTTCTCTCATATTACAGTGGGACAAAGAAAGAATTACGACTGAGGCCATTATTGATTCCGGTGCTAATGGGGTGTTCCTGGACTCATCCTTTGTTACAAAAAATAAAATTCCTTGTGTTCAAAAACGTAATTCCGTCTCTGTCAGAGTTATTGATGGCTCCTTAATCTCCTCGGGGCCCATTCGCCTTGAAACTGTCCCTTTAAGGACTACTACTAATTATATCCATTCTGAATTTCTTGTTTTTGATGTCATAAATTCTCCTCTTTATCCAATAATATTAGGGATAGACTGGTTACGGACTCACAACCCACATATTACATGGGCTCCTTTCTCTCTCACGTTTAACTCTGCATATTGCCAGGGAACATGTCTACAACACATCCCCATTTTGCAAGTTACTGGGGAATCCACTATACCTTCCAGCTATTCGGAGTTCGCTGATGTGTTCAGTAAAAAGGAAGCAGAGACACTTCCTCCTCATCGACCCTATGATTGTCCGATTGACCTTGTTCCTGGTGCTCCTATCCCTTTTGGACATATTTATCCTCTCTCTGAATCAGAGTTAAAAACCCTCAAGGAATACCTGGATGAAAACCTCCGTAAGGGGTTCATTAGACCTTCCTGTTCACCAGCCGCTTCCAGCATGTTTTTTGTAAGAAACAAGGACCAGACTATACGGCCAATCATCGATTACAGGTCTTTAAATAAAATAACTATCAAGAATCGTTACCCTCTTCCCCTGATCAATGAGTTGATTGAAAGATTAAGAACAGCTACCATCTACACTAAACTTGACCTTCGTGGGGCATATAACCTTGTTAGAATCAAGGCCAATGATGAATGGAAAACGGCGTTCAGGACCCGATATGGTCTTTACGAATATCTTGTCATGCCCTTCGGGCTCTGTAACGCCCCTGCAACCTTTCAGCATTTCATTAACGATATCTTCCGAGATCTCCTAGACGTTTGTGTCATCATTTACTTAGATGATATTCTCATCTACTCCAACAACCTTGAAGAACACAGAAAACACGTGAGATGGGTATTATCCAGATTAAGAACACACAAATTATACGCAAAACCAGAAAAATGTATATTTGAAGTCAATGAAATCACTTTTTTGGGATACGTTATCTCCCCTCATTCAATAAGTATGGATACCTCCAAAATAGATTGCATTGTCAACTGGTCTACTCCTACTAATACTAAAGACTTAAACGTTTTCTGGGATTTGCCAACTTCTATAGGAAGTTCATTAAAAAATACTCCAATGTTGCTCATCCCCTCAACCTGCTCAATAGCAGTAAACGGTCCTTTGCTTGGAACGATAAGGCTCAAGCAGCCTTTGATGAATTAAAACGGAGATTCACAAGTGCTCCCATTCTCCAACTACCTAATCCTGCTTTTCTCTACGTCATGGAAACGGATGCTTCTGACACAGCTATCGGGGCTGTCCTCTCTCAACACCAAACGCCTCAAGATCCTCTCCATCCAGTAGCTTTTTTTTCACGATCTTTGTCTCCTGCTGAACGAAATTATCCTGTAGGAGAAAAAGAATTATTAAGTATTAAAGCTGCATTCGAAAACTGGCGTCACATACTTGAAGACACACGCACTCCTGTAATTGTTTATACAGACCACAGGAACCTTGAATATCTTCATTCCAACAAAACACTCTCTGCCAGACAAGTACGCTGGAATCTTTTCTTTTCCCGTTTCAATTTTCAAATCATCTACAGACCTGGATCCAGAAACAAAAAGGCAGATGCCCTGTCCAGAATTCACCAAGATCTTCCTGTAAACGAAACTCAACCACCTAAAATCATAGGTATTATTTCGTCATTAATAGATGATATTAAACATCTTAAGGAAGAAGATCTTGAACTTCCCAAACAAAGCAATCTATCAAAAAAGGACGGTATCTACTACTTCAAAGACAGGTTATACATTCCTCCCTTGCTTAGGAATAAAATACTCTCTTTGATTCATGATTCCCCTCTGGCTGGTCATCCTGGTACAAGGAAAACACTGGAGCTGTCTAAAAGATATTACTGGTGGCCTCGCCAGGACAGAACCATAGAATCTTATGTCAAAAACTGCCCAACCTGTCTGAGATCAAAATCTGACCATCATCCACCATTCGGTCAATTATTAAGCCTACCTGTTCCAGAAAGACCTTGGCAGTCCATCTCAATGGACTTCTTGGTAGAACTCCCTCCTTCGCAACATCATACCACCATTCTGGTAGTGGTAGACCGTTTCACCAAGATGTCCCATTTTATTCCTTTGAAGAAATTACCCTCTTCATCTGAACTTGCAAAAATATTCATCAATAACATCGTGAAACTCCATGGTCTTCCTGAAGAAATCATATCAGACAGAGGAACACAGTTCACCTCCAAATTCTGGAATGAGATGTGTTCCTCCCTCAATATTCAACGTAAATTATCTTCAGCCTATCATCCCCAAACCAACGGACAAACAGAGAGAGTTAATCAATGTGTTGAACAATACTTGCGGTGTTATTGCTCTCACTTACAAGATGATTGGATCACGTGGTTACCAATGGCAGAGTTCTCATACAACAACTCGGTACACGCTAGTAGCAAAATGACTCCATTCTTCTCAAATTTTGGATTCCATCCCTCTTCATTTCCTGATCAAGGACTTCCTTCTTCTAATCCATACGTCTCCAACCATAACTCTTTCATGTCTGCCCTCTTCCTCAGGTTACGTGATAACCTTAAAAATGCATCATCTGCTCAGAAAAAGTTTTTCGATACTGGTAGACGACCTTCCCCTACTTACAAGGTTGGTGATCTAGTATGGCTCTCTTCAAAAAACATTGTCACCAACCGTCCCTCAAAGAAACTGAGTTCACTCTTCCTTGGCCCTTTTCGTATATTGTCGCTTATCAACGAAAACGTGGTCAGATTGAAACTTCCACCTACCATGAAACTACATCCAGTCTTCCATGTGTCATTGCTTAAACCACACCACTCCGACCCTTTCCTGAGGGATGTTCTTACCACTCCTGATCCCATTCTGGTACAAGGTGAAGAGGAATACGAGGTCCAGAGGATTCTAGATTCACGAATCCATCGTGGTTCCTTACAGTATCTTGTCCGGTGGAAGGGCTACGGAGTTGACGAAGATTCATGGGTGTCGTCCTCCGCGGTGCATGCTCGTCGACTTGTCAATGCGTACCATGCTCGCTACCCGTCCAGACCTCGTTGACAGCATCCGGTGGCTGCTTCTTATGAGGGGGGTTCTGTCAGACCTTCCGGCATTCGCTAACCGTGGACTTCCGGGTTCTCGGAGCGCGGCCACTCCCCCTCCTATGACGCGGTCGTTCCCAGGATTCATAGAGAGACCGCGTCAACACCACAGTGCTGGATCAACTCGAAAGCTCCCGCGAACTTCAAACTGAATTATTACTACTTCTACTGTGTATCGGACCCGGACTGTTTAATCGTTTACCCTCCTTCTCCTCTCCTACGACCTCGGACTGTTTTTGGATATTCTCTTGCCTGCTGCAACCTCGATTCTCTGTGGAATCTCTATCACCAATTTGGATTATCGCTCCTTCATAAGTTAAGTAAACCAGATCTGCTCAAGCTGGATATATAACCATCCTAATTCTATGTGGTTCGCTATCTGCTCCACCTAACCTCCTAACCTTGTTTCAACTACTAATTAATCATCTGCATCCTAATTTGGAACTTCTCGCTGGTTGTGTTAAAATTGCCTTATCTTAAAACAACTTCAACTCCGCTGCTGTTTATAACCTGCCAGGAATTAAAGAGACAGTTCAAATTGATTATCTTTTTTATTTAAAAGCAATAAACAATATCAGTTTCAGAAATCTGCAGTTGTTTCCATCTTGTCAACAATTGAGCATTACATTAAGTGCCGAACACCGCTGGCCGTACGGGACTTAAAATGGCCGTCGCCACGTGTTCGGTCGACGAACAAAGACCACCCTGCCTTCGTCAATTAAGCTGCGGTTAACCGCAGCTTCAGGGTGGTCAACTGGCGGCACACTCCAGCTCCCAGGTGGTCGCACAATCGTTGGTTTGTTCGGTAGATAAAATCTACCGAACACCCCAGCAGAAAAGGCACGAATAAGCCTTTCTGCAGGGAAAATAAGTCTTTTACAATCTGGTCCATAGTCCAAAGGCAGCAGGTGGGCAACCAGGCTCCTCCAATGCAATGTGGCGAGATTGGTCTCGTCACAAAAATCTTTTTTGTTTGCCAATCTTTCTGTTATTGAGGCAACTGAGTCACAGAAAAAAGAAATGGGTTTATATTTTAGATTTAGATTTTTTGTGAATATTAAAAAGCAATAGAATAAACCCATTTTTAAAATAACAAGAAAATCAGCCTAGACAAACATGTCGATATGCGTAAAATATGTAAATATTCAGTCTAATGTGTAATTCCAGACATGTAGAGTATTTTATAGGGAAATATATGCTAAGTAGATAATGCATACACAAATTTGCTCACTGGCATTAGTCGGGTCGAGGCACCAGCGCAGCGATCAGAGGGCAGGTTTGCGTGAGAGATGTTAGTTTAGGAAAATAAGCAGGTAATGGGAGAACCATTATAAACAGCAGTGGTTAATTTTGTACGCTATAGGCCATGCTGTGACAATATCAAGTGTCAAACAGTATTGCATTTAAACAGGATGAAAATAATCAAAAAAGAAAATAAAAAAAATACTTTACAATGGTGTCCCTGCTAGAAATGAAGGAGCAGGCAACAATAAAAATAAGGAAAAAAGAAACATACAAAGCAAATGCCAACAGTAAAGTAGAGAACTGTGTTTCTAAAGGCAATATAAGAACGGAATATCAGCCTACACCAGTCATATGATGGATACTGCCCCAGTAATAGGAAGGACTCAAAACCTAAACATCTGCACCACACCAGCCCCATGCCCCAACACAGCATAGAGCAAAGAGCTCACCAGCATAGGTTATAATCAGGACTTGGTCTTGAGGCCCTCCATCATGCTGCTTCACACAGTGGCTTACATACCGCGGTCGCAGGGGTCGCAGCTGCGACCGGGCACGGCACTACCCGGGCACTCTGACTCCCATCAGGCTGAGCCCCCACTGGACCCCGGGGAAAGTCACAAGGTAGGAAACATTTTCTATATGTGTGTGTGTCTGTGTCTCTCTATGTGTGTGTGTCTTTGTATGTGTGTGTCTGTGTCTCTGTATGTGTGTGTCTCTGAATGTGTGTGTGTGTGTGTGTCTGTATGTGTGTGTGTCTGTGTCTCTGTATGTGTCTGTGTCTCTCTGCATGTGTGTCTGTGTCTCTTTGTATGTGTGTGTGTGTGTATCTCTGTATGTGTGTGTCTGTGTCACTCTGTATGTGTGTCTGTATGTATTTGTGTGTCTCTCTGTATGTATTTGTGTGTGACTCTATATGTACGTGTGTGTGTCTCTGTATGTACGTGTGTGTGTCTCTGTATGTACGTGTGTCTCTGCATGTATGTGCGTGTGTCTATGTATGCAGTGGCGTACACACAATCCATGGGGCTCCGTATGTATGTGTGTGTATGTATGTCTGTGTCTATGTATGTGTGTGTCTGTGTCTATGTATGTGTGTGTGTGTGTCTCTGTATGTGTGTGTGTCTCTCTGTATTTCTCTGTGTCTCTATGTGTGTGTATGTATGTGTCTGTGTGTGTGTGTGTGTGAGGCGCCTGCCTCAGTTTCCTCAATTTTAAAACGGAGTCAGAGCATCATTCAGGAGTCCAGAGACTGCTAGTTTGCTTGTGGCATCTGCTATCTTATTCGAGGTACATTGGCTGCTGCAGGTGAGAAGTTGCTAATACGTTGCCAGTGTAGCAGGGATAAGTGGCGCCGGGATATCCCTCACCAGCGAGGGGAGGGGGAAGAGTGAAGGAAAGATCTCCAGAGGTGGTGTGCAGCATTAAACTGAGGGATTGGCCCCCTCTTCCATGCCAGCTGTGATTATGCCTCGTATAGGCCAGAGCAGGCCCGGCCCAAGACATTAAGCTGCCTGGGTCCAAGGATGAAATGCTGCCCCCCCCCCACCCCCCTCCAAAAAAAAAAAAAACATGCCCACATCCATTATAGTAGATTAGGGGTAGTAGATCAGGGGTAGTCAAACTTTTAATACCTACTGCCCACTTTTGTATCTTTGTTAATGGTAAAATTTCCTTACCGCCCACCGGTGCCGCAGTTACTCGATTGTTTAGCGCAAGTGCAAATTATTTTTAGAAAAGAGGTATGTATCCATTTTTTTCCTTTTTTTTATTTTCTGTTTTATTTTTTCCATGTGTGTGTGTGTGTGAGGTGTTGTGTGTGAGACGGGTGCAGTGTGAGTGACGGGTGCAGTGTGTGTGTGAGAGGTGCTGTGTGTGTTGCTATGATGTTCTTCCTGCTCCTCTCTACTCCCTCACGCTGTTTAGTGATGCAGGGCCAGAATAATGTCACATACAGGTGCCCGGCATCATCACAGAGGGTGTGTGAGGGAGCCGAGACGAGCAGGAAGAACCTCAGAGTTGAGGGAGCTCCCTTTTTGGTGCGTTTAATGCTCGTTTCAGGCTGTTGCCATTGTTTGTAATCCAAGTTGAATTGTGAGACATGCTGATTGGGACCGGGATAACCCCCACCGGTCCTGGGGGGGGGAGAGGTCCGATACTTCGGGTGCCGCTTGTTTTGGTGGGCCGGGAGAGCGTCCATCTCTCCCCTGCCCTGTGCAGAGTAGGCCCCAAGTCTCTGTTCCGGGAGTTCTGCCGGCATTCAGGCTTGCGAGGTGTCCCCCGGTTCCCTATACTCTGTAGTACACAGTGAGGCAGGTAGGGGTTCTGGGTTGGGTGTTTTACCCCGGATTTTTGGCAAGAATCCGGATCAGGCTCAGGAGCTCACAGAAAGCATGTCTGCTCAGCTTCCCGGTCAGGCTCCGCCCCTCTCATTGCAAGTTTTTAAATCTTCTCCCTCTGATAGCGGGGTAAGATTTTATCAACTGTAGAATTGTTCTACTTTTTAGTTGAGAGCAGTAGTGGATTTTAAATATACACAGAAAAAGAGGGGAATTGGGGGAAAACTTGGAACATGCATCTGAAAAGTCTCCCCAGCCAATTGTGATTGGTGCTGGGCTTTGCCTGCTGCCGAGCACAGATCACAGTGCCTTTGGCAAGGAAAACATGCTGGAGGTTTAGCATTACAGGAAGATCTCATTCACACTCTTGCGCTCTATTAGCACACTCTTTGCTGACATCAATACTGATGTTAGCAAAGGAAAATTTTAGGATTAGGTTTAGGATTAGGGTTATGTTTAGGATTAGGACCAGCAAGTTAATCCCTGTGCTAATATCAGGAGAGGGAATCCTTCTTACACAATTGCTAGGGTTAGGGTTAGGATATGGTTAGGTTTAGGATTAGGGATCTGAGTAGCATTGTTGCTCACAACAGGTATACATAGGGGGTATTGTTGTACTCAGGAGATATTATTACAGTGGCACACATGATAAAAAAACAGCAACAATAAAATGCGTATTTACAAATTATGAAATAAAAATTAATACCACTCACTTTGAAAACTAAAATGGTGAAAAAATGACACTGACACTTCTGTACTCAAGAGATATACCGTATTTATCGGCGTATAACACGCACCGGCGTATAACACGCACCTAATTTTTAGAAAGAAATTCCAGGAAATTTCCCCCCCTCCCATAGTATTCCCCCCTCATCCCATAGTGTCCCCCCCTTTCCATAGTATTCTCCCCCCTCCCCTCCCATAGTATTCTCCCCCCTCCCCCTCCCATAGTATTCTCCCCCCTTCCCCTCCCATAGTATTCTCCCCCCTTCCCCTCCCATAGTATTCTCCCCCTTCCCCTCCCATAGTATTCTCCCCCCTTCCCCTCCCATAGTATTCTCCCCCCTCCCCTCCCATAGTATTCTCCCCCCCTCCCCTCCCATAGTATTCTCCCCCCCTCCCCTCCCATAGTATTCTCCCCCCCTCCCCTCCCATAGTATTTCCCCCTCCCCTCCCATAGTATTCCCCCCCCTCCCCTCCCCTCCCATAGTGTACTTTCCCCCCCTCCCCTCCCATAGTGTACTTCCCCCCCTCCCCTCCCATAGTGTACTTTCCTCCCCCTCCCCTCCCATAGTGTACTTCCCCCCCCTCCTATAGTGTACTTCTACCCCCTCCCCTCCCATAGTGTACTTCCCCCCCTCCCATAGTGTACTTCCCCCCCCTCCCATAGTGTACTTTCCGCCCCCTCCCCTCCCATAGTGTACTTTCCTCCCCCTCCCCTCCCATAGTGTACTTTCCTCCCCCTCCCCTCCCCTAGTGTACTCCCCCCCCCTCCCATAGTGTACTTCCCCCCCTCCCCTCCCATAGTGTACTTTCCTCCCCCTCCCCTCCCCTAGTGTACTCCCCCCCCTCCCATAGTGTACTTCCCCCCCTCCCCTCCCATAGTGTACTTCCCCCCCTCCCATAGTGTACTTTCCTCCCCCTCCCCTCCCATAGTGTACTTTCCTCCCCCTCCCATAGTGTACTTTCCTCCCCCTCCCCTCCCCTCCCCCTCCCCTCCCATAGTGTACTTTCCTCCCCTCCCATAATTACTTACCTGTCCTGAAGCGTGGGCCGGCTTCACAGCGCGCACCGCGGTACAGGAACTTTAATTTAAGGTTCCGGTTTCTGGCGGGACTGAAAGGAAGTGTGCACACTATTGTGCACACTTCCTTTCAGTCCCGCCGGAAACCGGAACCTGAAATTAAAGTTCCTGTACCGCGGTGCGCGCTGTGAAGCCGGCCCACGCTTCAGGACAGGTAAGTAATTATGGGATATCGGCGTATAACACGCACCCACGATTTTCCCCCTATTTTCAGGGGAAAAAAGTGCGTGTTATACGCCGATAAATACGGTAAATTAGCACAATTTAGTGATATTTGTAAGAGTAGCAAGCATCAAGTTTACATAATAAACCATTACATTGCAACGTGCATGTAAAAATGTGAAAATAAACTAATGCCTTGACTTTGGTGCAAAAATGGCTGTACAATAAGGCTTAAAAATATACCATAGGACAGGACAAATCCCAGGTGGCAGGTCGCCAGGGTGACTAGAAAATTCACCCTGGTGCCTGGGATTTGCAAGCTCTGCGGGGAATATTGGAGCCATGAGCAGCATGGAGGCAGCCGGGAGCCGTGAGCAGCATGGAGGCGGCTGGGAGCAGTATCGAGCCTGTCAGAGTGAGTGTGTGTGTGCCTGTCAGAGTGAGTGCGTGTGCCAGTCAGAGTGTGTGTGAACCTGTCAGAGTGAGTGTGTGTGTGAACCTGTCAGAGTGAGTGTGTGTGTGAGCCTGTCAGAGTGAGTGTGTGTGTGAGCCTGTCAGAGTGTGTGCGTGCCAGTCAGAGTGTGAGTGCGCCTGTCAGAGTGTGTGTGTGTGTGTGTAAGCCTGTCAGTATGTGTGTAAGCCTGTCAGAGTGAGTATGTGCAAGCGAGCCTGTCAGTGTGCGTTCAAGCCTGTTGTCAGAGTGAGTGTGTGAGCCTGTTAGCGTTTGTGTTTATTGTGAGCCAGAGTGTGTGCGCCTATCAGTGTGTGCACGTGTGCATTTAGGCACCTGCCCCCTCTGATCGCATGAGGAAGGCATGAGGAAGGCGTTTTACTCACCTTTTTTCCCACGTAGTGCCAGTTTTGCCATGGCTGGTCCCACTTCTGTGGCTGAGATTATCAATCTTTATGATCTCAGCTAAGCCAATGACTTCCCCTAGGAAAGCATTGGGAGAATTTTGTGCATGCACAGCAAATGTGCCAATCTGCATCTCCTCATGGAGATGCATTAAATTAATGAATCTCTACGAGGAACATTCAGCGCCTCCATGCAGAGCTTGGAGACCCTAAATGTGGGTGTGGCACGTGGTGCAGCAGTGACCCAGGACTCTCTAGTGGCAGTCTGAGTCAGGTGTTACTAAACAGCAATGTAAACTCTGCCTTTTTACTAAAAAGGCAGTGTTTACACTGAAAAGCTTGCAGGGACAAGCTGTAGACACCAGGACAACTAGATTAAGCTGTGGTGGTTCTAGTGATTATAGTGTCACTTTAAGAATTGCATTTTTCTCATTGAAAATGACTGGCTCCTAACTTTTTTAGCTGGCTTCTAGATTATAAACAAATTTGTCAAGCACTGCCATATGGCATACCCTTTGGTGTCTATCTTTGCAAATGGAATGTTTTTTGGGGGTTATTTGAACAATCAAACTGCTACAATGAACAAAAATGCACGATAGGTCTATCAAATCCATCTTTCAAAATATTAACTGTAAAAACTAAAAATGTCAGGTCTCTTATATGGCTCTCTAACTTTTTAGGATAGTGGCCAAGGCATACATTGGGGGTCATTACTTTACTCAGAAGAGTTTGCTTAGCATAATTTGATGGATCATAGATCATAGTGGCAAAGTTTAGATTTTTCAAAATGGGCAGCAAAAATGTAGTGTGTTCGTAACAAATGCAAGAAAGAAAAAAAAGAAAATTTACCACAAACATAAACCAGTAAAAAAATTGTGGTGTATTAGGGCACTATATATGCCGTATGTATATATACAACGTGGGGTGTCTGCTTTCACAAATGACTTGTGGGGTAATTAAAAGTGTAAAACTGTTATAATGCCCCAAAATGAGACATAGGCCCATCAAATTCATTTATTACAAATGCTAACTGTAAAACCTGAAACAGTCAGGCTCCTTATATGGCATTCTAGCTTCACAGGATCAGCGGCGTACATACCGCGGTTGCAGGGGTCGTCACTCCAAGGGGCCCGGCCGCCCTGTGGACCCCTGCGACTGGGTTCCCGCTGCCATCTTTTGCAGCCCCGGAACAGGCGGCAAACCGCCTGGGTTGCCGTCCAAGGGGTCCATTGGGTGGCCCATGCTGTCAGGGCCACCCGATGGAGATGAATTGTCAGAGGGCCTGGTCAGCGCTGGGCGCTTTAACAGCGCGACCGGGCCCCCTGTGATGAGATCACTGCTGGGAGGAAGTGACTGCACGTCACTTCTCCCAGCATACAGAGAGCCACGAGGGAGGAAGCAGAGGGAGTCAGAGTTGGAACTCTGACTCCCATCCACCTGATCCACCCCTGGACCTCAGGGAAAGTCACTCTCCTCCACCTTAAAGGTAGGAAACAGGAGGGTGACTAAAATATTTTATGTGTGTGTGTTTGTTTGTTTGTATGTGTCTGTGTGTCTGTATGTCTGTATGTTTGTGTGTCACTTACCTGAGGCAGCGACACTGTCCCTCGTCGCTGTCTCCTCCTCCGCGCCACTCCTCCCTCTGATTCCGTCGGTCGGTGGGCGAGACTGATCCCACCCGCCGGCCAGGAAGACCTAATGCGCATGCGCGGCAATGCCGCACATGCGCATTAGCGCTCCCCATAGGAAAGCATTGAAAAAGATATTCAATGCTTTCCTATGGGGAAATGAGCGACGCTGGAGGTCCTCACACAGCGTGAGGACGTCCAGCGACGCTCTAGCAAAGAAAATCTTTGCTAGAAATCAGGAAGTGACCTCTAGTGGTTGTCTAGTAGACAGCCACTAGAGGTGGAGTTAACCCTGCAATGTAATTATTGCAGTTTATAAAAAAACTGCAATAATTACACTTGCAGGGTTAGGAGTAGTGGGAGTTGGCATCCAGACCACTCCAATGGGCAGAAGTGGTCTGGGTGCCTGGAGTGTCCCTTTAAGCTGTCCCCATAGGAAAGCATTGGATGAATGCTTTTCTTTTGGAGATTTGAAGACACTGGATGAAGCTTTCCAGCATCATTTAAGAGAGGTAAACGTCTTGTAAAAGCAGAAAGCACCTCTAGTGACTGTCTGCTGTAGTGTAAACATGCAATGGAACTGCAAAGTTTTAGATTGCAGGCTTAAGGAGAGAGGGACAGTGCATCTATACCACTTCAATGAAATGACGTGGTCCATTTGGTACCCTTTTAAACTTAGGATATAAACATAGCGAATTCCAAAACCATATTCTCTAAATCAGGACAAATACATTCATTTATTTTTCATGACTTTTCTTAAACTGTGCTAATTATGTACACATTACTATTGCCAAAACAGTGGAACATTTTGTTTTTGTTTTTGCATTTTTTCGTAGTTTGTTTTTATAATAAATAAGAAGGCATATAGGTATAATTCACATCGAATTAAAGCAATTTTTGCCCTTTTGAAAACACTATATAACAGGGGTAGGTATCCTCACAATCCAGATGTTGTGGACTAGGTCTTCCCTGATGCTTTGCCAGCATTATCGCTGTAAGAGCATTATAGGAGATGTAGTGCCTAAGGTTGCCTACCCTGGTATATAATATAGGTTGGTGTAATAAATGAGAGAGATGCACAAAAAAAAGCACACTGGAGCTCAAGGGGTTAATTTGCTCCCATTACCCTTGTCCCCTACTGAGAGCATCAATCATGTTTTCAGTAGGTGTTACACTTGCTGCTAGACACACCTGTCCTGCATACCCTTGTTTGTAAAACATAGACATGCTTCTCATATTAGATCCCTAACACTTTATTTTGGTTTTATGGTATGTAAATACAACTTATCTGTTCACTCTAGCTTTATTCTCAGATTGTCTGTTCACAGCTCCAGCAATAAATCATTCCGTTTCTTTCTCTCCGTGTTTTATGTAATAAGTCTTTTTGGCCGCTGGGTGGTGCTAAAATTATTAAAAATGAGGGTTATATACTACAGTTTATTGTGTACATAGTAAATCCCAGTTCAGTTTTTAAAGTGGCACTCTCACTGACAGTTCTAGAGAAACTGCATTGTTTACATTGCAGTGTTAAGACTGCCTCTAGTGGCCGTCTACCAGAGGTGCTTCTTGACACCGTGAAACAGGGCTGGATGTCCTCACACTTTGCATGAAGACACCCAGAATGTTGAGGGATATCGGCGCTGGAATCAAGTAAGTGAAAAAAGTTTTTTTTACCATTTACATTGCCCGGGAAAGGGAAGGCAGGGTAGGGCAAAGCCTTTTTATAGTGTTAGGATTACAGCTTTGTGTTGCTAACACTATAGTGTTTGAAGTTCTATAGGGGAGACTTTTTTCATATAACTAATATAGAACAGAATGCTTTACTTATTAGTTAAATACTTCACAAAGTATTCTTAAAGCACCTAGTAAACTCTAAATTTCACAAGTAGTTTTTTTACATAGTGGCAATACCACATTTTAAACACAAATACATGCAGCTATTACTGTTGTAACATATGGTTTAGTTTTAAAATGTGCATATCTTTACAGTAAAAAAAATAAATTTGGGGGGCGGGGTCTGGCCATCATGACGGAGAGACGTGTCTTACATGGGCTCCTGCGTAATCTTGAGCAAAACGGCTATTATATGCCCTCTCTGGGCCAACAGTGGCATCCAATTTACCCCTCACAACAGAGGGCATACTGCGTGGCAATCAGCAGATCGATAGGAACCTACTTACATTGTGTCAAACCTTGTGGCCTGGTGCGCATCGGGCAAGAGAGGCAGCCGATCTCTTGTCCTAGAGGTGAGCAGCAGCAGTCAAAGGTGCACACATGCCCCATTACCCCCCCCCCCCATGACTGGTGGGGGTGATCCTGGTCCCCCTGTGGGAAGCTGCCTAGATGTTGTTGGAGCACAGGGTGGGATAGCACAAGCAAAGACACCTCGAGTTGATCACTCTAAGATGGCGGACGCAGCTGGTATCAATGGTCCATGTGAGATCCAGCTCGATGTCCAGGTCAGACAGGACAGAATATTTGCTGAGTTCTGGTGCAAGTTGGAGCACAAATTGCACAAACCTGATCCACTGCAGTCGAGCAGTGGTACCCGACATCACACTATTCAGGAAAACTCCAGCAGCTCAGAGGGCCTGAGATAGCAGCGGAATCCCTCCTGGCTAAGGGGAGACTGAGATGGTCGGTGGGGTGGTCTACGGCTGAAGCCTGGGCAGTGTTAGAAGAACCGAAGGGAGTTCAGTCTTTGATCTATGTCTGCACCAGCCTTCACACTACTGAAAATGGAGACATGCAATATGCCTCCATGATGCTGGTCTGTGCTCTGCCCACAGTGGGCATATGATGAAGCAGGCTTAGGGACAGGACAGTCTTTAACTCCTGGTTACCTGATGCCACTCTACTAAAGTTTGCTGAGGGACTTACAGTGAGGGGAAAAATGTATTTGATCCCCTGCTGATTTTGAACGTTTGTCCACTGACAAAGAAATGATCAGTCTATAATTTTAATAGAATATTATAGGTCAGGAACACAAATATGTATTCCTGACCCTTCAGTGTTAAAACCACCATCTAGCTCCCCTGGCCCACCTTTGCCTCCCTAAATATAGTAAAATCTTACTTATATTTCAGTCTGGAGCTGCTGCCTCTGAACTGCATCTGACCTCTGACATTATCAGAAGTGGTGGTCTGAGCCCATCACAATGCTTCCCCATAGGATTGAATAAGAGTGTCAAGAAGGCAGATCAGGGGCAGAGCCATCACAAGTCCAATCTGCATCTCCTCAGTGGGGAAATAGAACTTGGAGACTATCTAGAGGGGAAACTATATATAGAGTGTGTGTATCCCTGGTAATTTTACCTTTTACATGGCGGACCTGAGAGCCACCGGTGTGTGCTTGGTGCTCCCTTTAGGAGCTGGCAATATTCCTTTCCGGTATTTGTTGCGATGTCTTCTGTAAAAGCTCTGTATAGATGCATGGTTGAAGTGGTCCTGAGAAGTTTTATAATATAAGTTATCTAGCCCATGTGGGCCCGGGGACTTGCCAGACGGCAGTGCCTTGATGGCGAAAGAACTTCAGGAAATTTAATGGCATGTGTTAAAAAGTGGGTGCGCAGACCCTTATAAAGGCATTATTACATCACTAAAGAAATTCAAAATAACAACAAGTAAACATTATTAATTGGTTTAGGTGTTAAGTGGTTAGTTAAATCCCCTCCCTACTGGGTGTACCATCTTATGTCATTACTGTCGTCATGAAATGCTCCTCCGGATTCCAGCACCATCTTGTTAGCACGAGGAGTTCACTCGATGGGAGGGGGGCTTTGGCAGCCATTTTGAGTAGTTGGCACGTTAGTTTCAAGGTTAGTTTCTCAAGGCTTTTAGTAACTTCACATTTTATTAAGACTATCTGCTACAATGTTTCACTCAACAGGAACCTAACATTTCCTGCTGACACACAATTCTCTATGAACAAAGCATTCTTGTAAGACTTGAACTATGAGGCCTAGGGAGAAATATAGGGTATAGATTTAAAGGGGCCTTATAATTCTACAACAGTCCCCCTTTAAAATGTTAATTACTAAAAGATAAAACTTTATTTGTTAATATCGGAAGACTTGTTAGCCCAAAGACACAGAAACCCCATGACCGCTAGCTTGGTGTTAGTGTAAAGTGCAAGTCTATCCCTTCTCTGACCCTAACAGGCTGCAGCTCATCCGTCAGTACGGCTCTCGAACACTATTTGATAGAGTCCTAACCTCAACATCTGAGGAAAGGGATTTAGGGGTGATTATTTCTGATGACTTAAAGGTAGGCAGACAATGTAATAGAGCAGCAGGAAATGCTAGCAGAATGCTTGGTTGTATAGGGAGAGGTATTAGCAGTAGAAAGAGGGAAGTGCTCATGCCATTGTACAGAACACTGGTGAGACCTCACTTGGAGTACTGTACACAGTACTGGAGACCCTATCTTCAGAAGGATATTGATACCTTAGAGAGAGTTCAAAGAAGGGCTACTAAACTGGTTCATGGATTGCAGGATAAAACTTACCAGGAAAGGTTAAAGGATCTTAACATGTATAGCATGGAGGAAAGACGAGACAGGGGGGATATGATAGAAACATTTAAATACATAAAGGGAATCAACACAGTAAAGGAGGAGACTATATTTAAAAGAAGAAAAACTACCACAACAAGAGGACATAGTCTTAAATTAGAGGGACAAAGGTTTAAAAATAATATCAGGAAGTATTACTTTACTGAGAGGGTAGTGGATGCATGGAATAGCCTTCCAGCTGAAGTGGTAGAGGTTAACACAGTAAAGGAGTTTAAGCATGCGTGGGATAGGCATAAGGCTATCCTAACTATAAGATAAGGCCAGGGACTAATGAAAGTATTTAGAAAACTGGGCAGACTAGATGGGCCGAATGGTTCTTATCTGCCGTCACATTCTATGTTTCTATGTTTCTATGTTTCACTCCATGGGTATCCCGCAATGGCTTGTCCACCACTTCTCCACACGGTAGACTAACCCATACAGACGGAAGCTGTCCCTGAGCTGTCCCTTCCTAGAACTTCTGCACTTCATCAACATAAGGGAGAGTTTGTAGCGGAATACAGGGCGATGTGAGATCTTGATCACCAATTTCCAGATGAGTAAAGGTTGGTGTTGTTTGGTCTACAGTCTTCTGTAGGAATTTTCTGAGGCATGGGAGGACACAACCAGGGCCGGACTGGCCCACCGGGATACCGGGAAATTTCCCGGTGGGCCGCGGCATCTGGGGGCTGCGCAAGTATGTGCCACCGGGTGGCCGGTCCGGTGGCACACTCAGAGGGGGGGCGGCGGCCGCGTTCCACACTGCAGCCTCGCCGGTCCAGCTGCACTCCTACTGCTGAGGGCTGAAGGGGGAGGGAGCATGTCTTTACCATGCTCCCTCGCGGTTCCCACAATCCCCAGCACGGATGCTGCTGGGGATTGTGGGAACCACGAGGGAGCATGGTAAAGACATGCTCCCTCCCCCTTCAGCCCTCAGCAGTAGGAGTGCAGCCGGACCGGCGAGGCTGCAGTGTGGAACGCGGCCGGCCCCCTGACTCCTCTAAGGTGGGTGGGGGGGGGATGGGGTGAATAGAGCGAGAGACAGAGGGGGGGTGAATAGAGAGAGAGACAGAGGTGGGGGGAGGGGGGTGAATAGAGAGAGAGACAGAGGGGGGGTGAATAGAGAGAGAGATGGGGCGGTGAATATAGAGAGAGGCAGAGGGGGGGTGAATAGAGAGAGAGACAGAGGGGGTGAATAGAGAGAGAGACAGGGGGTGAATAGAGAGAGAGACAGAGGGGGGTGAATAGAGAGAGAAACAGGGGGGGTGAATAGAGAGAGAGACAGAGGGGGGTGAATAGAGAGAGAAACAGGGGGGGTGAATAGAGAGAGAGACAGAGGGGGGTGAATAGAGAGAGAAACAGGGGGGGGGGTGAATAGAGAGAGAGACAGAGGGGGGGGTGAATAGAGAGAGAGACAGAGGGGGGTGAATAGAGAGAGAGAGACAGAGGGGGGTGAATAGAGAGAGAGACAGAGGGGATGGGGGTGAATAGAGAGAGAGACAGAGGGAATGGAGGGGTGAATAGAGAGAGAGACAGAGGGGATGGGGGTGAATAGAGAGAGAGACAGAGGGGATGGGGCGTGAATAGAGAGAGAGACAGAGGGGATGGGGGTGAATAGAGAGAGACACAGAGGGGATGGGAGGGTGAATAGAGAGAGAGACACAGAGGGGATGGGGGGGTAAATAGAGAGAGACACAGAGGGGATGGGGGTGAATAGAGAGAGAGACAGAGGGGATGGGGGGGGTGAATAGAGAGAGAGACAGAGGGGGTGGGGGGTGAATAGAGAGAGAGACAGAGGGGATGGGGGGGTGAATAGAGAGAGAGACAGAGGGGATGGGGGGTGAATAGAGAGAGAGAGAGTGAACAGGGGGTGAATAGAGAGAGAGAGACAGAAGGGGTGAATAGAGAGAGAGACAGAGGGGATGGGGGGGTGAATAGAGAGAGAGACAGAGGGAATGGGGGGGTGAATAGAGAGAGAGAGAGAGAGAGAGAGAGGGGGTGAATAGAGAGAGAGACAGAGGGAATGGGGGGTGAATAGAGAGAGAGACAGAGGGGGGGGTGAATAGAGAGACAGAGGGGGGGAGTGCCACAGGGAGAGGGGGGAGAGTGAGACACAAGGGGAGAAAGAGGGGCGAATAGAGAGAGACAGAGGGGGAGGGAGAGTGCCACAGGGAAAGGAGGGAGAAAGAGACAGAGGGGGGAGAGTGAGACACAAGGGGAGAAAGAGGGGCGAATAGAGAGAGACAGAGGGGGAGGGAGAGTGCCACAGGGAAAGGGGGGGGAAGAGACAGAGGGGGGGAGAGTGAAACACAAGGGGAGAAAGAGGGGTGAATAGAGAGAGACAGAGGTGTTGGGACAGTGCCACAGGGAAAGGAGGGAGAAAGAGACAGAGGGGGGAGAGTGAGACACAAGGGGTGAAAGAGGGGCGAATAGAGAGAGACAAAGGGGTTGGGAGAGTGCCACAGGGAAAGGAGGGAGAAAGAGACAGAGGGGGGAGAGTGAGACACAAGGGGTGAAAGAGGGGCGAATAGAGAGAGACAGAGGGGGAGGGAGAGTGCCACAGGGAAAGGAGGGAGAAAGAGACAGAGGGGGGAGAGTGAGACACAAGGGGAGAAAGAGGGGTGAATAGAGTGAGACAGAGGGGTTGGGAGAGTGCCACAGGGAAAGGAGGGAGAAAGAGACAGAGGGGGGAGAGTGAGACACAAGGGGAGAAAGAGGGGTGAATAGAGAGAGACAGATGGGTTGGGAGAGTGCCACAGAGAAAGGAGGGAGAAAGAGACAGAGGGGGGAGAGTGAGACACAAGGGGTGAAAGAGGGGCGAATAGAGAGAGACAGAGGGGGAGGGAGAGTGCCACAGGGAAAGGAGGGAGAAAGAGACAGAGGGGGGAGAGTGAGACACAAGGGGAGAAAGAGGGGCAAATAGAGAGATACAGAGGGGGAGGGAGAGTGCCACAGGGAAAGGGGGGAGAAAGAGACAGAGGGGGGAGAGCGAGACACAAGGGGAGAAAGAGGGGTGAATAGAGAGAGACAGTGCCACAGGGAAAGGGGGGAGAAAGAGACAGAGGGGGAGTGTGAGACACAAGGGGAGAAAGACGGGTTAATAGAGAGAGACAGAGGGGGAGGGAGAGTGCCACAGGTAAACTCTAGCCCTGGAGCTACGGGCTAGAGTTCACTCTCACCACTGCGACCACCAGGGATTCCTGGTGGTCCCAGTGGTGAGAGTGAACTCTAGCCCCATACAAACACTGCCCACACACACACACCATACACATTCACACACTGCCCCCCCATACACACACACAGACCCCCATACACACATTGCCCTACACAGTGGCGTACACACAACCCATGGGGCCCCGGTGCGAAAACTGATCCGTGGGCCCCCCCGCGCGCTTACTCTGTGCGGGCTGGGGCCGCAACACATGGCGGCGGGCACCGGGTCGCAGGGCTGCGACCTGTGTGACCGCGGTATGTACGCCAGTGCATGCATAAACACATACACTTAAAGGACCACTACAGACACCCAGATCACATCAGCTCAATGAAGTGGTCTGGGTGGGTGCCAGGTCTCTAGTTTTAACCCTGCAGCTGAAAACATGTTTCACTGAGGGTTAATCCAGCCTCTAGCGGCTGTCTCATTGACAGCCGCTAGAGGATTTTCTGCGATTCTCACTGTGAAAATCACAGTGAGAAGACGCTGAACGTCCATAGGAAAGCATTGAATAATGCTTTCCTATGGGCGGTTTGAATGCGCGCGTGGCTCTTGCCACGCATGCGCATTCGGAGCTGAGAGGCGGATCGGGGCGGAGAGATTCCCAGCGCCAAGGGAGTCCGGCGCTGGAGAAAGGTAAGTGCTTAAGACACACACACTCTCATGAACAGACGCACACATTTACTGACAGACACACACTCAGTGACAGACATACATACACACTCACTAACAGATGCACACAAACATACTCAGTAACAGACACACACACTAACACACACTCTAACACACACACACACATTAACATACACTCACACACACACTCTAAGACTAACACACACAATCTAACACTAACACACACTCACACTCACAAACACACACTAACATACACTCACACACTAACACACTCACACTATAACACACTCTAACACACTCACACACACTAACATACACTCACACACTCACAAACACACACTAACATACACTAACATACACTCACACACTAACACACTCACACTATAACACACTCTAACACACTCACACACACTAACATACACTCACACACACTAACATACAAACACACACTAACATACACTCACACTCACAAACACACACTAACATACACTCACACACACTCACACACACACTAACATACACTCACACACACTAACATACACTCACATACACTAACATACACTCACACTCACAAACACATTTTTTTTTTAAATCCCCCCAGCCTCCTTACCTGTGGGAGAGCTGAGGGGATTCCCTGGGGTCCAGTGGTGCTGCTGGGCTCCTGGGGGGCCGGTCACCCGGCGGGCAGTCAGGCTGGCCGGTCCTGCGGGCGCGCGAGGGAGCACTGTCTCCTGTGTGCTTCCTCTTCAGCTCCCTCGCGCGCCGCACTGATACCGGAGCCGGAAGATGACGTCATCTTCCGGCTCCGGTATCAGTGCGGTGCGCGAGGGAGCTGAAGAGGAAGCACCTAGGAGACAGTGCTCCCTCGCGCGCCCGCAGGACCGGCCAGCCGGGTGACAGCAGGGCCAGCCTCGGGGGGCCCTGAGGTGGCCGGCTCTTGGGCCCCCCAGGAGAAGAGGCTGGCCCAGTGACATACATACCGGGGTCGCAGGGCGGCCGGGCCCCCTGGTGGGCCGGGCCCGGTCGCAGCCGCGACCCCTGCGACCCCGGTATGTACGCCACTGGCCCTACACACACACACAGCCACCCATACACACATTGCCCCACACACCCTACACACTGAACCTTTCACACACATTGCACACATTGCACCACTGCTCCTATACCCTACTACAGCCCCATATCCCAGCAGACCCCAGGCAAGTTGTCAAACTGTACTTAAACGGTTTGACTATTTACTCTGGGAGCGGGTCCCGGCACTCCTGGCACCATAACCACTACACAGAGCTTTAGTGGTTATTGTGCATGGATTATTTCTTTAAATAATCTATAGGTGCCCCTCCTGAGATCAGGCTCTGGATCTGCCACTGATTTTATATATATATATATAATTATTATTTTTCTATGGCAAGGGTGACCTTACCATTAGGACCTGTGTTTTCTGGAATGTAAGTGCAACAAGTCATGGTGTCGGGTAGTATTTTACATACACCCCCTTTTCGGCTAAGATCATGTCTAAGGCCAGTCTGTTCTGGAAGGTCATTTGGGATGTGGCTTGTAGTTGTTCGGCTAATCCCTGGAGGGCATCCCTGGTGTAGTTAACAAAGCGCTGTTGGTTGTAATAGATATAATTCATCCAATTAAGGTTCTTGTTGGCAGTGACTATAGTGAACAGTGATTCAAAACCCACTGCAACTTCATGTCTAGCTTTAAATTCATTAGGTACCCCCCTAGGTACCCCAATGGCATCTATGTAAATGTGTGGGTCAAAACTGCCCTTTACTGGGGTTTCACGCTTGACTCTGGCTGGTGTATGTAGAGGACCGGGTGCGTCGGAATGATTATCAGAAATAATGTGAATGGGAATGATGACTTTAGCTAGGGCACATTCACCACACCATTCAATCTCTAGCTTGGATCTTATCAGTAAATCCCCACATAACCAGTAAATATCCCCTAGTGACCTGGTATGATGCTGTAGCAGGTGTTTAGGAACAGTTCTGTAGGTGGCACAATAACCTTTGGAGAAGTTACCCACAAATTTACCAGTTCTGTCATAGTTAGTATAACAAGTGTAATTACCTGTGTAAATCGTAACTCCATCTGGGGGTTTGACACTTCCAACTAAAAGAGGGTATTCTGCTGTCCATGCTTTGCAGAGGGACTGGTTAGAACCATAATGATTGGCAAAAAGACCCAGGAAACAATCCTCTATTTCCACAGGGATAGTTAAGGGAACAGTGCCAAGATGGGGTCGGGCACCACCGCATACATAACATGCAGTTCTATTATGCTTATTGGCATTATATCTCATCCATTCTAGCCACAAATTTATATCATTAAAGCCAGTTTCTGCAGCCATAGTATCTTCGAAGGTGGGGTTAGCAATGGCCATCATGTCCTTAAAGGATTGGATATGTGGTTTCAGCGGATTTGGGACCATATGATCAGCCCCTTGCCACTCTGGAGAGTGGCACATATCTTTAAGATAGAAATGACCTAACTTGTTATAGGAACCTCTTTTCCAATACATTCCCATTACATATTGGTCAGCATCCTCTGGGCCAGGATGTTCAATATTTAACATCAATTTCATAGGTGTACCTCATCCAGGCTTTCTTAAAGTCATTCTTTGAAGGAGGGATCTACCATGGTCATCTACCTTAGATATGGCACTTTTTGGTTTGTAACCCCAGGCAGGCCCAGCATTCCATCCGGCAGCCCCCCAATGGTTACAATTGTGCCCCCATTGTCTGTCAACTACACAAACATAGGTGTCTTTTACTTGTGGTATATCTTTATAAATGGCTTGAATCTGTGACTTGGGAAATGGGCAATCTACAATGTCACAGTAATCAAAGGTGAATGTGGCTACGCGGGTACATGATGAATTATACCAGAAGGTGTACCCACTAGCATCTTTAGTAATGGCAGCTTGTTGGGCTTTAAGGAGGCCAATCAAGGGGATAATGTACCAGAAGTACATGGTTGTACAGAGTCGGCCTCTTCTGGGGCAGGTATCTTTTTGCAATGAGAGGCGTGAATCCAGTGAGGCCTCCCAGCCAGCTTGACAGAGGTGGTGGTGATCAGGAGAACTTGGAATGGTCCGTCAAATCTTGGTTCCAGAGTGTGTTTTCGCACAAATTTCTTGACTAGGACCCAATCACCTGGAAGCAGACTGTGGTTGCCTGTGTCAGAATCAGGATCTGGAATTGAAGAGAAAACTTGGGCATGGATTTTGTTTAACCCCTTAAGGACACATGACATGTGTGACATGTCATGATTCCCTTTTATTCCAGAAGTTTGGTCCTTAAGGGGTTAAAGCACTTGCAAGTTCAGTTACATAATCCAAAACATCAGTTTGAAGCTGTAGTTGTTGAGGAAAATAGCAACCTAGCCTGGGTGCAGTCCCAAATAGAATCTCATAAGTGGACAATGAGGGCTTTCCTCTGGGTGTATGTCTGACACTGAACAGGGCTATTGACAAGCTTTCTGGCCAGGGCATTTTTGTTTCTTGTGACATTTTTAACATTCTAGTTTTCAGGGTACCATTCATACGCTCCACTTTACCACTACTTTGTGGATGATAAGGTGTGTGGAAAGCAAGAGTCACTCCTAAAGCAGTCCAAATCTCTTTGGTTACTGATGCTGTGAAGGCCGGGCCTTGGTCGCTTTCAATAACTTCCGGCAATCCAAATCTACATACAATTTCTGTGAGTAGACGCCTTGCTGTTGTTTTGGCGGTAATGTTAACCACTGGGTGGGCTTCTGGCCAGCCTTAGAACATGTCCACTATTACTAATGCATATTCATAGTTGCCACTCTTTGGCATCTGGATGTGGTCTATCTGAATTCTTTGGAATGGATACATGGGTTTAGCCTAGTGTTTTAACGGGACTTTGGCTGTTTTCCCAGGATTGCACTTAGCACAGATGGCACAAGCCTTGCAGTAATTATTGGTTAGTGTAGTAATCCCAGGAGCTTCATAGTACTTCTGTACAAGAGCATTCATCAGATCTTTTGATAAGTGTGCAGGACCATGTGCCCATTGAACAACTGCTGGGTACAAGCTTTTAGGGAGGCAGAACCTGAGGTTGTTGTAATACACTCCATCCTTTAGAACTGCCCCTTTCTGTTTCCATTTTTGTATTTCCTCAGGGGCAACTGTAGCTTGCTGTTCCCGTAGGATTTTCAGATCAGTTGGAAGTGTCTGCAGAGTAAATATGGGAGTTTATTCATTTCCGGACACTCTTCTTTCCACTTCCTGTGGTTCTCTTGCAGCCTGTTTTGCAGCCTGATCAGCCAGATGGTTGCCCTTTGCTTCATCCGAGTTCAACTTCCCATGTGCTTTTATCTTTAAAACAGCCACCTCTTCTGGAAGTAGGAGGGCGTCCATCAGCTCCTTGATTGCAGAACTGTGCTTGATTGGTGTACCGGCAGTGGTAAGAAATCCTCTTGTTTTCCAAATCAGTCCGAAGTCATGAGCCACGCCCAGTGCATATCTTGAATCTGTGTAGATATTGGCGCGCTTTCCTTCAGAGATCTTGCATGCTGAAGTTAGGGCTTGTAATTCAGCTTCTTGCGCAGACTTTGTTGACGGTAAAGGTGATGACTCAATAATTTCATCTGTTGTGGTGACGGCATATCCTGTATGGTATTTTCCTTCTTCATCAGCATACCTCGAGCCATCCACAAACAGGGTGAAGTCAGGATCTATTAGTGGATCCTCATGTACGGTTGGTAGATGTGTTGTTTCCATTTTCATCTGTTCAAAACAGTCATGGGGTGTTTCTTGATCATAGTCGTGCTTGATGACCAGATCTTCAAATTCTTCTTCCAGAAAGTAGCGTGGCCATGCCTTCACATGTTCAGGTTCAGTCGATGGATATTTGACAACGCCTCTTTCCTGGAGCTGTGAATCATTCATGGTGGCCCATAATTTCGCCATAGGCCCAAGATCGCCCCATGACTTAGTCTTTGACTTGGTTACAGGGACATGTGGAATGGATGTGTCCCAATGATGGTACAGATGGTCAAGTTCACGTGGTAATTGGATTAAAGCCATACTGTTGCCTTCAGAATCACAGTAAAAATCGTGTAAGATGAGCATTACCTCGACTAATTGATAGAGTTCATCTTCGTAATGAGGGTCGGGGTTGATGGTCGGCTTGTACCACATGGTGCAGAAGGCATATTCTGGCCCATCGCAGGGGGGCAAATTGGAGTGCATTTTGCCAATGGTGTGTGCAAAGAGTAGGACATATCCTTCGTCCATGATGAATCCATAATATCTACCCCCCTCAGGGAGTGGCAGAAGAGTAGACGGATTTAAAACCTGGCATCGTTGAAGGGTGACATTGTCAGGTAACAGAAGACGACATTGTAGACAAAGGTGTCTGGCAGCTGTGACGTGTTTGATTTGGACCTGGTTAATTATGGCCGAGATATCATGAGGAGCCAATACAGTAAGAGAGTGGCCAAGAACCAGGTCCCCAGTACATTCAATAAGTTCTTGAGCAGCAAAGACAGCGCGGAGGCAAGAGGGAGTTCCTCTAGCCACGATGTCCAGTTGGCAGGAGAAGAAACCAATAGGCCTCTGGCGTCCGCCAGGACCATGTGGTTGAGTGAGGACACCTGTAGCATGGCCTTTTCTTTCAGACACAAATAATTTGAAAGGTTTGTCGTAGTTTGGTAGGCCAAGAGCAGGGGCAGAGGCAATTGCACGTGAAGAATGTAGAAGTTGTCATATGCTTCTGATGACAGACAGAAGGGATCGGATTTGAGAGCATCATACAGGGGTTGCATGAGCAGAGAGGCTTCAGGGATCCAGGCCCTGCAATATGAGATGAGGCCTAGGAAGGCATGAAGGGATTTTGTAGTCTTTGGAGGTGGGATGGCCAAAACAGCTCTTACCCGATCACGGGTGAGATGTCTGGTGCCATGGGACAGGCAGTGGCCTAAGAAGATTACAGTAGGTTGGCAGAATTGAAGTTTGACGAGAGACGCCTTACATCCCTGATCTGCAAGATAACAAAGGAGGTCCAGAGAACATTTTTCTGTTGTGGGGACGTCCTCTCCACAAAGTAGTAGGTCATCCACATATTGGAGTAGGACAACCTCAGGGTGGTCAGATTGCCAGGGGTCAAGGATGGAACACATTGCTTTGGCAAACTGGCTTGGAGAATTTTGTGCCCCCTGGGGCATAACAGTCCATGTATATTGCTGCTTTTCATGCGTGAAGGCAAAGAGATACTGGCAGACTGGGTCCAGAGGAACACTGAAGAATGCATTGGCCAGGTCAATCACCGTGAAATATCTAGCAGATGGTGGAACGCCAGAGAGGAATGTGTGGGGATTTGGCACAATTGGGGTGTCCAGAACTGTGGCCTCATTTACTGCTATGAGATCCTGGACCATTCGATACTTTTCTGGCTCACCCTTAGGTGTTTTCTTCTTAACAGGAAACAATGGAGTGTTGCACGGTGATTCACACTTGACAAGAGCTCCTTTCTCGAGTAGGGCCTGGACTTGTTTAGTGATAGCTGCAGCTTGAGCAGGCTTCAATGGATATTGAGATTTCCTCGGCAGTTTGGCTCCTGGAAGGAGCTTGATCATCACGGGCGGGACCTTAAGATGGCCTATATCCTCTGGGCCTGAAGACCATAATGTTTTGGGGACACTGTTCATTAAAGAGTCGGGGAAGTTGTCCCTCAGAGCTTTTGCATTACCATTGGGTTTTTCTAGATGCAGCATCAGAGGTAAGGAACACAGTGCTGAGGTGTCTGAGTCAGACAGAGCAGAGGATAATTCCACTTGGCCGTCTGGTGTGAAGGTGATAGAAGCCTGCAGGCGAGAGAGAACATCAGCACCTAACAGGTTAATGGGGCATGTAGATGATACCACAAAACGAACAAGCAGACTGGGGCAGCTGCCAACCCGTAAAGGAGTAGTCAGGGGACTCTGTCTTGGAAGGCCATCCACTCCTACACAGGAGACATCAATATTAGAAAGGAATGAGGTGTCAGACAGGTCTTGTTCACGCAGAACACTTCGGGCTGCACCTGTGTCAACAAGGAAAGTGGTGGGGTGACCTTCAATGGGTAAAGTTACAGTAGCTAGAGTCCCCCCTTGCTCCCCTGAAGACACTGCCATCACAGGGGTTAATGACACAGGCTTGCCAATGTCCTAGTCTTCTTGGGCTGAATCAGGTGAAGGAGGTGTTGGGGCCTTTGTGGTAGCTGTAGACCTTGCTCCGTGCCTGTCAGCATGTGGTCTTTGGTATTTAAGGGGTGCAGGGCAATCACTCCTGAAATGGCCCTTTTCCCCACAGTTAAAGCAGATTCCATCTGCAGGCTTGGTGCCTCTAGGGATCGGTGGTCGTGACACCATAAGAGGAGTGGGATGAGGTCTTCTTGGAATCTGTGCTGCCTCTAGTCCTCTTGCAACCAGAAGCAGCTTATCAAGGGAACCACTCTATACTCAGGGCGTGCAGCAATAATACCCTTACGATAGAATCTTTGATGCCATGAACAAAGGCACCAGAAAGCATTTGAGTGTGTATTTTGTTGCTGAGTTCAAACCCTAGGTCTGTGAACACCTGGAACAGTCTAGCATGAAATCTCTCTACGGATTCACCCTTTTCTTGGATAATGTCATTAAGGCCAGCTGCTAGGTCCGCAAGCTTATCCTTAGCCCAGGTTCTCAGTTGATCACAGAACTAAATTCCAGAGATGTAATCGGTGTCACTGACTAGCCAATTAGTGCATAGATGGCGGGCAATGTTAGGCCAATAGGCATCTCCAGCCTTAATGGCACAGAGACTCAATAGATCTCGCCAAGCGGCGGAATAGGTTTGTTGAATCTGAACTACCGCTCTGTAGAAAGGCATGGGCTGCTTTTCAGGGTCAGGAAGTGATTTCATCAGGGCACTGGCCTGTGTTGGGTTAAAGGTGACATACATTATAGGGGCCTTGTCTCCCTGAAACTTGCGACCAAAAGGGTCGCTTAGAGAACCCTCCCTGGATTCTGGCGGGATCTGGTAACCATGAGAGCTAACCGTGTCAGACTCATCTGCACGTGTCACCCGGACTCCCGGAGGGTGAACTACCTGTGGTGTCAAGGCAGGAGGTAGGAGAGGTACCCCACCAGCCGGGGCCGCTGGTGAACTATGAGTTGGTGGCAGCAGATCGTGTGGAAGGACTGGCATGAGAGGTGCTGTATTACTGGGGGATGCCATATTGGAGGCGTGGAAGGAAGTGGCGTTCGGGTTAAGTGGGGAAGTGGCGGCCATGTTGGATGTGGGCACGGTGTGGGTAGGTGTGATCGGGGTCGGCTGCATGACTACGGGAGGTACAGGGGAGATGGATCAATAGGGCGGGAGTGCGGGGTACGGATAGGTGAGAGGCCAAGGCATTTGGGCGGGCGCCAGAGCGGAATAGGTGTAGGGTGGTGGCGACGGGTAGGGATTAGGGAGGGCGGAAGGATATAGAGGATACGGATATGATGATGGGGAAGGGGAGGGATGGGAAGCGGGTGGAGTAGGAGGGGGAGAGGGTGGAGTAGGAGGGACTGGAGGAGTAGGCGGAGGGGAAGGTGGAGTAGGAGGAGCCGGAGATGCAGGAGGGGAAAGTGATGGAGCAGTAGGAGGGGAGACAGACGGAGGGGATGGGTCAATGGGAGGGGAAGAGGGAGGTGGGCCGGCAAGAGGGCATGCAGGTGATGAAGCACGGGACGGGCGGGAGGAGGACATATTGGAGGGGTGAAATGGGCTGGAGGGAGATGGGCGAGGTAAGGGATGGGATGAGGATGATGGGAGTTGCGGGACTGATGGAGGGGAGAATACGGATCCATCAGCATTCAGGACTGGGCAGACAGGGGCAGTGATAGGGAAGGGACCAGGGGTGGGAGCCATGATCAGCGGCATTTCAGTCATTGCTGACGTGATGCTGGGAGTGACCACCTCTTGTGGACCATAACTGGGCACCAGCTGGGAAACCTTCCTGGCAACAACGTTTTTATAGTACACAAACAATTTTAAACCTTTGTGATCAACCTCTTCCTCAATCCATCCCTCTTGCTGAATAGCTTTTGCCACTCGGTACCAAGCCTCTGCTGTACGGACCAAATCATGGTCCAACAGCTTCCCTTTTTTTTTTCTGTCAGTAACTTACGCCAGCTCTCCGGCTGCAATCTACCGCACGGAGGTACGGTAATTCCACACACTTTAGCAATTTTATCAACCTTTTTAACCATCTCCTCTCCTTCTCTATCTTCTACCAAATCACATGCTAACCAACCCTTATTGGGTTTACCTAACTTCTGTCCCATCCTCCCTAGATAAGGCGTCCCAGATATAGAGAAAGAAAAAGGAACAGAATGTCTACAGTGCTCGACTGCTACGCAAGAATAAATTCCTACGTACGTCTTCCCAAAACGTAGACTAGTCAGTAATTCCGCCTACCCGAGGTAGCCGCGGATTGGAGCGTGGCGAGAAGTGTGTGACCAATCACTTCTCTCAACAAAGAGAAATAGGAGGGGAAAGTGTAAATAGTACAGAGAGTAAGATAAAAGTAAGCACAGGAATCTGTATGACAGGCCATCAGTGTTGTTACGACACTCACCGCCAGGGGAACAGAGACGCCATTTAGTAGATAATCCCCTTTCTCCAGAAATGCAGTTTCAGTCCAACCGATCGTAAAACTCCCGAACGGAGCATACGAATGCGGCAACTCCCGATCAGCAATCCATCCGAAATCCTTCCACAGCTAGAAATAAACGAAAACGCTGTCCCAATAGTAAATCCCTCCACAAACGAGACAAAGCTCCGTCTTGAAGGTCAAACAGGAATGTGTTTAATGGGGGCTACCTGCCCGGTATTTATGCGGGTCTCCACAAGGTGGACACTCCCCTAGGGGACCTTGTGGAAGACAGTAAAATATATTGGACAGTAGCCAATCACAGTGGCTTCAATACAAGCCCTTCCCATTTTACCCATAAGTCATTCTTCTCTATCCCGGAGATAATTAGGGAGAAATCTAATTATCTCCAAGGATAGACACCATCGCCATTTTAAAACATAATAAGAAAAATACAATAAAATACATAAAGTCAGAAATACCGATTGCATATGGTTCGTGTAACGTATGCCCAGATAGCCTGGACCTGAGGGCATATTCCTACCGAATAGTGCTCAGGTCCGATGTACATAGTTCAATCGCCATGGAGTCAAAGTCTCTCACAAGTCCTTCGGTATATGAATGACTCCATGGGATGGCTACCTGGGTAAAGTCCATACGAATTATAGAAACTCCCGAACTGACCGGTGTTCGTACGCCTCAACGAAATAGAAGGTGGGCGGCAGCCTCCAGCGGTGTTCGGCAGATAAAGTATCCGTTTTTAGTTCCATAGGTTTTGCACCGAACACCGCTGATTCTCCTCGTGTCCAAAATGGCCGCCGCCTCGTGGTCGGCATACGAACGGCGACCACCCGTACGAATGGAATGGAGAGGTGTCTGCGGTTAACTGCAACGTTCTAATTGTGGTCAAGGTGTTAACAAGCAGCACACTCCTCTCCTGGGTGGCCATTTGTTCGGTAGTTTCAATCGGTACTAGGGAAAATAGACGAACAAGGGCATACGGACAGGAAATCCAGGAAATCAAGGCAAACAGACGAACCAGCACTATAAGTCTATACAGATGGGTTTGTCACAAGTGTAAATACAGTGCATACATCACAGTTCAAATAAGTTCAACAGTTCAAATAAGTTCAACAGTAATCCCTTTCCTTTACTCGTGTGGCCAAAGCCACCTCCCTCAAACTCGTAGCATCCCCGCTCGGGGAATGACTACCTCTAGTCTCACTACCTGGCGGCGACGGAAAACAGCAAACACCGGCCCGAGTTCCGTACACCTCCCTCGTCACAGTGGTTCGAACCCGTAACCACCTCTTCCCTCACACCCGTAGTGCACCTGCAGACCCACCTGCAAGTCTCACTACCACGTGGTGATGGAAACAGCAATACCTGCCCGAATCCACCTGCCACAAAAGTTAAACCGGAACACTCCCAGCGTCAGCGCTCGAGGCTGCAGTGTTCCACCTCTCTGCAAACAGCAAGCAGAGTAAAGCGGTGTCCAATGAGGCTAGTTAAGCTGTCAAAGCGACACTATGGGAAACCCCCAGGAAGCAGTGAGTCTACACTGACCTCCACAGATTCCCCCCTCCTCTTTTTCCTTCCTGCCGTAGCTACTCGGCACCTAAAAGAGTTAAACAGGCAACAGAGGATCCCCAGGAAAACTTCCACAGATCCACCCCCCTTTTTCCTTATAGCCACGTGGCTCCTAAAAGGGGTAATCAGGCAATTACACTACCCGGGCACTAAGCTAAGGACATACCAATGCAAACACACCCAGGTAACAGATAGCCAACAGTTGCAGGTAAAGGAAGTATTAACAAGTAAGGTGTAGGTAGGGTCTCTGGGCAAGCTATTACTTTGATGTCCTCTCGGCAGCCAATCTCAGACACTGGGGCAGGTCAATCACAGGGGCGGAAACATACCAGCTAGGTGCTGCAGCAATCTCTACCGTGTATTTCAGAGGTGATCAGACTCCTTTCTTCCCCCAGGATTCATCCACCCCGCGTCTTCTTGGATGGCTGCCCTAGCAGGGCATAACCCAGAGCCCCACGTTGGGCGCCAAATTGTAGTGGATTATTTTATGCAAACCAATAAGTTTGAATGGCTATCTGCTCCTGTCCAAATTAGAAATAATAAAGTTGCGTGCACGCAGAAGTAAATTCACACTGAGACACAAGGTTCAGGTTAATGAAATAACTTCAGGAAATTTAATGGCATGTGTTAAAAAGTGGGTGCGCAGACCCTTATAAAGGCATTATTACATCACTAAAGAAATTCAAGATAACAACAAGTAAACATTATTAATTGGTTTAGGTGTTAAGTGGTTAGTTAAATTCCCTCCCAACTGGGTGTACCATCTTATGTCATTACTGTCGTCATGAAATGCTCCTCCGGATTCCAGCACCATCTTGTTAGCATGTGGAGTTCACTCGATGGGAGGGGGGCTTTGGCAGCCATTTTGAGTAGTTGGCACGTTAGTTTCAAGGTTAGTTTCTCAAGGCTTTTAGTAACTTCACATTTTATTAAGACTATCTGCTACAATGTTTCACTCAACAGGAACCTAACATTTCCAGCTGACACACAATTCTCTATGAACAAAGCATTCTTGTAAGACTTGAACTATGAGGCCTAGGGAGAAATATAGGGTATAGATTTAAAGGGGCCTAATAATTCTACAACAAGGTGATGCCCCATTTTTTCGATGGCATGGTTTGTATGCATCTATTCATCTGCAGGATTTCATCCTTCAGAGTTTGGGATCGGTGTAATTTGTTTTGGACATTCAGGTTATACAGATCTTGTTGCCATCTTTTCATTTGTGTTTGGGATTTCCTCCGCAACCATGATGCTCTAGGTATAAGGACCCCCCCTCACTACAGACTTGTGTGCCAGCCAGATTGTGGTTGGGGACATCCCTTGGGTGGTATTATCTGTGAAGTATTGTTGGAGGGCTGTGCGTATGTCTTTGGTAAAAGATGGGTCCCTGAGTAGTGAGTCATTGAGTCTCCAGGGGCTGCAGTAAAATCATTAATATTTTTTAGTTCCAGTGTGACCGGTGCATGGTTTGACCAGGTTATTTGGTGAATGGTGCAATCTATTATTTGGTTCAAGTTGGAGCCCAGCATGAGAAACCATCAATGCGGGAATAGGTGTTGTCGATAGGAGAGAAGAATGTGTAAGCTTTTTCTTCTGCGTGTAGGACTTGCCATACATCATAATAATGACCTTCCAATAATAGTGTTTGAATTGACTTGCATTGTCGCCGGAGAGGGCGCAATCTGGTTTTGTTATGTTGTAAAGTGGTATCCAATTTTGGGTCCAGGATGTGGTTGAAATCCCTACACAATTTGGTAATGCCTTGTTTTATGGATTCTATCTTTTGGAGCATTTTATGGAGGAAATTTCTCTGGTTGGCATTTGGGGCGTAAACATTTGCAATAGTGTATGTTATGTTGTTTATGGTTCCCACTATTATTATGTATCTTCCTTGTGTATCAATGTCTTGTGCCTGTAAATTGAAGGTGACATTTTTGCTCAGTAAGATTGAAGTACCTCTGGATTTGGTGGGGGATGTTGTGTGGAATTGTGTGGTATAGTTAGCTGTTAGAATAGGAGGGTGGTCATTTGTTCTAAAGTGTGTTTCTTGCATTAAGTTGTTTGAGCTCCCTACTTAGGAGATGGCTCTTTGCCGGTATATTTACACCTCGAACATTGTGTATATATACTTTCATGGAGGGTCGAATAAAAGTGAAGATAATACAATGTAAAGCTATAACAAGTGGGGGCCTACGCTCGTCCCAGCTTTAACTAGCCGAGTGTGTGGATCGTCTGATCCATCAGCGCATTAGCCACATATGGTATGTTTCATCACTAGCGAGGTGTGTGTAAGTCTAGGTTTTATGAGGGACCCACCCATTAGGCCCTGAGAACCACAATTCAAAGTATTTACAAAAACAAGTAAAGAATGGAAATAAAAACAGTTAACAAAGAACACAAAACAGCAAAAAATAGATGCCAGTATCGTGGCTTGGCACTGCCCTTCAGTGCTGTGGGGGTTGAAGCCTATGGCTTCTCGAATTGGTAGGCATCTTAGAGTCTGTCCATTGTTACTTTTTGGTTAATCTACATGACTGTACATTAAAGAGCGCATCAAGTTAAAGATGTGTGGTATGTCCTCCATAGAGGCTAAGGGAATATGCTATGCAGGGGTGTTGCCTCATTGGCTAGTGCAAACAATATACCCAGCTAACTCTAAAACATTTAAGACTGGTGGTGGATAGGACTATTTGGTACAGATGACCATAATTGTGAGCTAAACTATAAAAAGTTTTAAGTGCTGTTTCGTTTTTAAAATGTTTACATTTATAAATTTTTTTAAATGTACCATCTCATGTACCATCTAATCCACACCTTGTATGGAGATTCTAAATGGTCCAGGCACTGTGTAGCCTTCTTTGTGTAAGAGAATGCTAGTTTCCATTGTGTTTCTGGGAGTTGGCAGTTTAATTATTTTTCCCATTGTGCTATGTAGCTCGCTTTGTCTTGCCCCGTGTGGGCCATTATGACCTTGTAACAGACTGCTAGTAGCTTCAATGTTTTGTCTGCCTTCTGGCATAGTTCGTCAAAATCTGTTGGAGGTGCCAGTTCTACTCTGTCCTGAAGGTGTGTTTGGATAATGTGTTTCAGCCTTAAGTACGTAAATATTTCCCTAGCTGGTAGGTGATATCTGCTACACAAGTTTGCAAAAGGTATTAACTTCCCATTTTCTAATAGATGGTCTACTTTCATCAGGCTTGCCGATAGCCAGTGGCTAAAATTCAGATCCGAGGTGAGGTACGCTAAAGTTGTTATCGGGGCCCTAACCAGAAGTGATTTGGTTCCTAACAGGCGTGTGGCCCAAGTGTGCCAGTGTTTCAGGGAGAGCTTAGCAGTTGTGAGCAGCTGGATATGCGCCGGATGTCTAGCCTGGGGGATCCAAAGCAGGTCTATGATTGAGTGTGGTGCCAGTACCAAGCTTTCTAAGTTACACCACAGAGGTGGGTCTTCTGAGTTTATAGTGTCTGGATAGTGTCTGGGCAAGGGCAGAAGCTACATAATATTTCCGGATAATGGGTACTCCCAGTCCCCCTTCGTGCAGCTTGATTCCCATTACATGTTCCGCAATCCTTGGAGGTTTACACTTCAAAATGTATTTTTTGGAAGCTGGCCAGTATTGTTTTGGGGATTGCAATCAGTAAAGTTCGGAAGAGAACTGGAGGTGGTAATTTGTATTCCCTAAATATTGTAGAGTCCGTTCCCTCCAGTCAAATTTATACTCCTGCATTAATTGTTATTTTATCATATTGGGCATATTTATCTGCACGGCCTGTGTTTTAGTTAGCTTATTTTTGTAATGGGAGGCTTTTCCATACGTATCTAGAGTCGCCATAAGAGCAGGGAGGGAGGACTCTGGGTTCGTCAGCAGGAGCAGGACATCACCCGTGAACAATGCTATTTTTTGTTCGGATGAGGATGTTGTGAGTCCCGTGATGTGGTTGTACATATGAATATGTTTTACTAGGGGTTCGAGGGCTAAAATGAAAATCAGAGGGGAAAGTAGGCAGCCTTGGCGGGTGCAATTAGAGAGTGGGAAACTTTTAGATGTGAATCCCGTGTTCATTACTTTTGCCGAGGGGACTGAATATAGGGTAAGGACTGTTTGTATGAATTTTTTAGGAAGGCCAAATTTCTGTAACACAGGGGTCATATTGCCCCAATGCAGGTGATCAAAGGCCTTCTCTGCGTCTAGTGCGAGTAAAAGCCCCGATGACCTATCTCATTTCATCAACTCTAAGAGATCTAAAAATCTCCTGGGATAATCTCATACTTGATGTCCAGGCACAAACCCCGTCTGCTCTGTAGAGACCAATGAGGTTAGCAGCGGTTTTAGCCTGTTGGACAATATTTTGGCAAATAATTTAGTGTCTGCATTTAGAAGGGAGATTGGGTGGTAGTATTCGCATTTGGATGTGGGCTTACCAGGTTTTGGGATGGTAATGATATTTGCCTGCAACATTTCCCTAGGGATAGTGCCTGTTTAGCGTTAAGATTAGCGTTAAGTGGGGAGTTAAGATCTGTGCAAACGTACTATAGTAGGAGTTGGAAAAGCTGTCAGGCCCTGGTGCTTGTGTTTTGGTAAAAGTCGGGTTGCCTGAAGGATCTCTTCCTCCAAAAAGGGGTTGTTTAAAGCTTCTGCTTTGTCAGGGGTCAGGCATGGCAGTTGTATGTCACTAAGATATTTAGCTATACCCTTCAGGGATGGTTGCATCACTGACACTGAGGGGTCCGACTTTAGGTTTTAGAGCTTTTAATGAAAATATGCAAATTCATCCAATATATGTGTTGGATTATGTATTGTTAAGCCTTCTGGCCTTGTGATAGACAAGATCTTAGATCGGTTATAGTTATTGTTTAGTTGGGCAGCTAACATCTTCCCTGCTCTATTCCCCTGTGAGTAGTAAGAATGTTTCAATTTACTTAGGTGCCTCTCCATGATAAGGAGTTGTTGTTTTTCTAGTTGTGTGCGTGTTGATCTGAGCTGTTGTGTTAGTGTGCGGGTCGGATGTTGTTTATACTATGGATAGACACCAATAGTGTGTGTAGATACCAGGAGCTGGCCTAAAATATGGTTAATAAAGAGTGAATCTCTGGATATGAGAATAAGTAAATGTGCAATAGTACTGTGCCTTTAAGAAGGAACTGGTGTTCGTAGAGAATAAATAAATAGAAAAAAGTAAAATGAATGAATATATTTAAAAAGCATAAGTAAAATATATCTGGGTAAGGAATTGATGTCTTGTAAACATATATTACATAAAACGAATAAATGAAAGAATGATTAAATAAAAGAAATAAAAATTAATCTGTGTCCAAAAGCCAAAACTGTGCAGTGCAGGTGCCTCTATTGCTGCTATAAAACAGAATAGCTGGCACTTGTACCAAATAGTATACTCTGTATTTTGAAAAGATACAGATGAAAAAAGTGCAAGATAGTAATATTGTAGCAATACAGTATGTGGAACTGTATGCTAAAAATTGTTACAATGTAACAGCAGTAGTGAAAAGCAATGGTTCTGAAACTGGATAATAATAATAAAAAAACTGTTTATTAGACAACGAATAAAATATATGAAAAAATAAGTATTGTTAAAAAATATGCATCAGGAGAAATTCATACAGATGTTACCAGTCAATATTGAAGTCAGAATAATTCAGAGACCTTCAGTTAGTACTCGGATGGATATGGATTGAATCTCTTGCCGCTTGTAATAATACCGCCGGTGAGGACAGCGTGTTCGTTCAGCCTGCGTCCCTGCGGGAGCCTCACTCCGGAGGAGCGTGTGCTGTAGGCGGCTCTGATTCAGCAAAGAAGAAACCAACAGGTCCTGTGGGAGTACTGACTTCAAATGATGTACGGATGCTTGGTCTGTATCCTGATGTGTGTCCAATAGTCTTTATGTTTATGTTCGGCCTCTAACTTCGTCAGTGTCTCCATTAGCGTGCGGTGCTCTTGCATATAATGTAATTTAAGTCTTGCACCAGTCTGGATCATCAGTCCACATAGCACCGCTTTATGAGCCAATCAGGTGTTGGCAGTGGCGTCGCTAGGGGGGGGGCAGAGGGGGCCATGGCCCCCCCTACATCATGCTGTGACCCCCCTTGTGCCCCCCCAAATGCCAGCAACCTACTGGCTATGTGTTTGAATTACCGGTATATTCCCTCGGGCTGTAACAGCCTGTTACAGCCCGAGGGAATTCAGGGCAGAGCAGCTGGAACTGTGCAGGGGGCTGTCTGGGGCCGGAGGGAGCACTGACAGGCTCCCAGGCACAGGCCCCGCCCCCAAACAAAGCCCCGCCTCCCGCACACAAGCCCCACCCCCGCCGTTAAGCAGCAGCCCATGCTGCTGCTGGAAAGCATGGAAGATGGCTGACCCCCAGCAACAGCCTCCAGTGACAGGTAGGCTTAATGTGCTTGTGTCTGTGTGTGTGTGTGTGTGTGTGTGTATTAGGGAGGAAGTTTGTGTGTCTGTATGTATGGACTCAGCCACCCTACCACCCTCCCCACCACCCTCAGCCTCCCCACCCTCCCCACCAGCCTCAGCACCCCCCACCACCCTCAGCCTCCCCACCCTCCCCAATAACCTCAGCCTCCCCACCCTCCCCAATACCCTCAGCCCCACCACCCTCCCCACCACCCTCAGCCTCAGCACCCCCCACCACCCTCAGCCTCCCCACCCTTCCCAATAACCTCAGCCTCCCCACCCTTCCCAATACCCTCAGCCCCACCACCCTCCCCACCACCCTCAGCACCCCCCACCACCCTCAGCCCCACCACCCTCCCCACCACCCTCAGCCTCAGCACCCCCCACCACCCTCAGTCTCCCCACCCTCCCCAATAATCTCAGCCTCCCCACCCTCCCCACCCTCCCCAATAACCTCAGCCTCCCCACCCTCCCCAATACCCTCAGCCCCACCACCCTCAGCCTCAGCACACCCCACCCCCCCACCACCCTCAGCCTCCCCACCCTCCCCAATAACCTCAGCCTCCCCACCACCCTCAGCCTCAGCACCCCCCACCACCATCAGCCTCCCCACCCTCCCCAATACCCTCAGCCCCACCACCCTCCCCACCACCCTCAGCCTCACCACCCCACCAGCCTCAGCACCCCCCACCACCCTCAGCCTCAGCACCCCCCACCACCCTAAGCCTCAGCACCCTCAGCCTCACCACCCCCACCACCCTCAGCATCACCACCTCACCACCCTCAGTATCAACACCTCACCATCCTCAGCATCACCCACCCCAACCACCCGCATCACCCCCTCACCATCCTCAGCATCACCCCCCACCCCCCTCAGCCTCACTCCTCACCCCCTCAGCCTCACTCCTCACCCCCCTCAGCCTCACTCCTCACCCCCCTCAGCCTCACCACCCTCACCATCAACCCCCCTCCTTCTCACATCACCCCCTCACTCTCACATCACCCCCCTCACTCTCACATCACCCCCCCTCACTCTCACATCACCCCCCCTCACTCTCACATCACCCCCATTCACTCTCACATCACCCCCCCTCACTCTCACATCACCCCCTCACTCTCACATCACCCCCTCACTCTCACATCACCCCCCTCACTCTCACATCACCCCCCCTCACTCTCACATCAACCCCCCTCCACCTCACATCACCCCCTCACTCTCACATCACCCCCCCTCCACCTCACATCACCCCCCCTCCACCTCACATCACCCCCTCACTCTCACATCAACCCCCCTCACTCTCACATCAACCCCCCTGCACTCTCACATCACCCCCCCTCCACTCTCACATCACCCCCCCTCCACCTCACATCACCCCCCCTCACTCTCACATCACCCCTCACTCTCACATCACCCCCTCACTCTCACATCACCCCCCTCACTCTCACATCACCCCCCTCACTCTCACATCACCCCCCTCACTCTCACATCAACCCCCCTCCACCTCACATCACCCCCTCACTCTCACATCACCCCCCCTCACTCTCACATCAACCCCCCCTCCACTCTCACATCACCCCCCTCCACTCTCACATCACCCCCCCTCCACTCTCACATCACCCCCCCTCCACTCTCACATCACCCCCTCCTTCTCACATCACCCCCCTCCTTCTCACATCACCCCCCTCCTTCTCACATCACCCCCCTCCTTCTCACATCACCCCCTCCTTCTCACATCACCCCCCTCCTTCTCACATCACCCCCTTCCTTCTCACATCACCCCCTTCCTTCTCACATCACCCCCTTCCTTCTCACATCACCCCCTTCCTTCTCACATCACCCCCGCTCACTCTCACCATCACCCCCGCTCACTCTCACCATCACCCCCGCTCACTCTCACCATCACCCCCGCTCACTCTCACCATCACCCCCGCTCACTCTCACCATCACCCCCGCTCACTCTCACCATCACCCCCGCTCTCCCTCTCACCATCACCCCCCTCACACCATCACCCGCCATACACACAACACATTTCAGTCTCAGACAAAAACGCAAACATGCTCACAGAGACATACATTCTCACACACAAGGATACTCTCTGTCAGACACACTCTCAGGCACATACACAGGTACTGTGCATCAATGTGTATATGTGACACTTTTTTGTTAGTGGGGCCTCATGTTTGAGTTACGCCTAAGGCCTCCTAAAGTCTAGAGCCGCCTCTGCTCAGCAGTCTGTGTGTGTATGGACTCAGCAGTCTGTGTGTGTATGGACTCAGCAGTCGGTGTGTGTATGGACTCAGCAGTCGGTGTGTGTATGGACTCAGCAGTCGGTGTGTGCATGGACTCAGCAGTCTGTGTGTCTGTGTGTGTATGGACTCAGCAGTCTGTGTGTCTGTGTGTGTATGGACTCAGCAGTCTGTGTGTCTGTGTGTGTATGGACTCAGCAGTCTGTGTGTCTGTGTGTATGGACTCAGCAGTCTGTGTGTCTGTGTGTGTATGGACTCAGCAGTCTGTGTGTCTGTGTGTGTATGGACTCAGCAGTCTGTGTGTCTGTGTGTGTATGGACTCAGCAGTCTGTGTGTCTGTGTGTGTATGGACTCAGCAGTCTGTGTCTGTGTGTGTGAATGGACTCTGCAGTCTGTGTGTCTGTGTGTGTATGGAATAAGCAGTCTGTGTGTCTGTGTGTGTATGGACTCAGCAGTCTGTGTGTCTGTGTGTGTATGGACTCAGCAGTCTGTGTGTATGGACTCAGCAGTCTGTGTGTCTGTGTGTGTATGGACTCAGCAGTCTGTGTGTCTGTGTGTGTATGGACTCAGCAGTCTGTGTGTCTGTGTGTGTATGGACTCAGCAGTCTGTGTGTCTGTGTGTGTATGGACTCAGCAGTCTGTGTGTGTGTGTGTGTGTGTGTATGGACTCAGCAGTCTGTGTCTGTGTGTGTGTATGGACTCAGCAGTCTGTGTGTGTATGGACTCAGCAGTCTGTGTCTGTATGGACTCAGCAGTCGGTGTGTGTATGGACTCAGCAGTCTGTGTCTGTATGGACTCAGCAGTCGGTGTGTGTATGGACTCAGCAGTCGGTGTGTGTATGGACTCAGCAGTCGGTGTGTGTATGGACTCAGCAGTCGGTGTGTGTATGGACTCAGCAGTCGGTGTGTGTATGGACTCAGCAGTCGGTGTGTCTGTGTGTGTATGGACTCAGCAGTCTGTGTATGTGTGTGTGTATGGACTTAGCAGTCTGTGTATCTGTGTGTGTCTGTGTGTATGGACTCAGCAGTGTGTGTGTCTGTGTGTATGGACTCAGCAGTGTGTGTGTCTGTGCGTATGGACTCAGCAGTGTGTGTGTGTCTGTGTGTTTGGACTCAGAAGTCTGTGTGTGTGTGTGTATGGACTCAGCAGTCTGTGCGTGTCTGTATCTAGGACTCAGCAGTCTGTGTGTGTATGGACTCAGCAGTGTGTGTATGGACTCAGCTGTGTGTGTGTTGGATTCAGCAGTCTGTGTGTAAGTGTAAAAATCAGCCTGTGTGCATTCAGCAACGTCTGTGTGCATTCAGCAACGTCTGTGTGTATGTATTCAGAAGTTTCTCGGTGTTCGTATTTGTGTACTGTGTGTATGTACTCAGCAGTCTATCAATAATTACAATTGTTATTCCTGTGAGTTGTTGTGTAGGAAGGGCCCCAGTGCACTGCTTTGCCCGGGGGCCCTTAACACTGTTAGGATGGTACTGCTTGTGTGTGTCAGTGAGCTTCTATTTATTGAGCATGTGTGTCCCCCTGAACTTCTTTGTAGTGAGCCTTGTGTTTATACAAGTGAGTTTGTCTTTTGTAAGCCTGTGTGCGAGTCAGAGGTTTTTGTCTGTCAGTGAGCCTATTTGCGCATGTCAGTGAGCTTGTGTACTCACTGTACTATATATATACAGATGGAATTTTTTCCCAAGTAAGTGGTTAATCTCATAAGAGCAGACATTAGACTGTGAGAGTAGGACCTGCCAAAGATGGGGTACATTGACGTTGTGGCAGGCTTATGCAATGTATGATCATATAATGTAACTAAATCCCCATTTTTTTGCCTAGATTAGGTGTTTTTAAAAAAAACTTTTACAAACTAATAAAATCTGTCAACATTGAAGTTGCTGTTTAGTAGATAGGAGAGTGCGCTGGATCTTGTGTATTTATTGTATAATATGGCCCCCAGCAGCACCCCATTTAAGCATGTTTAGGTGAGTGCAACCATCCCCCCATGTTTCCTATATATATTTGGGAGTCTAGCCAACTCCTTGGTTCTGCACCCCTCCCTGTTACAGGTGCCTCATCTCAGGTCCCTATTTAGCCTTGTACTGCAGAGAGCCTCAGATGGAATTTTTTCCCAAGTAAGTGGTTAATCTCATAAGAGCAGACATTAGACTGTGAGAGTAGGACCTGCCAAAGATGGGGTACATTGACGTTGTGGCAGGCTTATGCAATGTATGATCATATAATGTAACTAAATCCCCATTTTTTTGCCTAGATTAGGTGTTTTTAAAAAAAACTTTTACAAACTAATAAAATCTGTCAACATTGAAGTTGCTGTTTAGTAGATAGGAGAGTGCGCTGGATCTTGTGTATTTATTGTATAATATGGCCCCCAGCAGCACCCCATTTAAGCATGTTTAGGTGAGTGCAACCATCCCCCCATGTTTCCTATATATATTTGGGAGTCTAGCCAACTCCTTGGTTCTGCACCCCTCCCTGTTACAGGTGCCTCATCTCAGGTCCCTATTTAGCCTTGTACTGCAGAGAGCCTCAGATGGAATTTTTTCCCAAGTAAGTGGTTAATCTCATAAGAGCAGACATTAGACTGTGAGAGTAGGACCTGCCAAAGATGGGGTACATTGACGTTGTGGCAGGCTTATGCAATGTATGATCATATAATGTAACTAAATCCCCATTTTTTTGCCTAGATTAGGTGTTTTTAAAAAAAACTTTTACAAACTAATAAAATCTGTCAACATTGAAGTTGCTGTTTAGTAGATAGGAGAGTGCGCTGGATCTTGTGTATTTATTGTATAATATGGCCCCCAGCAGCACCCCATTTAAGCATGTTTAGGTGAGTGCAACCATCCCCCCATGTTTCCTATATATATTTGGGAGTCTAGCCAACTCCTTGGTTCTGCACCCCTCCCTGTTACAGGTGCCTCATCTCAGGTCCCTATTTAGCCTTGTACTGCAGAGAGCCTCAGATGGAATTTTTTCCCAAGTAAGTGGTTAATCTCATAAGAGCAGACATTAGACTGTGAGAGTAGGACCTGCCAAAGATGGGGTACATTGACGTTGTGGCAGGCTTATGCAATGTATGATCATATAATGTAACTAAATCCCCATTTTTTTGCCTAGATTAGGTGTTTTTAAAAAAAACTTTTACAAACTAATAAAATCTGTCAACATTGAAGTTGCTGTTTAGTAGATAGGAGAGTGCGCTGGATCTTGTGTATTTATTGTATAATATGGCCCCCAGCAGCACCCCATTTAAGCATGTTTAGGTGAGTGCAACCATCCCCCCATGTTTCCTATATATATTTGGGAGTCTAGCCAACTCCTTGGTTCTGCACCCCTCCCTGTTACAGGTGCCTCATCTCAGGTCCCTATTTAGCCTTGTACTGCAGAGAGCCTCAGATGGAATTTTTTCCCAAGTAAGTGGTTAATCTCATAAGAGCAGACATTAGACTGTGAGAGTAGGACCTGCCAAAGATGGGGTACATTGACGTTGTGGCAGGCTTATGCAATGTATGATCATATAATGTAACTAAATCCCCATTTTTTTGCCTAGATTAGGTGTTTTTAAAAAAAACTTTTACAAACTAATAAAATCTGTCAACATTGAAGTTGCTGTTTAGTAGATAGGAGAGTGCGCTGGATCTTGTGTATTTATTGTATAATATGGCCCCCAGCAGCACCCCATTTAAGCATGTTTAGGTGAGTGCAACCATCCCCCCATGTTTCCTATATATATATATATATATATTGACATGTAGGAATGGCATACATTTTTTTTCCAGGGCTGCTTTCCAGTTTGGCTTTGCCAGCGAGTGCGCTTTACCGCTGAATCATCTGTGTGAGCTGCCGCACACTTTAGCCCTGTTACACGCATCTGGGAGCTGCTGTTGACAGGTACTTGTAGTCTAGAGATTGGGACATGGGGTATATGCTCAGCTATCTGTATAATACTATAGTGCTGTTCTCTGTATAATACAGGTCTGTGTCTGTATAATATCCTGGGACAATCAGTGTTCCCTGTATAGTGCTGCTCTCTGTCTTGGGATATTATACACAAACAGATCTGTATTTACAGAGAGCAGCACTATACAGGGAGCACTGACTGTCGCAGGATATTATACACACAGCCATGTATTATACAGAGAGCAACACTATACAGGGAGCACTCACTGTCCCAGGATATTATACACACAGCCATGTATTATACAGAGAGCAGCACTGTACAGGGAGCGCTTAATGTCCCAATTTCTCAAATGTTGGCAACTATGGCACTATATCAAGGGAAATGTTTGTTTTTTTAATAATCCCTGGTGGAAAATAATGAATCCTCCACCAGGGATTATTAAAAAAAAACAAAAAACACATTATGTCGGGGGCGGGGCTTAACATGCGGCAGGGGCGGGGTCAAACTGTGGCGAGGGCGGGGTTAAATGTGCCCCCCTACTTTTGTCCCTGGCTCACCATGTGCACCCCCTAAAAATGAATCCTAGAGACGCCACTGGGTGTTGGCTATAGATGTGGTTGTGTGTTGATTGTGCTCCAGCACCAGATCGTGCCTTAGTTAGTCACAGTCTCAGAGTCTTAATACTTGGCCCTGGTCCACTCCGGGCGAACTCCGGCGGGGCAGAGGATTAGACGTTGGTGCGACCAATTCCTTGGTTAATCCCCACGACTGCAGGTGTTTGTATCTCTCTTCCAGTGTGCCGTTTCTTAACAGATAAGGAATCCAGGAATAGTGAGATCTGTTTATATGCCTCTGGGAGATCTTGAGCTATACGGTGAGCCTGTAGCAGTGCTTTCTTAACATGGAAGTAATGTAGTTTCACCACTATGTCTCGTGGGACAGATTCTTGGGATTAGGCACCCCTGTGCTCAATCTATTAGAAAATCAGTGGCTGGCATCGTAGGCAGTAGTGTTTTGTATAGAGCTTGTAGAGAGTCCTGTGTGACCGTTTCAGCTATTCCCCTTATACTGAGGTTGCTACAGCGGGAACGGTCTTCCATGTCCGCCATCTTCTCCACTATGAGCTGGTGTTCTGCCTCAATGTTTGCCATTGTTTCCAGCATCTCGTTGTTCACTTCACAGAGTTCATCAGTACGGGCTTCTAAGGCATCTGTCCTTGCTCCCACTTCATGCAACTTCCTGCGAAATTCTTTAGTGATTTTTTTTATAGTCTCCATTTAAGGATTAACGCAGACTTTGCAGCATCTCTGCTAACCTGAGCTCAGTAACTGACTGATCCTCGCCATACACGCCAGCGGTGTCTGTATCAGAACCTGCATCTGTAAGCTGTGCCGGAGATCATGGTCTGCTGCCATCTTGGGACGGTCTCGGCCTGTCTTTTTTGCCCTGCTTGAAGAAATCTGCAGACTTATGGCATTTTGGAGGGGCCATGACCCGTCGCCGGATCCGGGACTCTTACAGGAGTAAGTGTAGGTACTTGTACCATGGTCTGGTACATCGTTATAAGCCGTTTTGGGCCAGTATGTCGTGGAGCTATCACTCCATGCAAGCTTACGACAGCGCCGGCAGTCCCTAACCAATGGTAGGTGTATTTTAACAGTGAGAGGCAGAATAACAAATAAAAATCCTGAAAAACGCATGTCAAAAAAGTTATAAATTGATTTGCATGTCAATGAGTGAAATAAGTATTTGACCCCTTTCACTTAGTACTTGGTGGCAAAACCCTTGTTGGCAATTACAGAGGTCAGACGTTTTGGGTGGGGGATGACTAGGGGCTTGGGGACCCCTAGTCACCTTGGGGGGGACAACACTTTATTTTATGGCCCCCACCCGTCGCTCAGGGGTGGAGGCAGGGGGAGAAATACAATAGGTCCCCCCCATTTATTGTTATTTATGGCCCCCACCTGCCACTCTGGGGTGGGGCCAGGGGGGAGGACAATAGGTCCCCCTCCCTTATTGCTATTTATTGCCCCCGCCCACTGCTTAGGGATGGGGGCCGGGGAGGGAGGACAATAGGTCCCCCCCATTGCTATTTAGGGCCCCCACCCGCCGCTCAGGGGTGGGGGCCGGGAGGAGGACAATAGGTCCCCCTCATACTCATTTAGGGCCCCCACCTGGCACTCAGGGGTGGGGGCGGGGGGAGGAAAAAAGCCCCCCCTTTTTTTTACAACAGGCTGCTCACTGTTTAGTAGACATGTTCCTACTCGCGGCATAGCGAGTAGGGGCATTCGGGAGATTTCAATCTCCCTTATGCTATTATGGGGGTCATATTGACCCCCATAGAGTGAGGGAGGACATGGGGGCTTAGGAAGTGGCGGGGTGCACTGCTCCCTGACGCTTCCAATTTTTACATTTTACAAGGAGGGAGCTGTGTGACGGTAGTTCCCTCCTTGTAATAAACTGAACGAACAAACGAACACTGATATTCTGTGTTTGTTTGTTCATCTGACATTTCTATTCATTCATTTGTCTTTCTGATGAATGAATAGATTAAATTCCCGTTCGCATGCCCGAGTGTTTAACAGGGCATGCGCAGGAATCTCACAGCGCTATCTAGTGTGGGCAGATGACGTGTCCCACAGGGACTTCACCTACCCACCCAAAGATGGCGGCGCCCAGAACATAGGTCCGGGCAGAAAATAAAGTTTAAAAACTAGGGAATTTGGGGGTGACTATGGGGTCAATTAGATGTAGTAGAGTCGGGCACAGGCGGCCGCCTTAGGGCGCACCGGCTCCGGGGGCGCAAGATTTCAGTGACCGGCAGGAGGGAAAACTCTCCCTCCTGCCGGCCACCATCTCTGCCCCCAGTGCGGCGAGGGAGCTCTAACCGACGTCATATTACGGCTCCCGCGGCATCAGCAGACAGCCCGCGAGGGAGCAGAGCAGAGAGGTTAGAGCTCCCTCGCCGCGCCTGATCGCAGCACTGCCGCGCGCCGCCCACCAGCCCCACTGGACCCCAGGGAATGATCCACACCAGCTCTCCAGGTAGGGAGGCTGGGTGGATATTATTTATTTATTAAAATAATTTGTGAATGTATGTGATGTGTCTGTGTGTGAGTGTGTGTGTGAGAGTGTGTGAGTGTCTGTGTGAGAGTGTGTGAGTGTCTGTGTGAGAGTGTGTGAGTGTCTGTGAGTGTGAGTGTGAGTGTCTGTGAGTGTGAGTGTCTGTGAGTGTGAGTGTCTGTCTGTGTGAGTGTCTGTCTGTGTGAGTGTCTGTCTGTGTGAGTGTCTGTCTGTGTGAGTGTCTGTCTGTGTGAGTGTCTGTCTGTGTGAGTGTCTGTCTGTGTGAGTGTCTGTCTGTGTGAGTGTCTGTGTGTGAGTGTCTGTCTGTGTGAGTGTCTGTGTGTGAGTGAGTGAGTATGTGTCTGTGAGTGAGTATGTGTCTGTGAGTGAGTATGTGTCTGTGAGTGAGTATGTGTCTGTGAGTGAGTATGTGTCTCTGTGTGAGTGAGTGTGTGTGTCTGTGTGTGACTGTGAGTGTCTGTGAGTGTCTGTGAGTGTCTGTGAGTGTCTGTGAGTGTCTGTGAGTGTCTGTGAGTGTCTGTGAGTGTCTGTGAGTGTCTGTGAGTGACTGTGTGTGAGTGTGTGTGTGTGTGAGTGTGTGCGTGAGTGAGTGTATGTGTGTCTGTGCGTGAGTGAGTGTATGTGTGTCTGTGCGTGAGTGAGTGTATGAGTGTTGCATGTGAGTGTATGAGTGTGTCAGTGTATGTGTGTGTCTGTCAGTCTGTGTTTGTGAGTGTCTGTCAAATCAGTGAGAGTATCTTTGTCATTGAGTCTGTGTGTGACTATCAGTGTGTCTGTCAATGAGTGTCAATCAGATCTGTCAAATCAGTGAGAGTATCTTTGTCATTGAGTCTGTGTGTGACTATCAGTGTGTCTGTCAATGAGTGTCAATCAGTGTGTGTGTCAGATCAGTGAGTCTCTGTGTTTGTCATTGAGTGTGTGTGACTGTCAGAAGAACACAAAGGGACAGGGAAGGGAGGGGACCAATAATGGACGGGGAGAGGGGCTGGTTAAGAGGCACATAGGTGAAGATGTTATTTTTGAATGGGGGGGGGGGCGGAAAAACACATCTTCGCCTATGTACCCAAAAATCCTTGCACCGGCCCTGATTGTGAGTTATTCAGGTCTCCTTGGCACATTAATCTAATGTCACCTTCCTTTGTATCTTCTGGGGTTCAGTTTTTTATGCGCTGTAATCATCACCTCAAACTCCAATATGGAAACCAGATTGCGAGCCGCTTGTTCCTTCTATTTCCCGCTCAGGTTGCGTTCTTCATACCCCAGGCGTCCTGCATCATCATCACGGCATAACCTACGTACGTGTTCAGGTCATTACTCCCCCCCACCCCCATCTAATCACAGATCTAAATGTACACCAGAGGATATCTATTGACATGACATATTTGTAGAATTTTCTTTAAAAAATAGTTTGGACATTTTGTAAAATATTCTCTGTTCTCTGTTGAATGTATAAGTTTCTGACTTAATTTCCAAGGGGGAGAAATTTTGTAAATCTGTACCTTTAATTCTAGATTCAAGATATCATGGTCCGACCAAGTGTTGCCTCTAAAATAGATATCTTTCAGAGCCCTAACCAATTTTTTTTTTATAAATTCTTTATTTTTTTTGTGCTCGGTAGTACAAGTTTACAAAATACAGTTCGGAGCATAGTTGTAAAATGGGAGCAAGCAGGTACATGCGTTAGCATTCATATTTCAGTTTTTAGCACATTTTCTTTTAGCATATAGGTATAGTGACATGCCCAGGGTGGGTAGTGTTGTGGTTGTTCTGGTAGGGTGTATTAATACTCCCCTGGGGTACTCCAGGTGTGTGGGTGGTATGACTGTAATTCAGGCTAGTGCAGGTATGTGATTTTGGATGCCTGTGTGTACTCGCTAGTGGAACTTGGTGGATTTCCGTGAGCTGACTAGTGTGGAAGTTGTTCCGGAATGCGATGCACCCTGTGCGGCATCTTGTGTGTCCCCTGTAACCCTGGGGATGACGGGGGGTGGGCAGAGTGGCGAGGTTCAACAGTAAGTGCCTGTAATCTCTCTATTGTGTGTGGCTGTAGCATAGGTGTGCCTCAATGACATATGTGTAGAGGATTATAACGTACTAAACCAATACATATGAATTAAAGTTTTACGTAAAGAAAAAAATGAAAGCATGGGAGCACCGAGGCTCTCATACAGTTCAACTTAAAAAAAAAAAAAAACATGAAAAAATTAGAAAACTTGAAAAATAAGAGGAAGAAACCCAGGGAGATGCAGCGGTGCCATTTATATGGGAACAAAGTCACGGGAGTGAGTGGTTAGGGGGGGTTACCCCCTCTCTCTCACGGGTATCAGATCCTCACATTGCCAGTCCCTGCTCTGTAATGGATATTGCCCCTAGTTTCAGTCCCTGCTCGGGGTCAGGTGGTAGGTGACGGTGACTTGTTTGTTGATTGGTCATGGGTGGAGCCATCGTCCTGCTCCCAGCTCTCCGGTTGACTTGCGGTCATGGAGGTGAGTTGTGGGGGTTGTAGTCCCAGTGTCCGCAGGAAGGTGGGCGCTCCGGTTGGGGTTGTGAGATGGTGTGCTGTCCCGTTGTGGTGGACAAGTAGTGCGCCCGTGTTTCCCCATCTGTAAGCGATGCCGGCCTTGCGCAGGACCGTTGTCACAGGTTCGAATGACTTTCGCCTCAATAATGTGGCTCTGGTGGCATCCTGGAAGAAAGAGAGCTGAGAGCCCTCAAAGGCCAGAGGTGTTTTGCCTTTTATAGCAATCATTATTTGCATCTTGTCTGATGTTGTCGCCAGGCGCAGGATAACATCCCTGGGCATGTTCGGTGGTATGCGGGTAGAGCTGGTTACTCGGTAAATCCCGTCCGGGGTTATTTTTTTAGTGACTAGCAGTGTTGAAAGTAGCCGCCTTATATAATGCGGCAGTTCCTCAGTCGTGACTGCGGTTGGGATGCCCCGGATTTTGATGTGATTCCGGCGTTGTTTGTCTTCCAGTCACATAATTTGGCCGGCTAGTACATGCTGCTCTGCCTGTAGGCGTTGAATCGATGGTGGACACTGTGTCATGTACGGTGGTAATGTCAGCTTCTACTGTTTCCACTCTCTCTGTGACCGATTGTATGTCCTTTTGGACAATAGCGACATCAGCTGCCAGCAGCTGTTGTATCTTGGTCCAGAGTGTTTTCAGGTCGCCTTTAGTCGTGGGGGCCGAGTCATCCTGGGCCTCGTGCGGCTGTGGGTGACCGCCAGGGGAGTCATGTTTGTAGTCGGCTCCTCGCGGTCAGGCTCGGACGTTTGTCCAGGAGGAGGGCGATGTGTGGTGCGTGCCGTTTCGGCTTGCACCGGTCGAAGCCACATCTCGCCAATATCCCTGGCTTGGCTTGTGTGGTCACGCTTGACGCGGGATTGTTTGATCGGCGGCCCATTCCTGTGGTGTCCGGGTTCAGGTTGGGTGCGTGGTACCCGAGAAGGCTTCCGTCAAGGTAGGCCTCCAGGCCCTGGATAGGCGATGCGCGGTAGGCCGCGGATTTGCGCCTTTGCCTGTGCTGCTTGGGTGGTTGGAAAAAAGGCATCAATCGATGCAGTAGGGAACGCTGATCAACACCGGTTACTTTTCGCTGCTTGAAGGTGCTTGGTGTAGGGGATAATCAACGGATTGTTCCTGGCTATGGGAGAGCAAGTTTAGATGGCGTCTGTACAGGATGGCTGCCAGGCTCTGCCCCCCCCTAACCAATTTTAAGTCACCCATACACATATCTAATCTAGCAGAGTAACCATATACTTTAGAAGTATGTGTAAAAACATTATCGTTTGGATGAAGTAAACACCAGCAATATTTCCTATAGTTCCATACTTGTTTATTATCTATTTTCCAGTGGGTTTCTTGAATAAAGATTAAATGTGCTTTTTTGAGTATAGTATTGTATAGAAAACTCATTTTGGTGGGTGAGTTCAAGCCCTGTGCATTGATAGATATCAACTTAAACATTTAACCTTCATTAAGTACATTATCAACATTTTCAGGATGGTCCAAACATTCATACATTCATACAACATAAAACACAATACATCTAGGTCAAATAAACCTAAGTGACCTAGCAGAATAAACAAAAACCAAGGCATCAATTGATTGATTTGATACCTATGTTTATTAGGATAATTGAAGAGCCCAATATCTCAGTACCTTCTGGTACTCATAGGGAGGAGACCGTCAAAATAAAAATTAATAAAAAAAATCACACGCCATATATATGTATAAATATACAAAAATATAACAAAAAACACCCAATCAAGACTAGTATCCTAATACTAGTCAATCCTAGCCATCAAAAGCCATTAGTTATACCAAGTCTCTCTAAAGTGTACCTAATAATTATGCCAAAAAGTTAGATAGTGTATATGTCCTATAAACCTTTATAATTCATATTGTTCTCTGCTTAGCCAAATTATAATGTAGTATATGACTATTGTAAATAATTAAACAAATATAGATTGACCTTAAATTTTTCTAATACAGATTCTTCATCACCATTGAGAGGGTGGGAGGCGAAAAATAAAATAAAAAATTATGTAAATAAATAAATTACAAATAAATATATATGTTCTTTGATTCTGAGAGCAACATTCCTATTATATCTTGTATAGATAAATCATTGTATTAATTAATTAGATTAATTCCTTATTCACTTTCCCTTACTTATATTCCTCATCTTTTAATTTCAACTAGTGCATCTCAAACACCTTCTTTTTTATAATATTTTCTTTTCAGTCCTACCATTAGAGGTGAATCTTCTCTTAAACATTCCATTATATACTGGATTTATACAATATTACTATTAACTAAACCTTTAAAAAAAAAAGTTATTCTTGTGATTTAAGCCTATGCAAGTAGTAAAGCAATGTGATAATTAAATATATAACTTTATCCTATTAAATAGTGCTATTAGGTATCACAATATCGTGAATCATATTATGAGGTTATAGGAAAACCAGAAAACCATCAATTATAATTCTCGTGAAATTAGTGGTATGAGTGCATCCACTGCGTCTCAAATAAATAAATAAATAAATAAATAAAATATATAATTGAAATAAAATACACAATAAAAAAAATAGACAATAACTTAAAATGAAACATTAAAGTTTTTCTTCTCTCTTCTTCTCTTTTTCTTTTCTTTCTCTTTTCTTTTTCTTTTTCACCTTTCCTTCCTTCATCTTCCTCCTTCGCATTCTCTTTCCTTTTCCTCCCTTTATTCTTCCATTCTCTTCCACCTCTTTATAAGACCAGTTCACCACTCCTTCTTTCTTTTTTTCCTACTTTTTTCCTCTGCTTTAATTTCCTCTCTCTTCCCTCTCTCTTTTCTAGTTCTTCCATGTTTCCACCCGCTTTGCAAAAGATTCCATCGCTGTAGAGTAAGTCATATTATTTAAAAATTTTTTTTTTAAAACAGTCTATATGATCTTGTTTTCTTCTAGCCAATTTTTGATCTTTTCATAATTATCAAAGGTGTTCCAAGTGTCTTTATAAAGAATTCTTAAGGTAGTAGGATACCCCCATCAAAATTTTAAGTTGGGTTGTTTTAACAATTGGAAGATAGGAGCAAAAGATCTTTTCTTTTGTCTTGTTTGATATGAGACGTCCGGTTGAACTCTGATAATTTAACATTTTCTCCAGTTATCTTAGTGGCTCTAACAGCATATAAAATGGAATTCTTAAAATTATAAGAATGAAGCGCAACTATTACGTCACACGGAAAATCAGTTTTGCTTGTCTGTCTGAAGACTCTATGACACCGTTCAAATTTGTCTTCATGAAGGTCGTTAGGCAGTTGGAGCAATACAAAGAATTCCAATAGAAACTCCCTTAGTTTTTCTGCATGGACATCTTCTGGAATATTCCTAAATCGTAAATTTGATCTACGTGATCTGTCTTCCAGATCTGCAAGTTATTCTTCTAAATGGTGAATTTTCCATATCATATTGTGACTCTTTTAATGTTTGAAGTTGCATAACCCGTGCTTCTTCTTATTCTTCTATAGTTTGAATTCTTTGGTTAATTACAAATAGGTAGTTTTTCAGATCCGTGAACTTCAGGTTTATTTCATTTTTTTATATCGCTAACTGTTGATTCTAGACATTGTTTTAAAAAGTCAGGAGTAATTGAGTTTGCGGTAGTTTCCTGGTCAGTGTTAGTCTGAGGATGTTGAATACCTATCTCAGAAAATGATCTGTCATCACCTTCAGCAGGTGTTTGTGGTATATTCTTATTCTTATTTCTTGTTTTTGTTTTTTCTCCATTTTGGTAGTATTTTTCATGTCTTGTGTCCGTTTGGAAGACATCTTATTAAGGAGAGATGAGGTTATAACTGGTTCAACAATAAGGAATAAAATAAAAAAATAAATAAAGAAATAGAACTGTTTCAGGACTGTTCCAGCATGAACAGACCAGTAGTCAAATATACTCCAAAATCATAATTAGCCTTTGCAGATGTTTATTGGTTTGGAATAATAACTTATTATTTGTGTAAGAAGATTAGTTCTTCACATACAGATTCTGAATAATGGAGGGTTCCGAATAAACCAAGTTTGTAGATTAAACACAAATATATAAATATGTATATATAACACACATGCTCACCACAGTGGGTAAAGGAATAAATGTAATAACATTTACCCTAATACAAAAATAGATTGTAGGAAGATGCCTTGGTCTTCTTCACATACATATACAGAAAAATACAATCTATAATTTGGAAAGAGAAGGAATAGCAAATAATGGTGTAGAATTTTAGACACCAAGAAAAGCGTTGAATTGAATTACACTCACAGGCACATAAATCATTAGGATACACAACTTCCCCTAACGAAGTTCGAGAGAACGAAACGTGTAGGAAAGAGAGACCCCTCCAGCACTTGAACTTTCACTTTATTGGTTTTTCTGACGAAATGCCTTTTGTCACTGGGTTTATTGGTGACAAGCTGCCCTTTACCCCTGGCTGTTGGAGGAGCCTGATTGCCAGCTGTAGCGGAGAGCCGATATCTCACAGCTATTCTCCACTAAAGATCCCAGTGAGGCTCAGGAACAAGGTGATGATAAATCCACAGGCAAGGTTTCCAGCAGGTAAAGTAATACAGCAGTATCCCAACAGCAATCCCAATAACTGGACGACACACAGTTTCAGGAGCAGAACTGCTGACTGGTACATCCAGCCTGCCTTTTATTGCAAATGTACACATACAGGCCACACCCAGGGGGAGGCATAAAACAACCAATAGTATCATGGGTGCAACCCACACATCCCCTCCCCTTAGTGTGACACATAATCCCATTATTATACAGTTTCAAATATAACTTTTACCCAATATCTATAACTTCTACAATATTAGTGCTACAAACATAAAACATGCATTTTCGTAATCAGCAGACTTCAATTGGTAATACTCTCAAAAAATGGTCCCAATCCCTCCAGTGGATCAATAGTTAGTTGGAGGTCCCTTTATGACCGACCGCAAGCACATTTTCCTGCCCAAAACAGTTCCATAGGTTTGAGCTGTGCGGTCGGTCAATTTCTGGCCTAAAAACGGCTAAGTCCCGTTCGAAGTGTGGTCGGTACTTCGACGTTAGTCGAAGTGTCGAAGTGGAGTTGATGATAAGGGTCGGCGGTGTTCGAAGTTAAAATGGCCGCCGCCACGTGGTCCTTTGCTCGATGCCGTGCACTTCGACGACTTCGACCGCTTCGACAAGTACTTCGGCACTTCGACGGTATCCGAAGTGCCCATTTAAAGTTGCAACACTGCCCTGAGGTAATCCAAGGGCCAGGAACAGTATTTGTCTTTAGAGCCAAGTTAGGGTACGTGAGGGTAATCAACAATACAGGAAGGGGCAGCCACAACAGGGTTCCGCTACACCAGCCTCTTACCTGTTGACTATGGTCCCTGGGAGATTTGGCCCTTCAGGTGCAACATTTGGGCATACTGGATTTGTATGGTGCTGCTACTGGCCCTTTAAAAACCATCCGTGGGAATATTATGACTTTTAGGAACAATGTCCCTTTAAGACTGTGTAGCAGATTGCATTCAGGCTGTCTTCAATATTATGTATGCTATTATGTGTTCGGTAAATTGTAAATCTGTAGGTTCTATGTGATAAATGTAACAGTATGTATTTTTATGTCTTTTATTGTCCTTTGTCTGCCATGTGGCTAATGGAGTTTTGCCTCTGTCCTTGGAGATAATTGGATTACTTCCCAATTATCTCCAGGATAGAGACTCTGTGGAACTTGTTTTGAACCACTGGTCTGATTCGTGCCATTTTTTAATATGTTGTTCCCCTGAATGGATTGATTGTGAATATGTAATATATTTATTTATGGAGATTGGATGCATGGTTTTAGAGTTATGAAAGTTGGGTAAAAAGTACGTTTTAACTGTATGTGTAATTGGGTTACCTCCCAGGATAAGGGGAGGGAATCTGTGGGTTGTAACTGAGATGTTATTGGTTGTTTTATACCTCCCTGTGGGCGGTCCTGTATTGGCAAAGATTGTAATAAAAAACAGACTGGGTGTGCCAGCACCTCAGATCATCTTGTACCTTCATGAAGTTTCGGCTCATGTTTGGGTGATTGGAGAACTACACTCTGGGGATTGCTATAATCACTATACTCCCCAGGGTATAATCGCTGAGCTCTGCTAAGAGCTTGTTCCTGTTCTTGCTCTCTGGAATTCGGAGAGGACCACCTACTGGAAGCTGGACCCTGGTCTTGGGTCCAGAGTGGGTGGAGTCGGCGAGACCCCAACCAAGCTGCGGCGGTTCGCAGTGGTTATGGTGTCAGGCAGAGTGCTTGGAGACCTCGGAAAGTACTAGGAACATCCGTCAGCGGAGGGTACCCGGTCGGGGGGCCAGCGGTTCCGTTACAGTTTTTATTTACTTATTTATTTTGTATGTGTTTGTATCTGGCTATCCTGTTCTTTGTCTACTGATCTGAGGGACCTCCTTAAAGCTTTCCAGTATGGACACGGACTACATTGTGATATGCTGATTTTTACCAAACATCTTGTGAGTGCAATCTTAAATAACTTTTATACACTTTACTGTATTGGTGCACTATGTCTGTGTCCCTCTGTTTAATCCCTCCTAAGGAAAAAAGAGAAAAGGATTGCGCTAATTTCATCTCTAGTGATTTATGTGCCTGCAGTCTATGACTATTTTGTGAGTGCAATTCAATTCAGCACTTTTCTTGGTGTCTAAAATTCTACACCATTATTTGCTATTCCTTATCTTTCCAATTTATATGTATTTTTCTGTATAAGTTTGTAGGTCAGACTGGGAGTTGAGCTACATTGGTCTGTAATTTTAGTATAATAGGAACTAATCAACCAGCGTCCTTGAACTGTTAAGAAATTATCCCATGGAGATATCCTTTGGTTAACTCTATTAAACAGTGCGAGTGTTGTCTAAGGATTAGAGCATTAATACCATTTTTGACTGGTATGGACTTAAGCACAATGCCGGGAAGCCATACTATTAGGATAGTTGTCAGCCCACCTTGTTAACTTCATGATTTAAGAGTTCCAGACCTGCCTCTAGCAAACAAATACGAAAGAAAAAAGTTCAAGCTCTGTCTTTCTTATCAGACTTATCCAAAAGATAGGAAAATGGGTTGGCCCATACGATAATTATAATGTAACTGGACAGAGAGGGGGTAACCCTCAAAAGTTTGAACAAGAACAAAGAGAGAGAACACTGTCCTAAAGAATGAAAACACAATAGTGAATATTGGTATCACAAGGGACGTTCCCAACGTCAAGTGTCACAATTATTCAAAATAATGTGCTCTAGAATATAAAACGTTTAAAAAACAATATTTTAATGAGTAACAGAAAAACGTTCCTAAGGTAAACTGTCCCCAGTGTATTTAATCCAGTGTATCGTGGCTAACTAGTAGCTGGTAGCCAGAGTAATGGATATAACACCTATGGAGGCGTGTACCTAGGGGGTGAGGTGGGAAACAGGAAAACGAATGGGGGAGGGTTGGGAGGACAAAAAGACACAAAGTGTAGCAGAAGATGTGTTGCCACGATAAGTGTGATCCACTACACCAATACTCCCATAATAGTTAAATCTCTCACTAAAATGGTAAGCTTGTAGTGACAACCATTCAAATAATTTGTCGGTTCCAGTACAGGTAGTCTGGATGGACCGGGATAAGGATATACCTCTGAGAATCCCTGTGGTCCAGACCTTATAGCCAAACTATTAGCCAGTGTCAAAGCCTCAGTAGGAAATCACTTAGTGAATCTCTAGCGCTACAGGAAGTGTCCAAGCCTCAGTAGGAAATCACTTAGTGAATCTCTAGCGCTACAGGAAGTTAACCAAGTTATCCTGAGGTGGTCACTGTAATAATGTATCGTTATAGATACTGTGTTACAATGGGGATGATCCGTACAAGTGAGTCTAGCGGTCTCAGCAATTTCACAGGTGCTACGGTAAGCAGTGTAGCCCTTGGCACCACACCAAGATACTTTGGGGGGTCCGTATAGAGGGATAACTATTGCACGGATCATAGAAATCCTATTGATCCTGATAGTTCTCAATGCTACAGAAGTTTTGTTGGCTAGATACGGAGTGTGGTAATATCTAGTCCAGCATAGGGTGATAGCTGAGAGAGCGCCATAGAGATACAAATCAAAGCCTTAGGATTGCTACAAAGTAGGAAAAAATGCCTTCATGGGCATTTAGTCATAGGAAAGAGAGGTTTAGAAAGGTAAAGTATCTTGACGAAAGTACTAAGAGCTTTGTCGGATTTGTTTGGGTCTCTAGACATTCCGACAAAGCTCTTAGTACTTTCGTCAAGATACTCATCTATGACTGCCTCCTGGGTTTTTGAGCAAACCAATTTGTTCGCATTACTGACCGTGGTACCGGGAAGGTAGTACAGTGACGAGTAGTATTGAGTGCTATTCCGACCAGGGGTTGTATATACATACACACTTTCGTCAGCATACTTACCTGATGGTAGTAAGTGACGAGCAGTATTGAGCTCCATACCGTTTGTGGTGCCAACCATCTGGTACTATAGCCACTCTCTGCCAGTACTTACTTTTTATACCAGCAAGTTCTTTCAAACCCTTTCTAAACCTCTCTTTCCTATGACTAAATGCCCATGAAGGCATTTTTTCCTACTTTGTAGCAATCCTAAGGCTTTGATTTGTATCTCTATGGCGCTCTCTCAGCTATCACCCTATGCTGGACTAGATATTACCACACTCCGTATCTAGCCAACAAAACTTCTGTAGCATTGAGAACTATCAGGATCAATAGGATTTCTATGATCCGTGCAATAGTTATCCCTCTATATGGACCCCCCAAAGTATCTTGGTGTGGTGCCAAGGGCTACACTGCTTACCGTAGCACCTGTGAAATTGCTGAGACCGCTAGACTCACTTGTACGGATCATCCCCATTGTAACACAGTATCTATAACGATACATTATTACAGTGACCACCTCAGGATAACTTGGTTAACTTCCTGTAGCGCTAGAGATTCACTAAGTGATTTCCTACTGAGGCTTGGACACTTCCTGTAGCGCTAGAGATTCACTAAGTGATTTCCTACTGAGGCTTTGACACTGGCTAATAGTTTGGCTATAAGGTCTGGACCACAGGGATTCTCAGAGGTATATCCTCATCCCGGTCCATCCAGACTACCTGTACTGGAACCGACAAATTATTTGAATGGTTGTCACTACAAGCTTACCATTTTAGTGAGAGATTTAACTATTATGGGAGTATTGGTGTAGTGGATCACACTTATCGTGGCAACACATCTTCTGCTACACTTTGTGTCTTTTTGTCCTCCCAACCCTCCCCCATTCGTTTTCCTGTTTCCCACCTCACCCCCTAGGTACACGCCTCCATAGGTGTTATATCCATTACTCTGGCTACCAGCTACTAGTTAGCCACGATACACTGGATTAAATACACTGGGGACAGTTTACCTTAGGAATGTTTTTCTGTTACTCATTAAAATATTGTTTTTTAAACGTTTTATATTCTAGAGCACATTATTTTGAAAAATTGTGACACTTGACGTTGGGAACGTCCCTTGTGATACCAATATTCACTATTGTGTTTTCATTCTTTAGGACAGTGTTATCCACAAGATATAATCCCTTAACGCCCATGGCCAAAAAGTATAGAAGAATACAATACTCACGGACCATCAGAGTCTGCTTGGTTTTTCCAGCTATGGGACGCTTTAGTAAGGAGGCAGGTAAAAGAGGCAGCTTGATACACATACGTTTTGGAGTTTTAGCTGAAGCTGGCATAGAGTGACTTGATGACAGCCATCTCTCCCAAATAAACTTGGGGGCGTGGTGTAGATTTCTTTCTTTTTTTTTCTTAAAAAGGGATCCTTTAATCTTCACCTGGCTGTTAGCTCCCCAGTTCAGATTATATCAGATTGCATGGCAAAGGTCTTGCAGGACATTGAGTCCGGATCATGAAAGCAGCTTTGGCATTCATCCGACACAAGTCTTCCGATTTAACAGTGATGACGGTATCCTCCACTCCTGGAGCGTACGTGCGTGCTCACATCATAGCGCCTTAGAAAGCAACTTACTGTATCTGTTTCACAATCTTGTTTCCTTTTAAGAAGGAGTGAATTTATAGATTAAAAATCTAATAAAAGATCTTTGGGAGGTTACATAGTTACATAGGCTGAAAACAGACATGTGTCCATCAAGTTCAGCCTTCCTCACATTTGTTTTTGCTGTTGTTCCAAAAGAAGACAAACGAAATCCAGTTTGAAGCACTTCCAATGTTGCAACAAACTATAAAAAAACAAAACACTCTTGACCCCAGAATGGCAGTCAGATTAATCATTTGATCAAAAAGCATTTACCCTATATTGAAACATTGTATCCTAGAATATTCTGTTTTTGCACGTATGCATCAAGTTGCTGTTTAAACATCTGTACGGACTCCGATAAAGCCACTTCTTCAGGCAAAGAATTCCTCATCCTTATTGTTCTTACAATAACAAAAACTTTTCCTTTGCCTTAGACTAAATCTTCTTTCTTCCAGTCTAAACGCATGACCTTGTGTCCTATGTAAAATCCTGTTTGTGAATATATTTCCACATAATGGTTTGTATTGACCATGGATATATTTGTATAATGTTATCATATCTCCTCTAAAGCGACGTTTTTTCTAAACTAAAGAGGTTTAAATTTGTTAACCTTTCTTCATGGCTTAAATGACGATTCCTTGTATTAATTTTGTCAATAAAGTGATTGAAACTAAAAAAAGAAAACTTAAAAGAGATCGAGAAGACTACATAAAAGGTCAAATTAAACCGCAAAAAAAGAAATACGTTAATAATAATAAACAAGACAATTATAAAAAAAACTTTACAAAACAAGATGATAGACTATCACAACAACCCTATAGAAAACCCTATAGAGAGAGATCCTCTCAAAATGTAACTCAACAAAGAGAGGAACAAAACCAAGGGTGTATTCAAGTTAAACCTAGAACAAGAGACAGGAATAATTCATTTAAAAAGAACAATTTTGAAAGAGTTCCCAAACAATATTTGCCAGATTGGAACTATAGAAAGGAGACACAAGTTTCAAATAGATATAGTCATCTACAACAAATAAATGATGATGACCTTTTTTTAGGCCAAACCATGACCAGAACAAAGGGAGGAACAATAGTACAGACTCCAATAAAAAGGAGACGACAAGAAGAGGGAATAGAAATAAGAAAGGAAGAAAAAAGGAGGAGGGAGGAGACACTCCCAAAAAAAACTACAACGGATATAAGAATTTTTAATTTATCAGATGTAATTTTAGAGGAATCTCACAAAAAGGTTTTAAATTATGGTTTTAAATTTGCACCAAGCTGTGACATAGATAAATTCGAAGCATTTTTGGATATTAATAGATTTATACGAAAATTATGTTTGAAAAAATTCTTTGATCAGAAACCGATGAATAATGAGGAAATAAAAGAAGAAGATAATAAATGTAAACATACTACCCTTAAAGGGACACTATAGTCACCTGAACAACTTCAGCTTAATGAGGTTGTTTAGGTGAGTGCTACAGCTACCCGGAGCCTTTTTCTTGTAAGCACTGTATTTTCTGAGAAAATGCAGTGTTTACATTGGAAGCTTGGAACACCTCTTGTTGCAGTCAATCAGACGGCCACCAGAGGGACTTCCGAGTTCAGAGGCCCTAAAAAGGCCTCTCGTCCGATGCATTGAAATCCATCCAATCACAGTGCTCTTTGTCATTTTACAAGCGTGGGAAAGTTCTTTGGAATTTTCCCACGCTTGTAAAATGACACAGAGCACTGTGATTGGATGGATTTCAAGCCATCCAATCACATTGCTCTGTGTCATTTTACAAGCGTGGGAAAATTCCAAAGAACTTTCCCACGCTTGTAAAATGACAAAGAGCACTCTGATTGGCTTAAACCCACCAATCAGAGTGTTCTTAGCCTAATTGCAGGGCGGGGCAAGGCTTTATAAGCCTTCCCCCGCCCTGCGGAGCTCAGTCTGCGCGGAGCCCTCCATGGGTGAAGATGGATTATTTTTTTTGCGCTCGGGTTTTTTTTTTTTTTTTTTTATTCCGTCGGTTATTATGGATTTTTATTTGCCCTTTTTTGGGGCTGAAGAAAGAAGATTTTAGAAGAAAGAAAACATCGAATGGTAAGTTGTTTTTATCTTATTTTTTTTTTCTTTACAGGTTTTTAGTTAAAGGGTCCCCCCTCATTATTTTAAGGGTGAGGGGGGTAGGTAGGGATATAAGTTTTTTTTTTTTGGGGAGGGGGGTGGGGGGGAGAGGGTTAACTAGGGTCCCCACCCCCTTTGTATTTAGGGCCCCCACCCACCGCTCAGGGGTGGGGGCCGGGGGGGGACAATAGGTCCCCCCCTATTGATAATTTTAGGGCCCCCACCCACCGCTCAGGGGTGGGGGCCGGGGGGGGCAGTAGGCCCCCCCCCCTTATTGTGAATTTTAGGGCCCCCACCCGCCGCACAGGGGTGGGGGCCGGGGGGGGGACAGTAGGTCCCCTCCCTATTGTGAATTTTAGGGCCCCCACCCACCGCTCAGGGGTGGGGGCCGGGGGGGACAATAGGTCCCCCCCTATTGATAATTTTAGGGCCCCCACCCACTGCTCAGGGGTGGGGGCCGGGGGGGACAGTAGGTCCCCTCCCTATTGTGAATTTTAGGGCCCCCACCCACCGCTCAGGGGTGGGGGCCAGGGGGGGACAGTAGGTCCCCCCTTATTGATATAGTTTTAGAAAGCGAGCTGAGCTGTCAGTCAGACAGCTCAGCTCGCGAACGCGCATTCCGCGCACATGCGCGGTAAAGCGCTCAGGTTCTTCATAGGGCGGCTGTCAATGCCGCTCTATGAAGAACGCGATTGGTGCAGCGCGAAGCCGCGCATGCGCACCACATCGCCCTCTCCATTGGGCCCCGCGATTTCGTCATTTTGACGAAAAAGGGGGCGCGGCCTGGCTGGGAGCTCGGCGCTGGAACGGAGGTAAGTTTTTAATATAAAAACACCTCGAATTTTTTTTTAATTAAATGTAAGTTCATATAAAAGCAAGAAGGAAGGCTGGGGGACCTGTCTTTCTTGCTTTTATATGTAGACTATAGAGTCCCTTTAAAAATAAATCAAAATTTTTCCCAAGCCACTTGAAGTCAGATGCTATGAGAGTCTTTGAAAAGGCATGTACTAGTGAGTTGAGAAAAATTAAACCTAATAGAGGACAACAGAATAATCTAACCAAAAGTGAAAGAAAGGCCCTACAGGACTTGAAGAAAAATTCCTCTATTGTGATAAAACCCGCAGATAAGGGCGGGGGGGTTGTGATATGGAAAAAAGAACAATACCTAAAAGTAATTTTTGAACAACTACAGGATAAAGAAACATATCTACTATTACCAAATAACTCGCTAGAAGATATAAAAGAAAAGTTGAGTGTATTCATAAATCAAGGGCTAGAGTCAGGACTGTTAAATAAAAAGGAGTATGATTTTTTAGATGTTAAATTTCCCAGGATCCCGGTTTTATGTTTTACCAAAAGTTCATAAAAACACAGAAAATCCTCCGGGAAGACCCATTATTTTGGGAATCGGCTCCTTGCTATCACTCTTGTCACAGTTTTTAGACCAATTTTTACAAGATCCAGTAAAGAGATGTCCTTCATACCTCAAAGATACCATGTCACTTTTACAGATTTTAAATAGTTTTAATTGGGAAGAGGGTTTTTTTATGGTGACTTGTGATGTCAGCAGCCTCTATACTATTATTGAACATGAAAAGGGTTGTGAGGCTGCTAGACATTTTTTAAGGAAGGATACAGATATGAACCTTGAACAGATTGATTTTATTATAGAGGGCATCCAACTGATTCTTTTAAACAATTTTTTTTGGTTTGAGGGTAATTTTTATTTGCAGACCAAGGGTACGGCCATGGGGACCAGATTTGCCCCGAGCTATGCTAATTTATTTATGGCATTTTGGGAAGAATCGGAAATTTTCTCAAAGCCAGAGCTCGGGACAAATCTGGTCCTCTACAAGAGGTACATTGATGATATATTTTTAATATGGAGAGGCACACAAGAATCCTTAAATATTTTTTTAAATAACTTGAATATTAATAATTGGAATATTAACTTAACATGGGAAATTAGCTCCGTAAATGTAATTTTTTTAGATTTAAGTATTTATATTGAAGATAAGAGGATAAAAAGTAAAACCTTTTTTAAGACTGTAGATGTTAATAGTTTTATCAATCTTAAAAGTTGCCATTTTAAACCTTGGTTAACAAATATACCAAAGGGCCAATTTTTAAGATTAAGACGTAACTGCACAGAAGATGAACAATATGAAGAACAAACAAAGATACTTATTAACCAATTAATGGAGAAAGGATACAACCAAGATTCCCTGAATAATATTAAAAATAAAGTAGGGCAAGAAAAAAGAGAAAATATTCTAAAATATAATAAAAAAGAACAAAAGGAGAACAATAAGATTATACCGGCTATTTTTAATTTCAGTTCTCATAGTAAAAAGTTACAAAAAATTATAAAAACAAACTGGCACATTCTAGAACAAGACGAGAGTCTACAACAATATCTAGGGACACAACCCAAAGTGATATTTAGAGGAGCGAAGAATATCAAACAAACCCTGACCTCAAGTTTTTTAGAGAAAGAAAAAATCTCTCAAAGTGTATCCATGTTCAAAAGGGAAAAAGGCTTCTACTATTGTGGAAGATGTAGAGGGTGTACCCTAAGAAAAAATAAGAATAAAAAAGTCACCCATTTTACCTCCTTTCAGAATAAAAAAACACATGAGATTAAATCATTCATTACATGTAACTCAAAAAATGTGATATACATGATAATATGTCCTTGTGGCATACAATATATTGGGAAGACGTCGAGATTACTGAAGATAAGAATTAGGGAGCATGTGTACAATATAAATAGAAAATTTACTTTGCACAATGTCTCTAAACATTTTTTAGAAGTACATGGAGGAAACACCAGTGGTTTTGAATTTATAGGAATAGAGGCCGTAAAAACCCATTGGAGAGGGGGGGATATAGATAGTCTCCTCAGCAGAAATTAGATGAAATGGATTTTTAATTTGGAATCACTATCCCCCCATGGCCTCAATATCGACTTCGAGATTAACTCATGTATATAATTTTATAATTTTATATGGTTTTTTAGGAATTTTAAAAGTTTTTTTTTGATGCTCCTTTTTAGTGTATATAATTTTAAAAACATTAATAACCTTGATTTTCTTCCTTTCTTAATAGGTATAGAGTACCCCTCTATTAAATTGTTGCTATATGTGGAAAACAAGTATTTACTTGATGTTCTTTTCCTTTTAAATATTATTCACTATTGTCTTGTAATGTAAAGTTTAATGAACTGGCAATTTTGTATGTTTCTGGACTTTCAAATATGGCGCCGGTATTACTTCCGGGTCCGGCGCCAAAAAGACGTCATGACGCAAGCTGACGCCTGGACGAGGACTGATGACGCAGGCGCCAGACGTCATGACGCAACGTAATTGATAGACGCTTAGAAATGACGAAAGCGGAAAAGATAGGGTACGCCGACGAAAGGGCGCCAAACCTCAGAGTATTTAAAGAAGATTCTGGAGATGAGAAGATTAGACCACTTGAAAAAGGCTGTGAGTGCCGAAACGCGTCGTGGTATTTTGCTTTTAAGGACATTTTACCTGTATTGGCTAAAGATTTATTTTATTTTTAACCAAGTTATCTTATAATAAAGAAATTTTATATTGGATCTTGCCTCCTGGAGTAATTTGAAGAAATATTTCCCAGTGCAGACCCAGCATAACCGATATAGGACGTCCAAAGCTGAAGAATTTTCATCTCCACAAAAGCCTTAAGTCTGAGTCAGCTTTTTAAAGTGACTCAGTAATACGTGAGTTTAACCAGTCACATGTAATAATTTTATCTCTTTTAAGACAATATTACTCTATGTTTTTATGTTTTACTGTTTTAGATATTCCCATTTGAACCAAGTCTGGTAAATGTTATTTCTGCATGTTTTGAGTGCTCTCACCACAATTTTATTTTTCACTATATTGTTTTTTGTGTGTTAGAGTGATTCACACTTGGTGATAGCAGCACCAAACTATACTTTGTCTCCCAATAATTTTTACTTACATATTGTACATAGTTACATAGGCTGAAAACAGACATGTGTCCATCAAGTTCAGCCTTCCTCACATTTGTTTTTGCTGTTGTTCCAAAAGAAGACAAACGAAATCCAGTTTGAAGCACTTCCAATGTTGCAACAAACTATAAAAAAAAAAACACTCTTGACCCCAGAATGGCAGTCAAATTAATCATTTGATCAAAAAGCATTTACCCTACATTGAAACATTGTATCCTAGAATATTCTGTTTTTGCACGTATGCATCAAGTTGCTGTTTAAACATCTGTACGGACTCCGATAAAGCCACTTCTTCAGGCAAAGAATTCCTCATCCTTATTGTTCTTACAATAACAAAAACTTTTCCTTTGCCTTAGACTAAATCTTCTTTCTTCCAGTCTAAACGCATGACCTTGTGTCCTATGTAAAATCCTGTTTGTGAATATATTTCCACATAATGGTTTGTATTGACCATGGATATATTTGTATAATGTTATCATATCTCCTCTAAAGCGACGTTTTTTCTAAACTAAAGAGGTTTAAATTTGTTAACCTTTCTTCATGGCTTAAATGACGATTCCTTGTATTAATTTTGTAGCCCGCCTCTCCACTCTTTCTAGCGCCATAATATCCTTCTTTAGAACAGGTGCCCAAAATTGCACAGCATATTCAATATGTGGTCTTACCACTGATTTATAAAGAGGCAAAATTATATTCTCATCCCGAGATCCAGAGGTTGACTATTTAGATGTTATTCAATAATATGTTTAAGCCTCATAAAAAATTTCATTTGGGGATTCAAATTTTTTCTTGTATTTTTGGACCCTCGATAAGTTGGTTCCCTGACCATATTCCCTTTTTTCATCTAAGAAGATAAGTCTCAAATGGCAGACAATATTTGCAATGCATTTATAGAGGCTATTTTCATTATTTAATTGTATCCAGTATTTTCTTGCATATTTATCCCACATGCAGTTAGGTTTTGGAAATATTTGGACACTGATACAATTTTCATAAATTTGGCTCTGTATGCCACCACAATGGATTTGAAATGAAACAACCAAGATGCAAATGAAGTACAGTCTTTCAGCTATAATTCAAGGGGTTGAACAAAAATATTGCATGAAAGTTTAGGAATTGCAACCATTTTCATCCATCAATGTAATTGAAGTTTGCAATGTAAGGACTTCATCAAACATTGGGTTTCTTGTTTTGTGATGCTTTGCCAGGCTTTACTGCAGCTGTCTACAGTTGTTGTATGTTCATGGGTCTTTCTGTTTAAAGTTTTGTGTCCAGCAAATGAATTGCATGCTCGATTGTGTTGAGATCAGGTAATTGACTCAGCCATTGCAGAATATTCCACTTCTTTGCCTTAACCCCTTAACACCGCAGCCAAATGTACAAGTTGTGAACGAAACAAAACGTAAACAAAACCTGGCATTTGCGCTATATGTCTGTCCAACCGTAATTCACCTCTTTCATATTAAATGCACCCCCCCTTATTATATATCATTTTATTCAGGGGAAACAGGGCTTTCATTTAATATCAAATATTTAGCTATGAAACATAATTTAATATGAAAAAAATGGGACAAAATAAGATTTTTTTTTATTTTTTTCGTTCTACATGACATTTTAACTGTCAATGTCATAATACTGTTTGCTTTTACTGCAATAAAATACACATATTTGTATTCAGCAAAGTCTCACGTGTAAAACAGTACCCCCTATGTACAGGTTTTATGGTGTTTTGGGAAGTTACAGGGTCAAATATAGCGTGTTACATTTGAAATTCAAATTCGCCAGATTGGTTACGTTGCCTTTGAGACTGTATAGTAGCCCAGGAAATAAATTTACACCCATAATGGCATACCATTTGCAATAGTAGACGACCCAAGGTATTGCAAATAAGCGATGTCCAGTCTTTTTTAGTAGCCATTTGGTCACAAACACTGGCCAAAGTTAGCGTTCGTATTTGTTTGTGTGTGAAAAATGCAAAAAACGCCAATTTTGGCCAGTGTTTGTGACTAAGTGGCTACTAAAAAAGACTGGACATACCCCATTTGCAATACCTTTGGTTTTCTACTATTGCAAATGGTATGCCATCATAGGGGTAATTTTCATTCTTGGGCTACCATAGGGTCATAAAGGCAACGTAAGCAATCTGGCGAATTTTAATGTGAAAAAAATTAAACACAAGCCTTATATTTGACGCTGTAATTTTTGAAAACACCATAAAACCTGTACATGAGGGATACTGTTGTACTCAGGAGACTTCGCTGAACACAAATATTTGTGTTTCAAAACAGTAAAAAGTATTGCAGCAATAATATCGTCCCTGTAAGTGCTGTTTGTGCGTGAAAAATGCAAAAAACTTCACTTTTACTGGCGATATCATGGTTGTAATACATTTTACTGTTTTGAAACACTAATATTTGTGTTCAGCGAAGTCTCCCGAGTAAAACAGTACCCCCCATGTACAGGTTTTATGGTGTCTTGGAAAGTTATAGGGTTAAATATAGTGCTAGCAAATTAAATTCCCTATACTTTCGGCATGGGTGGTCAGGCAGGTCCCGCTAATTGTAATTAATTAGGATACCTAATTATGTAAAATTATTACATAAATATATGTGTAGAATTAATATATGTATATATATACATATGTGTATATATACGTATATATATATATATATTTTTTTTTTAATATTTTTATTTATATATAGGTATATATAGTGATATATACGTATATATTTATGTATATAGATATATATATTATTTTGTTCTACGTGTATTTTGATATAAATATATATATATTAATATCACAATACAGTTAGAACGAAATAAAACACATCTATATATTTTTTAATATTTTATTTTTAATTATTTATTTTATTTTATTTTTTTACGTATTTACATATTTATTTTTTTTATATTATTTATAAATATATATATAACAATAATTATATATATATTTAATCAGTATCAGTCTACGTGTAATTTGATATTAATATATATATATAATTATATATATATTAATATTAAAATACACCTAGACGGTGTATGTGTGTGTATGTATATGTGTATATATATACTTAGATCATATATATATAATATATATATATATATGATCTAAGTATAAATTATTTTTTTTACACTTTTAACATTATTTGTATTTTATTTTCAGCCAGCAGGGGGACCAACTGTCATTACAGTTGGTCCCCCTGCTGGCAATGCCTGAGCCAGCTATCCCGGCCATGTGATTGTGAGGTCCTCGCAAGGACCTCACTCTCACATGACCGTGAGGCACCGGAGGAGGAAGATGTGCCGCGGGGGGGGCTCCCTGGGAGTCCCCCCAACCGCGATCGCCGGCGTGGGACCGCCGGCGACCGGGTAAGTTACTAAAAACCGGAGGGCGTACTATTACGTCCGGCGGCGTTTAGAGCCGCTTTTAAAAGGACGTAATAGTACGCCCTCCGGACTTAAGGGGTTAAACTCCTGGGTTGCATTTGCAGCATGTTTTGGATCATTGTCCATCTCTACAGTGAAGCTCTGTCCAATCAACTTCAATGAATTTTGCTGAATCTAAGCAGACAATATATCCCTATACACTTCATAATTCATCTGGCTTCTTCTGGCTTCTGTCACATCATCAATAAACACTAGTAACCCAATGCCATTGGAAGCCATGCATGCCCATGCTATCACACTGCCCAGTGGCGGAACCTATGTAGAGAGGGCCGAAGAAAGTTTTTTGGGCCCCCTACTTGCGCAAGAGTGGCCAAAAGGTAGATCCCCATCTATCGTACAACTCCAAAGATGCTATACCAGCGGGGAATCTACCATTTGCCCATCCTTGCAATGTTTTATTTGTGAGCAGTGTTTGTGTCTATGAATGTAAGCATGTTTTGTACAAAGTATATGCGATCATGTAGGGGTGTATTTGTATGTACTGTTGCCATTAGAATGCAGTGGTGTACTTGTGTGTAGTGTTGATTTTTAAAAGTAGGTATGCTTTTGCGTGTAGTGTTGGTGTTTGATTGAAGGGATGCTTGTATATAGTTTTGTGTTTTAATACAGGGGTGTGTTTGTACGTAATGTTTGCATTTGATTGCAGGGGTGTGTTTGGATGCAATGTTGTTATATGCGGACGTACATTTGTGTGTAAGAATGGTGTTTGAGTGAAGGAGTGTGTTTGTATATAATTTTGTAGTTTGAATGCAGGGGTGTGTTTGTATGTAATGTTTGTGTTAGATTGCAGGAATGTGTTTGCATGTTGTGTTGGTGTTTGATTGATTGGATGTATGCACATACACTGCCACATACATACATACTTAGACAGATACACATACACAGTAACACACAGATACACATATATAAACACACTGACACACATACAAACACAAATTTATATACACATGGACACATGCACACACACTGTCACACATATACACACTGACGCACATGCCCACCCTTAAATGCATACTGCCACACACACATGCACACCCAGACACACAGATACACACACACTGATACACACACACACACCCTGACACACAGATGCACACACACCTACACAGATGCACACTGACATATACACAGATGCAGATGCCCACCCTGACACACAGATACCTGCATACTGACACACACATGCACACCCTGAAACACACACACACACACATACTGACACACACACACATATACACACACACACTGACCTGCATACTTACACAGATATACATTAACATTAACAAACAGATATAAATATATACCCACTGACACATATAAGCACAGGCACAAAGACGCACACACTCAGACACACTGTGACACAGACAGACACACACACACACACACACTCACAGTGTGACACACACACACACAGACACACTCATACACATGCACACACACACAGTGGGACACAGACAAACACATAAACACACACACACACTGTGACACAGACACACACACTCAGACACACACACAGTGTGATACAGACACACATACTCAGAAACACAGACACACAAAAACACAGTGTCACAAAGACACATACACTCAGACACACACGCTGTGACACACACACACAAACACACACACACACACACACTGTGACACAGAAACACACACTGTGACACAGAAACACACACTGTGACATAGGCACACACAGTCTCACATAAACAGATACATATTTGCAGTCACCCTCCTCTTAACATACCTTTAGTTTCCAGGAGGGTGGCTTGCTGCTGCTGGCTGAGGGAGAGAATGACTTTGCGCCTCCTCTTCTGTTGCCTTTTCCCTCCCTCGCGACACACTTTATGTAGTTAGGAGGTGATCAGCTGTCACTTCATCCCCACCAGCAGATATTACAGGGGCCGATCTGGTTCTTAAAGGACCGCAGGACCCAACCGGGCCCCTGTTCACCAATAAAACAGCAATACCCATCAGGTGGCCCTAAGTCCTTGGGGCACCTGATGGTCCCCCTGCACCAACGTTAGTTCCGCGGCTGACACTGCGTCCACTGTGTTTTACAGATGATATGGTATGCTTTTAGATCATGAGCCGTTCCAAGCCTTCTCCATACTTTTTTCTTCCCATCATTCTGGTACAGATTGATTTTATTTTTTTTGTCTTTTGGCAAAGTCCAATCTGGTCTTTCTATTCTTGATGCTTATTAACGGTTTGCACCTCGTGTTGAACATTCTGTATTTGCTCTTGTGAAGTCTTCTCTTTGTGGTTGATATTACAGAAAAAGAGTATGTCGTGCTGGATTGACCAGCCCCACAAACTCAAGGGTAGGTTACACGAGGTATACGGGGCTTAACCCCAGGTAAAGTCAAAACGAAGAAAAGAGAGAAGAAGTGGAGAAACACTCACTAAAATAGTGGGTGTAGTCCAGATTGTCTCTCTAGGAAATACCTCTTAATATAACTGTTTGTGGTAGATATACCTTGATAATGATATGCCTACCTCCTGGAAAGTGCACTTGGCTGGATGTTGTGAAGAAGTTTTTATTTACCATGGAAAGGATTCTAAGGCCATCCACCACTATTGATTTCCATATACGTTCATGCTCACCAGTGCATTCTTTTTTTTTCTTAGAATGTACCAAACTGTTGATTTGGCCACTCCTAAAGTTCCTGCTATCTCTCTGATGGATTTTTTGTTTGCAGCCTAATGATGGCCTGTTTCCCTTGCATTGACCTCATGTTGTGGGTTCACAGTAGCAGCTTCCAAATGTGAATACCAAACATGGCATCAACTCCAAACCATCTATTTGTTTTATTGGTGAAAAAAATTGTATTTGGCAATGAAAGTCCCCCTTTGGACTTTAGGAGATGTAATGTTGTATCCTGAATTCTAGGTTTTAATTGCCTTTGATAACTTCTTAGTAGTGCTTGTAAAATGTACGAAATAGATATGACATTCTGGGGGAGAATGTTCATCTTTATTGTAGCAATGTGTGCTGACCAGGAAATATCTAGGCTAATGACTAGATTTTTTAAAAGTTTTGTTCATAAAGATGTTCTGGATCTTTTGTAATTTGTACACCTAGGTATGTAATAGACTTATTTTACCATTCAAAATTGTAATTAGATTTTCTATATCTAACTGGTTGCTGAAATGTAAAAGCCAGAATTTGCATTTTACTGATATTATTTTTATAATTAGTTGATTTGAAATGTCCAATAAAGTGATTTCAGAGGATTAGTAACTAGTGCCAAGATATCGTCTGCAAAAAGCCCCAATTTCTGTTCTTGGGTGCCACTTTGAATTCCTGTCATCTGTAAATGTCCCCTTATTTTAATTGCTAAATTTCATGGAGTTGAAATCGGCACTAAAGACTGAAGCCGAGAGACTGGAGTACAAAGCTAATATAGAATTGACAACATCTGGTGGGAAGCCAATTTCTTAACAACTTTAGCCATAAATAGCCAATGTAGCCTGTCAAAGGCTTTCTCTGCATCAAGAGACACCATTAAACTAGGTATTTTATTTCTATTAATTATATATGTAAGATCAATAAACAATAAACTTACAAGTATTATCTCTGGCATGTCTACCTGTAATAAATCCTAGTTGGTCTTTATCAATCAGAGTTGGCAGTAAATCTTTAATTCTATTAGCTATAAGTCGAACATATAATTTAGTATCTATATTCATTAGGGAAATTGGTCTAAAATCTGCAGGAGTATCTGCTGGTTTACCTGGTTTTGGTAATTGCGTCCAACATTTCTTGTGTTATAGACCCCAGTAATTTAATATGGTTGAAAAGTTTTGTCAGATATAGAATGAATTAGGTTTTAAATACACAATAATAAGAGTTACTATATTTATATCCTACCAGTTGTTAGGGGAGCTACATAGTTTATCACAAGACTGCTCATGTATTGTATTTTGAGTTATTTTATTTAACAGATGTACAAAGAAAACCACAAGAGAAGTCATATAGCTCTCTCTCCATTCCATTCTTAGAATCTTTCTAATCTTAGAACCCTTTTATTTAATTTATTCTCATCCTTTAATTTTCTCCTTCCACCTAGTCTTACCTCATTAACCTTTACTCACCTGACCTCTCTCACTCACCCCCAACTTATCTAGTACTAACTGAACTACTTATTACACTAAACACTCAGTCTGTCCCTAACCACTACCTACCTCCTCTCAACCCTTAACCATTGTACAGTTTTAAAAGGTAAGAAATGCTGCTTTTGTCCCTTAATTAGTAGACCCAATTATGTATTGACTGAATAGTGCTATCTTTGCCTACTCTAGCATTTCCTTACTTTACACCTAAACCACAAATCCAAAATGTCCTAATCTTACGCTAAAGTCTTTCCCTTAAACTTTCCCTCTAACTTACCAAATTTTACCAAATCTTAACAGACAGTTCTCTGATGTGTCACATGGCACAAGAGGCAGAACCTCTCCCTTCCAGCTGGGGCCAAAAAAATTGTGATATAGACAGGGACATTTTAGCCGTGAGGCAAACAAGGCATTTGCCTTGGGCCCAGGGCAAATGCCTTGTTAGCCTTGCGGCTAACTGACATGCTGGGCTGCTGGGCGGGCGGGCTGGCGAGGGAGCACTTCCTCTGAGCTGTCTGCTCAGCTCGCTCACACGCCGCAGAGTGAGGCTGGGAGCCGGAAGATGACGTCATATTCCGGTTCCGCCTCCCAGCCTCACTCTGCGGCCGGCGCACGAGGGAGCTGAGCAGACAGCTCAGAGGAAGTGCTCCCTCGCCAGCGCTGCCCGCCCAGCAGCCACTGGACTCCCAGGGAAAGAGGGAACCCCCCCCAGCATTCCCAAAGGTAAGGAGGCTGGGGGGGTTAAATAAAAAAATTTAAAAAATGTGTTAATGTGAGTGAGTGTGTGTGTGTGTTAGTGAGCGTGTGTGTGTTAGTGTGTGTGTGTCTGTTAGTGTGTTTGCCTGTGAGTGTGTGTGTCTGCTAGTGAGTGTGTATGTGTCTGCTAGTGTGTGTGTCTGTCTGTGTGTGTGTGTCTGTTAGTGTGAGTGTGTTTGTGTGTGTGTCTGTTAGTGTGTTTGCCTGTGAGTGTGTGTGTCTGCTAGTGAGTGAGTGTGTGGCTGTTAGTGAGTGAGTGTGTGTCTGTTAGCTAGTGTATGCGTATCTGTCAGTGAATGTGTGTGTATTTAGAAGGCAGGGTGGGGGAAGGGTTGGGTGGGAGTGGCGCAGGGGGGAGAGGAGGGCGCCTGAGTTTTGTCCTGCTTAGGGCAGCACAAAACCAGAGTACACCACTGGATATAGACTGTCACACTGAGATATTTGCATGGCTGATCTAGATAGCTCTTTGTTGTCAGGGTGGACATACACAATGGGGAAGGGAACTGTAACAAATAATATAGTTGTATACTGTGTGCTGAGTGTTTAAAAACCCTGATTCCTGTAAAAAAAAAAAAAGTTAGTTACTGTTGTTTGCACCAAGAAGAAGCTTGTTTTGTCTCTTTCTTAAGGTCTCACAGGTATATAGCTATTTATTGTCCACTATAGAGTAGCTACAAATACAAATACAAAGGTTTGTGCGATTTTCAAAGGAGCCCCAATACTGGGGGTCTGTGCTTAAAAAGCTGAGCTTTGAGCAGAATAAACTGGTTGACTCCCAGAACTGTGTGTCATCCAGTTACTGAGGGAATGGGCTATAATCACTAAGCAGTGCTTTCTTTCCGCTCCAGGGGACTTTTAGCGGAGATATTCGGTCTCAGTTGTTTATCCCGAAACTATTTGGTACTTTCCAAAAATTCCTTCCTCTTCCGCTGATCTCAGAAGTAAGTAGTTGTAGCGGAATGGATGCTCTAGACACACTTTTTTTTTGTGTAAATTCTTTATTTTAGGGTTATATCAACGTTTGTAGTGGGATACAGAATGAAGAGTAGGGAGGGGGAAAAATTCACTTTAGGTTCAACGTTGCAATTGTCTACAAGTGCATTACAGTTGATGTTATCAGTTCAATGTTACCAGTATGCCCTGTTGTTTTTCACAATAGGCTGTAGGAATTGCTCTATATATTGCTCCCGAAATGATGGCTCTCCCTGGTGGTCTAGTCATGTTTGTGAATCTTAGGTAGGAAGTAATACACCGGAATTCTCGGGTACATTACTGTCAAATAGTCATATTCTGTTTTAGTTATGACTTCTGTCGTTGCTCCTCTACCTAAGTATTCTAAAAAAATTAGTTTAATGTCTTTAGTGGGATCTCCTTTAACTTTTTATACATAATCCCAATATTAAGCTGTCTTATATAGTATTCCCTATCCAAAACAACGATGCCACCCCCCCCCCGTCAGCTGTTTTTTATAACAACTTAGTATTCTCCCTCCGTTCTATTAGAGCTTGTTGTTCTTCCTTATTAAGATTCATCCTATTCGTATTTATTCTTTGTATACTTTTAACTTCTCTCATGACCAGTTCCTCAAAAGCATTCATTGAATTAGTCTTGCAATTTTGGGGAAAAGAAAGTAGATTTTTTCTTTAATTTAGTATATTTCCCTCCTTTCAAAGTTTGTATTATATTTTGAGGCTCTTCTAATTTATCAGTCTTGTCTTTAAAAAATCTTTTGAGGCATAATTTCCTTACAGATTTCTTAAGGTCAATATACATTGAGAAATTATCTAAATTGGCTGTGGGACAGAACTTTATACCCCTAGCGATTACTCTATTTTGCAAGGCCTTGCGCTGTGTGGGGCCTCGCGGACGCCTAAACCGCCATAGGGCAGACTGACATCGAGGCCCCTCCTGTCAGTCTGCCCGTGAGAGCCAGCCTTCAGTCTGCAGCGACGCCGGGTGTGAGCTGCAGACTGGTGTCTCGCGATCTCTAGCCAATCAGAGCGTTGCCGCGGGTTACCACGGCAACGCTCTGAGTGAAGATCGCGAGACCTTCACCATGTGGTCTGCAGCTCTGCACCTGGCAGAGCTGCAGATCGGAGAGCCCACTGGTCCACCAGGTAGTCTCACCCTGTCACTTCCATCTCACCCTGCCACCTCACCTGTCACCCCTTCTCACCCCACCTGTCACCCCACCTCTTACTCTGTCACCCACCCTGTGACCCCCCACACTATGTCACCCCCTTACTCTGTCACCTCACCCTGCCACTCCCCAAACAATGTCATCCCCTCTCACCCTGTAACTCCACCTCACATTGTCAGCCCCTAACACTATGTCATCCCCTCTCACCATGTCACCCCACCTCACACTGTCAGCCCTTAACACTATGTCACCCCACTTCACACTGTCAGCCCCTCACACTCTGTCACCCCACCTCACACTCTGTCAGCCTCTCACACTTTGTCACCCCTATCACACTCTGTCACAGCCATCACACTCTGTCACCCCATCACACTATGTCACCCCCCTCTTACTCTGTCATCCCCCTACACAATGTCACCCCCTCTCACTCTGTCACCCCCCTACACGATGTCACCCTCCCTCTCACACTAGGTCTCCCCCCTCTCACACTAGGTCTCCCCCCTCTCACACTAGGTCTCTCCCTCACACACTAGGTCTCCCCCTCACACACTAGGTCTCCCTCCTCTCACATTATGCCACCCCATTTACACTCTGTCACCCCCCTACACAATGTCACCCTCCCTCTCACACTAGGTCTCCCACCCCTCACACACTAGGTCACACCCTGTCACCCTCCTGTCACCCCCTCTTACTCCGTCACCCACCCTGTGACCCCCCACACTATGTCACCCCCCTTACTCTGTCACCTCACCCTGCCACTCCCCAAACAATGTCATCCCCTCTCACCCTGTCACTCCACCTCACATTGTCAGTCCCTAACACTATGTCATCCCCTCTCACCATGTCACCCCACCTCACACTGTCAGCCCTTAACACTATGTCACCCCACCTCACACTCTGTCAGCCTCTCACACTTTGTCACCCCCATCACACTCTGTCACAGCCATCACACTCTGTCACCCCATCACAATATGTCACCCCCCTCTTACTCTGTCACCCCCTACACAATGTCACCCCCTCTCACTCTGTCACCCCCCTACACAATGTCACCCTCCCTCTCACACTAGGTCTCCCCCCTCTCACACTAGGTCTCCCCCCTCTCACACTAGGTCTCCCCCTCACACACTAGGTCTCCCCCTCACACACTAGGTCTCCCTCCTCTCACATTATGCCACCCCATTCACACTCTGTCACCCCCCTACACAATGTCACCCTCCCTCTCACACTAGGTCTCCCACCCCTCACACACTAGGTCACACCCTGTCACCCTCCTGTCACCCCCTCTTACTCCGTCACTCACCCTGTGACCCCCCACACTGTCACCCACCCGTACTCTGTCACCTCACCCTGTCGCTCCCCACACACTATTTCACCCCACCTCACACTTTCACTCCCTCACACTATGTCACCCCCCTCTTATTCTGTCACCCACCCTCTTACTCTGACACCCCCCTCTTACTCTGTTACCCACCTTCACTCTGTCACCCCCTCTCTGTAATGAAAATATACCCCAACTCGCAGGATTCAACTCGACAAAAGACAACACAGAGGATAGATACGTCTACCGGACCTTAGAATGGCCGGACTCGACGTATATGAGAGGAGACAGAGTCAGGAACGATCCGAGGTCAAGGGCACAGAGAGACAGCGTAAACTAGGACTAGCCAGGGTCTGGTACACAGTAAACAGCAAGCCAGCAAACAGAACAGATAAGGATAAAGAGATAACGTAGTCAGAAACAAAGCCAAGGTCAATACGAAGGAACACAACTGAACACAACAAGCGCTAAAGGGAACTGAAACAGAAACCACGATAGGGCAGGGAGTAAAGGGAGAGGTAAGTTTAAATACCTTCAACTTATTCTTGATTGGCCCCTGTCATATCCACGCCCCCAATATGTGAGAGTATGGGGAGTGTAGGGTGACAGGGGCCAATGGGAGACCTTTTGATTTTCGGCTCCCACTTCCCCTTTAAGAGCGTGCTCATGACGCGCGGCACGCTCTCAGAGCTAGGCGGGACACGTAACCGCATTCCGCGGTCAGCGCCCGCCGTCATCGGCGCTCTGAGCGTGCTGGGAACAGAGGACCTCGGCCGGCCCCCGGACAAGGTAAGTACCGCTACACTCTCACTCCATCACACCCCTTTACTAATGTAACCCTCTCACACTGTCACCACCCTCATACTCTGTCACCACCCCTCACATTGTGTCATTTCCCCCACACACTCTGTCCCCACTCTCTGCGCACACTGACACCCCTCCATACACACTGTCTCTCCCTCCGCACACACGGGCACCACTCTCCGCACTCGGGCACCTCCCTTCATTCTCACTGTCAACACCTCAACACTCTGGCACCCACCTCCATACACTTTGGCACCCTCCTGCTCTTTTACACTCACTCAATAATTATACACACTGTCATAAAACATAGCTCCGCCATAAACTCAGTGCCAAAGGCCACAGGCAGTACACAAACATACACATGCTCAGAGAAACATACATACATATACAAGGATACTCACTGCCAGATACACACTCTCAGACACACAGAGGTAGACAATGCAACAATGTATACATAGACTAGCTCTCTGTATCCAGTGCTGCAAGCTCCCTTTTCAATATATCTACAGCTTCTTATACACACAAATCAACTGTTATTTTTTCAATAATGGTGTTAGTGGGGGGGCCTTATGTATGAGTCTCGCCTAAGGCCTCGCCAAGTCTAGAGCCGCCACTGCTTCCTCTTTTTCCTTCTCTGAATCTTTTGTCCCTCTCTTGCTCCTCTCTTTCTATTCCTGTCATGACTGCTAGTGTGGTCCAACACGCAGAAACTATGTAAACATATACAAAGAAAATGAAAAGGAAATAAAAAGGATAGAACGTAAACCGGTCCTTAGAATGGCCGGACTAATACGTTAGAGACAGAGAATGGTCAAAGGGAAAGCCGAGGTCAAGGAAGCCAGAAATACACAAATACCGTTTAAACAAGCCAATTCAGGGATACCAGAAATCAGAATAACAAGGAATAGCCAAGGTCAAAATACCAGAATATCAGAATCACAAGAATAAACGCACTCTCGGGAACCAGGAACAGGAAACCACGACAGGGCTGTGATTGGTCAGAGGATGACTTCTGACCCCAGAACGTGGGTGTGCGTCGGCATTGTGACTTCACACGCACGTCAGTATAATTTCGGGGGACGGAGCCACTGATGGACGTGACCGCATGGTCGGCGCCATCTTTGATTTGCCAGGGCAGCGTGGTGGAGCGGTTACTGGCTCGCCTCTGAGAAGGTAAGCTCAGCTTGTCGGCGCAATCGTGCCCGTTGGGCACAGATGCGCCTCGTGGCGAGCCAGGAGACGTAACAATTCCTATTCTTCTTTTTAATGGAGAACTTGGGATGTTTAAGTTTATCCTTTCTTTTCTTTTTCAATCCCATTCTAAAAAAATCTTTGGATTGGTCCCCTTGATTCAGTATTTCATACCTGTTTTCAATGGGTATGTCAAATCTAGGGTAATTCTTATTCTCTGTCCTGTGTTGGACAATTCTCCATGGATTGGAATCTGATGCTTTTTTATATTCTCTATCTTCCCTAGGAGTTGTTCTATCAACCTGAGTGATATTCCTGTGATTAATCTCATCTCTACTCTGTTGATTGTGGTGTTCTGTACTTCCATCTGTGGATTCTCTTCTCTTGTTAGGTTGTTGTAAATCTCTTTTCTCCTTGTCATACTGCTGTCTATTTCTATTTCTAAATCCACTTTGAGCTCCCCTAATCTCTCTGATCTATACTGATTTCTCCATGGTTCCCTTCCATTTCTCCTATTTTTCAATCTTCCTCTATGGAAGGTATGTACCTTATTTTCAGAAGTGTCTCTTTTGTCCCTTAGATACTTCTTTTTTTTTTAATTGTAATTACTTATTTTTGCAGTCTGTTCATTTCATTCAATATCGCCCCGAATGTTTCTCCATTTCCACAGATGGTTTCCTGTTTTATTATTTAAGTTTTATTATTTATTTTTCTACAGATCTTTAGATTTTGTTAGTTCCAGATGGTCATCTGAAGTTTCCTATATTCCTATGGGATATAATGAATATACAGATATACATAGGAATCATACTTATTAAAACCTTTTTTTGGATATGATTATTTTTGTGCAATTAGTGGTTTGTTTATAATTCATTTGGATAGGTGCGATATGTGCACTCATTATACAGAGAGTGTTTTTAACACTTTTTTTCTTTAAGAGACACGGATGGAGATTCACTGCTCTCCATATGTATATGAAATATGTGCATTCAATAATCTGCATAGGTATTTTATGTGTAGGTTACTGTTGCATTTTTGTATGGCAATGTTTCCTTGTATATAAAGGTTCTGTTTTGGTTCTTATACACACTTGATTCGATATATATGCTAAGCCTAATTTTGTGTAATACATATAAGCAGTTCGTTATGGTTTTAATGTTTATTTAGAGGACGGACTTTTTGAATCATCTCTCTGCAATACAATCCCGTCCCTAGACCAATGAGAAAGCAAGAGGGGAGGAGTTAGAGATATAAGAGAAGAACAAGACCAATGACGTTGTCGGAAGAAGCATGGGAAGGCGGGTGAAACACGTTAATCAAGACGTCACTGGAGAGGCGGACCCGGAAGAGATCACGTGATCGGGACTGGCAAAACCCGGAAGAGATCACGTGATCGGGACTGGCGAAACCCGGAAGTGACTTTCATTGAGTGGCGAACACTATTATACTTTGTGTATACATGCTTTTATGTCAGTAGTTTTGCTGGCATACCCACCAATTGCAAAGTAAGCTTTTTCAACCTTTTTTTTACAATAAATTGTTCAAGATGCTATTCATAGAACCATCAGACTACTGGGAACATACCATCTAGATCCTGTGTTGGATACTTCCCTCTCAAGTGGAGCTTTTCAAACAGAGAGCCAGGGGTGATAGGGCTCTGGTCCATGTGAGTTCTCCCATTTACCCCATTTGTGCTTTACATTTATTTAGATAGTCTGCACTATATTTGTTTTTGTTACTTTCAGAATATTTCCTCTTCAATTTGAGCATGCTTATTTTGGTAATATCATTATGTTGGTGTATACTGTATGTGTCACTGTGGTACAACACAGCTAAAATTGAAGATTATCTTATCTCCACTGATACATTTCTGGCTCTTATCGTTTTGACATGCCCTTGGAATGATATCAAACAAACTGTTTGACCATGGGCTGGTGGACATGTCCCTGGGATGATGATGAGTCTCACTCTCCCTCAACTCTTTACCTTGCGATTGTAAAGATTTGCATCAATTAAAATTACAATTATTTATATAGCGTCAATGTATTCTTCGGTGCTGTACAATAGACACACAAGACAAACACTTAATTCTAACAAAACATGATTGACATTATGGAACAGTAGGTGAAGAGGCCCCTGACCAAACAAGCTTGCAATCTAAAAGGGTGAGGGAGAAATACAAAAAAGGATGTTGGAAGCCGAGAGCACAGTAGATGGGAAGTGGCAGAGGAAGATTATGAGGAGTTAAGGGAAGAGCTGATATTCACACATAGGACTAAGCTTCATGGACTTTCCACAATTTGCCCTCTAGGATTGCTGCCCTGTCAGGCTGTAGAGCAGGAGTAAGCTGTTGCTCTTGTCGGAAATTGGGTCACATTTAGAGTAACTGTTCTTCATGCAGGGCATGCAACCATTGGCAGAGAACTGTTTGTACAAGGCCGAGAGGGAGAGTGACCACTTCTTTGTGGAACAGATTAGAAATCAGTGCAAGCCAGTTTAGAGACTCTAACCAGTTACCACCTACCAGAGAGGTGGTGTGCTCTTCTTTACATTAGGTAAACCCTGTGCAAGTGGCCAGGAGGGATAACCAGGACTGCCACCAGTTTGTATTAGTGAATGGGCAAGTTGTCTGAGGAATGAAAGACTGAAAAGTTACTTTGACTCTGATTGAACCTAGATGTGTCCAGCCTCGACACTGGAGAGGGCTTACTGTGGCTGTAGAGGGCTCAGGAGAGCTTGTGCACAAACTACCCACCACTAAACACCACCTTGATTGGGGCAATTTAACTGGGACATAGAAGTGGGCACTAGGAATCGCTTACTAGCTGAGCTCCTTAAGGGAATGTAATGGCACAAGATGAGCTAAAACCAGCTTGAGATCTGAGCGGGGACCCAATGAAGGGCAGGCTAATTGAGCTGTTGTCCGTTCTCACCTTTCTTGCTCCTTGTTTTTCTCTTCTTAAGTTTAAAGGGCAATCCAGACGTGGACCCCCTTGCTCAATAGGGCTATACCTCACTGATTAAATCTTGCAAGGTTGAAACGATCATCTGGGGTTGCTGTATCTCTCGTGCAGAGGGAACTTGCTGGCATTTCGGATCTGGATTGCCTGTATGGGTGGTACCAGTCTTATATGCTTCAGATATGTTCTCTTTATAATGGCACAAGATGAGCTAAAACCAGCTTGAGACCTGAGCAGGGACCCACCGAAGGGCAGGCTAATTAAAGTATTGTCCGTTCTCACCTCTCTTGCTCCTTGTTTGTCTCTCCTTATGGGAAGTGACCTTATGCAACTTACCTTAGTTGTTGCAGGACCTGAAATTATTTACAACCCTGACTGTATAACAAATTTATACAGGAAACAAAATGAATTTTTTTTTCCAGGAAACAAAATGAAATTTTTTTAAAAGCTTTTTTTAATGTCCCTGCAAAAAGCTAATACACTGCAGTTTTAATATGCACAGTCCTATAGTCCAATTAATGGATTTCTAGACAATGATTTGTATTGACCCCCCAATATATTTGTATAATATACCCTCTGTTTTCTTAACTAAATACATTTTAATTTTAAGCATTCATAAATAAAAAATGTGATTCTCCCTATTAATTTTGTAGCCCACCTCTACACTTTTTTTCTTGGGCCATAATATCCTTCTTTAGAAAAGGTGCCCAAAATTGCCCAGCATATTCAATCAAAGTGTGGTATAATCATTGATTTATAATGAAAATGTGTATGCATGACAATACCTTACAGGCCCTTACAGGCCTTGGCAATTGCTGACGGACATTGTTGCCCTAGTTTGTTGTCAATAACTATTCCCAAATCCTTCTCCTGCATTGTTTTCCCCAACTCACTGCATTGTAGAGTGTAAGTTGCTTGTGCTTTCTTCACCAGAAGTCTATAACTTTACATTTATTTACATTAAATTTTATCTGTCATTTGTGTGTCCAGTCTCCTAATGTATCGAAATTCATCTGCAGTGAAGTAATATCCTGCTCACTTTGTATTACCTTAGCAAGGGTTGCCATCTGAACTTGTGGACCCTCTTGCACAGCCCAAAGCCAGGTAAAGTGGATGCAAGGTGTGTGTGTGTGTGTGTGTGTAAGGAAAGTGAATGCAGTATGAGTATGCTGGATGCGTTGTATGTGTATAAGGTGGCTGCAGTGTGTATAGTGGATGCAGAGTGTGTATATATTGAATGCAGTGTGTGTTTGTGTAGTGGATGCAGTGTGTGTAATGAATGTAGTGTCTCTCTTTGTGTACTGGATGTAGTGTCTGTGTGGTGGATGTAGTGTCTGTGTAGTAGACGCAGTGTCTCTGCAGTGGATGCAGTATTTGCATAGCGATTGCAGTGTATTTGTGTAGTGGATTTGTTTTTGTGTTGGACAAGGGTTGTGGGGTTGGTGGTTTTTTTTTGTTTTTTGTTTTATATTTATAACCTTTATTCCCCCCTCCCTGTCTCTTAAATGTAGTTTCAGTGGTGGTCCAGTGGCTCAGCTGGTTATACAGCAGTTTCCATCTTCCATCTTCTCTGTGTCCTGGGCTCCCTCTTTGAAGACAGCAGGGCCATAAGGAGCATATATATAGTGACACATCGGGGAATGGTGGTATAGGGCCCGGGCATGGAGCGGATACAAGAGCAGAGGTGAGGAGTTTGGGCCTCGCAGGACTGCCGGGCCCGTAACAGCCGTCATGGTTGTCACACCTTGCTGGTGGCTCTGATCTTGTCGGTTTTGTGTCATCTGCAACTGAAATATGAATTTCAATGCCTTTTTCAATATCATTTATATATTGATTGATTAGAAGTGGTTCCAGAGGGATCTTTTTACTATTAAAGACAATTCTCTGTACTCTATCTTTAAATGCTTATTTCAAGCACCATGACTGCATCAGTGCTTTGTAGTGGTTAGGGTGCCTGGAGTTTGTATGAGCAGCATTTCTCTATGAAACACTGCACATAGGGAGTTTAACCTCTTATTGCTGGAGGTATAACTCCACCTCTAGCAGTGTCATTAGCCAGCCTTGAGCAACAGTTCTGAGCTGCCTAACATAAACTCTGTGCAAATTGTGATGCACAGATGCTCATTGATTGGAAGAGAGAAGTCAGGTGATGCCCTCAGCCAGTCAATGAGTGACAGGATCGACATCTGTTTTCTTCTGCTCTGCAGAATCAGATGTCATAAACCTGCCTTTAAAGAAAAGCAAGAGCCCAGACGGACCCAGGTAAGAGGGCAAACTGTCACTAAATGGTTTGTCTATTACTGGTGTTGCAGATGCTCTTGGTATCAGGTTACACAGGTCATAGGAAAACAAATGATTTATTTGATGGCCGGTCAGTCTCAGCCAGACTCAAGTCTGTAAAAAAACTGAGCCCCCCTTTGCAGCTTAACCCCTTAACGCCGTTACGGTGTTCTATGCCGTCCCGCATTAAAAGGGCTTTAAAGCCATTGCGGCGGCATAGAACGCCGTAACGGCTTTGAGCCCTGGAGCGCCCGGGATACTTACCTACCCGACGCTCCGCTTCGGGAGGACTGCCTCACAGCCCAGGCTGCCCTCCCACTGCAAAAGAAGCCCCCGGGGGCCATGTGATCGCTCTCAAAGAGCGATCACATGGCCACCTATAGCTGGCTGTGGATCTGCCAGCAGGGGGACTGTCTGAAATGTCAGACAGTCCCCCTGCTGGTCGGAAAGTAAAAAAAAAAATAATAAGACATGTTATAAAATAAAATAAATGTGTGTATATATATATATATTATATATCTAATATATATACATATTATATATATGTAACGTCATACATAGTGTATTTTAATATTAATATAAGTACATATATTAGTATTAAAATACACTTAGAGTGACGTTACATATATATAATATGTATATATATATATATATATATATATTATATATAATAGATATATACACATATATTATATATATATATATATATATATATATATATATATATATATATAGGAGTAATTACAAAAAAATACATAAAATAATAAAATTAATAAATAAAATATTGAAACAAAATTTAATATAAATTATATATTCAGATGTAATTTCATTCTAACTGTATTTTGTTATTAATATATATATATATATATATATATTGGTAACAAAATACACTTAGAATGACATTCTATATATATTTATCTATATATAAAATACAAATAACCGCAAATATATATATATAGATAAATACATATAATTACATAAAAGATTACATTAGTATACACGTAGAATTTAAATACCTATAAATGCATATATATAAAAATTCTACATGTATATTTAAGTAATCTTTTAACATAATTATGTGATTTGATTAATTACAATTTGATTGACATGCCTGACAACACAGGGAGAAAGTGCAGAGAATTTAATTCGCAAGCACTATATTTGACCCTGTAACTCTCCAAGACACCATAAAACCTGTACATAGGGGGTACTGTTTTACTTGGGAGACGTCGCTAAACTCAAATATTAGTGTTTCAAACTGGTACATTGTATTACAACTATGATATTTTAAGTAAAAGTGACATTTATTGCATTTTTTTTACAAACGAACTGCACTTTTATGGACTATATTATTGTTGTAATATGTTTTACTGTTTAAAACACTAATATTTGTGTTTAGTGAAGTCTCCTGAGACTTCATACAGGTTGTATGGTGTTTTGGAAAGTTAGAGAGTCACATATAAGGCTTGCATTTCATTTTTTTGACATTGAAATTTGCCAGATTGGTTATGTTGACTTTGAGAGCGTATGGTAGCCCAGGAATGAGAATTACCCCCATGATGGCATACCATTTGTAAAAGTAGACAACCCAAGGTATTGCAAGTTGGGTATGTCCAGTCTTTCTTAGTAGCCACTTAGTCACAAACACTGGCCAAATATTAGTTTTTTGCTTTTTTCACACAAAAACAAATATGAACGCTAACTTTGGCCAGTGTTTGTGACTAAGTGGCTACTAAAAAAGACTAAACATAACCCACTTTCAATACCTTGGGTTGTCTACTTTTTCAAATGGGGGTAATTCTCATTCCTGGGCTACCACACCGTCTCAAAGGTAACATTACTAATCTGGCAAATTTCAATTTGAAAATGGAATGTTCTATATTTGACCCTGTAACTTTCCAAAACACCATAAAACCTGTTAACCCCTTAAGGACACAACTTCTGGAATAAAAGGGAATTGTGACGGAATATTTCCGTCATGTGTCCTTAAGGGGTTAATGGGGGGTACTGTTGTACTCGTGAGACATCGCTGATTACAAATATGTGCATTTTTGTGCAGTAAAACTGCAGTATGATGACATTCACAGCTAAAATGTCAGACGGAAATACAAATTTAAAAAAATATCTTATTTTCTCACATTTTTTTAAATTTTATTCATAATGAATTATGTTCCATATATATATAGTTAATGAAAATTACAGCCCTGTTTCTCCTGAACAAAATGATATATAATAAGTGTAGGTGCACTTAATGTGACAGCGGTGAATTACGGTTGAATAGACATATAGCGCAAATTCCAGTTTTTGTTTACGTTTTGTTTTGATCAGAACGTGTACTATTGACTCCGTCCTGAAGGGGTTAAGAATGCTCATATATCACAGATGATGCAGTTCATACACACAGAGGAAACACAAGGCTTACACCCATACTGCAGCAATTAATAACATATTAGCAAGCCTATACTTATCTCAAAAAGCATTAACTACGTATTAAGCATTCCTACACATGTGCCCTGGTCCTGAGTGTTTGTACGGCAATTTAACCACATAAGTTCCAGATGTTTCTAGGTCATCCTGTAGCCTCTATCACACTGGGGAATCGGGCAGGCTGTAGGGGCTTTGATTGTAGGATGAATTCCTTCAGTTAATGTTCAATCTAAGAACAATAATTTGCATCTAGAGAAATGTATTATCAATTGAACACTAACTTTCTGTGTGGAATTGTATCAAACACCATGACACAATCCAAGTAAATTACATCAGTTTCACTACCCTGATCTACACTTCTACTTTCTTTTTTGTAGAAGGAAATTAAGAGTTTTGCATTTAGTTTGAGATAGCTCAGTGGGCTAATACATCATCAGTAGAATCTGTTCAACCCTTAGGTTGCAGGTTTGAATCCTGTTGACTCAGCCCTTTATCCTTCCGAGGTAGATAAAATAAGTACCATTAAATTAGGTAATAGTAACAACGTCTGGATGTTGGGCTAAGGTAACATCCCCAGGATGTACTTGAAAACCAGAGTAATATGTATCTACCTTGTTTCTTGTTTAAATACTTTGTTATTATCATCATGTTTTATAAAAATATGCTGAACTCTGCTAATGGCATTGCTGTTCTCAATGAATTCTTAAATATTATTTCTGAAAAAGTCTTCAAATATTTTCCCAGTCACAGAAATTAAGCTCACAGGTCTATAATTTCCAGGCAATGGCTATGAATCATTTTTAAATATAGGAACCAAATCTGCCTTCCTCCAATCCTTCAGTACATTTCCTGAAAGAAAAGTATCCTGGAAGATTAAAAATAAAGGTTTGCCCTTTTCCACTCTCGGTGCTTAAAGTACTTGTGGGTGAATACCATCTGGCCCATGGGTTTGTCTTTTAGTTGCTGCAGCACTTTGTCTTGAGTCATCTAATCACATTTTTTCGGAATGTTTTTGCAGCAATGATATGCACAACTCGCACAGCTTACTTCTTGATATATGCTAAAAAAAAGTATTTACAATGCCTGCTTTTTCCTGATCTTCATTAACTAACACACCAATCTCTGATTTCAGTGAACCTACACTTGATTCTCTTATTTTAGTGAACATTGAGTTGTTTAGAATTTGCTCTCATTTGCGATCATCTTTTCATATTCTAGTTTAGATCATTTAATAATTTTTATAGCAATTATTGGGTTCCTTATATCTTACATAGGATGCCTCTAACTTTTCTGATTTGAATGTTTCAAATGCCCTACTAAGTTACATTCGATTATATATTGTTTGTTAGATTTATTACCAATGGTGTATTCTAAGAAGTGTACATTTCTAATAATTGTTTTAAGATATTTCATTTATCAATGTTTTTTTTATTTATGAAGGAGTTTATTCCAGTCTACGAATCGTAAAGCTACCCTTATCTTATTGAAACTGGCATTTGAGAAATATACGTTTTAGCATACTGCATGTGAATTAAATTAAGGGGTGAACTTATGTTTGTGAGCAGTTGCATAATATGACCCCTAGATGGAGATGCTGCTCTGTCAGGTCACAGAGGTTTCAGCAGTGATTTGTGGGAGGGAAAAGTAATCCTCGGTTGGACTCCTGATACAAGATTGCCCGTTGGTGTGTGGCAGGAAGTTGGATGGATTCCAGAACTGAAACAAATTTGTGCTGCCATAAAAGCAGGAAAATCCTAAGAGTGTGTTGATATGCCAACAATTGCCTGGCATAATGGCTATGCTATGTCAGGAAATTTTGCAATATTGATTCTAAGTTGCTAAAATTAGATTTTATATCTGGATGAAAAAAAGTAGGAAGCTAGAGAAAAAGGGTTTTATAATGATTGACGTAATGTTTTTCTTTTTGCTATTTTGTATTAATGTAGAAAGTGGAGCAGGAGTCATTTCTATTTCAAAATATGGAATTTATCAAAAAAATTAAAGGGGAAAATCAGTGGGCAATTCCACCCTGAAAAGAACAAAGCTTTTTTACACATGTAGTGTGTAGCGTCCGTGACCATCGTTCAGTATGATATCAGTTTGTTGCTTCTTGGTGAGGCTCCAAGAAGGTATAACGCTTTAACTAGCTGTGGTAGAAGGAACTGCGGTGACAGTGTAGTTACAGCAAAAAATGAATGGGGAAAAATGCCTCCAGTGTGTTGAATTGGACATAGAGGGCATGCTGCTATCCCCACTACCCTGAGGCTGAATACTACTATTAATTGTGCTGGTCGTTGTAATGGAGGCAGCGCTGGGGGAGATTTTAAACTCTCATAATTAGCACTACTACATAGCAATACTGCTGGATTAAGGTCCCTTTTCCCTACCTACCCTCCTTCAATTTTGTCTTGGGAATGTTACCTGACATTGATCATGGTGAGTTTGTTTTCCTTATTATAATAAGTTAGGTGCATGAATGATTATGTATTGTGTAAACAAAACTTTAGTCAGCAAAAATACGTGTTTGTGGTACAATATGGTGCTTGATTCAGTTACTACTGTTACATCTGCCTTCCTCCAATTCTCCAGTACATTTCCTGAAAGAAAAGTATCCTGAAAGATTAAAAACAGAGGATTGCTTATTTCCACACTCAGTGCTCAAAGTACTTGTGGGTGAATACCATCTGGCCCATGGGTTTGTCTTTTAGTTGCTGCAGCTCTTTGTCTTGAGTCATCTAATCACACTTTTTCAGAATGTTTTTGCAGCAAGGATACGCATAACTCATCACAGGTTACTCCTTGATATATGCTAAAAAAAAAAGTATTTACAATGTCTGCCTTTTCCTGATCTTCATTTACTAACACACCAATCTCTGATTTCAGTGAACCTTCACTTGATTCTCTGATTTCAGTAAACATTGATTTGTTTAGAATTTGCTCTCATTTGCTCTTATTTTTTCACATTCTAGTTTAGATCATTTAATAATTTTTATAGCAATTATTGGGTTCCTTATATCTTACATAGGATGCCTCTAACTTTTCTGATTTGAATGTTTCAAATGCCCTACTAAGTTACATTCGATTATATATTGTTTGTTAGATTTATTACCAATGGTGTATTCTAAGAAGTGTACATTTCTAATAATTGTTTTAAGATATTTCATTTATCAGTTTTTTTTATTTATGAAGGAGTTTATTCCAGTCTACGAATCGTAAAGCTACCCTTATCTTATTGAAACTGGCATTTGAGAAATATACGTTTTAGCATACTGCATGTGAATTAAATTAAGGGGTGAACTTATGTTTGTGAGCAGTTGCATAATATGACCCCTAGATGGAGATGCTGCTCTGTCAGGTCACAGAGGTTTCAGCAGTGATTTGTGGGAGGGAAAAGTAATCCTCGGTTGGACTCCTGATACAAGATTGCCCGTTGGTGTGTGGCAGGAAGTTGGATGGATTCCAGAACTGAAACAAATTTGTGCTGCCATAAAAGCAGGAAAATCCTAAGAGTGTGTTGATATGCCAACAATTGCCTGGCATAATGGCTATGCTATGTCAGGAAATTTTGCAATATTGATTCTAAGTTGCTAAAATTAGATTTTATATCTAGATGAAAAAAAGTAGGAAGCTAGAGAAAAAGGGTTTTATAATGATTGACGTAATGTTTTTCTTTTTGCTATTTTGTATTAATGTAGAAAGTGGAGCAGGAGTCATTTCTATTTCAAAATATGGAATTTATCAAAAAAATTAAAGGGGAAAATCAGTGGGCAATTCCACCCTGAAAAGAACAAAGCTTTTTTTACACATGTAGTGTGTAGCGTCCGTGACCATCGTTCAGTATGATATCAGTTTGTTGCTTCTTGGTGAGGCTCCAAGAAGGTATAACGCTTTAACTAGCTGTGGTAGAAGGAACTAGGGTGACAGTGTAGTTACAGCAAAAAATGAATGGGGAAAAATGCCTCCAGTGTGTTGAATTGGACATAGAGGGCATGCTGCTATCCCCACTACCCTGAGGCTGAATACTACTATTAATTGTGCTGGTCGTTGTAATGGAGGCAGCGCTGGGGGAGATTTTAAACTCTCATAAGTAGCACTACTACATAGCAATACTGCTGGATTAAGGTCCCTTTTCCCTACCTCTACCCTCCTTCAATTTTGTCTTGGGAATGTTACCTGACATTGATCATGGTGAGTTTGTTTTCCTTATTATAATAAGTTAGGTGCATGAATGATTATGTATTGTGTAAACAAAACTTTAGTCAGTAAAAATACGTGTTTGTGGTACAATATGGTGCTTGATTCAGTTACTAATGTTACATCTGCCTTCCTCCAATTCTCCAGTACATTTCCTGAAAGAAAAGTATCCTGAAAGATTAAAAACAGAGGATTGCTTATTTCCACACTCAGTGCTCAAAGTACTTGTGGGTGAATACCATCTGGCCCATGGGTTTGTCTTTTAGTTGCTGCAGCTCTTTGTCTTGAGTCATCTAATCACACTTTTTCAGAATGTTTTTGCAGCAAGGATACGCATAACTCATCACAGGTTACTCCTTGATATATGCTAAAAAAAAGTATTTACAATGTCTGCCTTTTCCTGATCTTCATTTACTAACACACCAATCTCTGATTTCAGTGAACCTTCACTTGATTCTCTGATTTCAGTAAACATTGATTTGTTTAGAATTTGCTCTCATTTGCTCTTATTTTTTCACATTCTAGTTTAGATCATTTAATAATTTTTATAGCAATTATTGGATTCCTTATATTTTACATAGGATGCCTCTAACTTTTCTGATTTCAATGTTTCAAATGCCCTACTAAGTTAAATTGGTTTCTATATTGTCCGTTTTATTACCAATTGTGTATTTTAAGAAGTGTACATTTTTAATAATAGTTTGAAGATATTTTATTTATCAATGGGTTTTTTTCATGAAGGAGTTTATTCCATTGTACGAATTGTAAAGCTTCTCTTATCTTACTGAAATTGGCATTTAAAAATATACGTTTTAGCATACTGCATGTGCATTTGCTTTTTATAGTTTATTTCAAAATACACTATATTCTGATAGCTATTTTCCAAGTGCTCCCCTAATTAAATGTTTGCCAAAAAAAATCAACATTGTTTGTTACAACCAGGTTCAGACAAGCATCCTTTCTTGTTGGTGCTTCTACCAATTATGACACGAAGAGCCATATTTTATTTTGGATCATTTTCGATCTAAATTTCTGCTTAATGGGATGCTGGTGATTTGTGGTAGAGCCAGATATTTTATTGCTAGAAAGGAAAATACAATGAGTATCATCACATTGTTAAGACAGCAATATCCTGGTATTAGTATATGTGAACTAAATTAAGGGGTGAACTTGTGTTTGTGAGCAGTTGCACAATATGACCCCTAGATGGGGATGCTGCTCTGTAAGGTCACAGAGTTTCAGCAGTGATTTGTGGGAGGGAAAGGTAATCCTCAGTTGGACTCCTGATACAAGATTGCCTGTTGGTGTGTGGCAGGAAGTTGGATGGATTCCAGAACTGAAACAAATTAGTGCTGCCATAAAAGCAGGAAAATCCTAAGAGTGTGTTGATATGCCAACAATTGCCTGGCCTAATGGCTATGCTATGTCAGGCAATTTTGCAATATTGATTCTAAGTTGATAAAATTAGATTTTATATCTGGACGAAGAAAAAGTAGGAAGCTAGAGAAAAGGGTTTTATAATGATCGACGTCATGTTTTTCTTTTTGCTATTTTGTATTAATGTAGAAAGTGGAGCAGGAGTCATTTCTAGTTCAAAATATGGAATTTATAAAAAAAAAAAGGAAAGGAGAAAAGCAGTGGGCAATTCCACCCTGAAAAGAACAAAGCTTTTTTTTACACATCTAGTGTGTAGCGTCAGTGACCATCCTTCAGTATATCAGTTTGTGGCTTCTTGGTGAGGCTCCAAGAAGGTATAACGCGTTAACTAGCTATGGTAGAAGGAACTGCGGTGACAGTGTAGTTACAGCACAAAATGAATGGTGAAAAAATGCCTCCAGTGTGTTGAATTGGACATAGAGGGCATGCTGCTATCCCCACTAACCTGAGGCTGAATACTACTATTAATTGTGCTGGTCGTGGTACTGAAGACAGCGCTGGGGGAGATGTTAAACTCTCATAAGTAGCACTACTACATAGCAATACTGCTGGATTAAGGTCCCTTTTCCCTACCTCTACCCTCCTTCAATTTTGTCTTGGGAATGTTACCTGACATTGATCATGGTGAGTTTGTTTTCCTTATTACAATAAGTTAGGTGTATGAATGATTATGTATTGTGTAAACAAAACTTTATTCAGCAAAAATACGTGTTTGTGGTACAATATGGTGCTTGATTCAGTTACTAGTGTTACATCTGCCTTCCTCCAATTCTCCAGTACATTTCCTGAAAGAAAAGTATTCTGAAAGATTAAAAACATAGGATTGCTTATTTCCACACTCAGTGCTCAAAGTACTTGTGGGTGAATACCATCTGACCCATGGGTTTGTCTTTTAGTTGCTGCAGCACTTTGTCTTGAGTCATCTAATCACATTTTTTCGGAATGTTTTTGCAGCCAGCAATAATACGCATAACTCGTCACAGGTTACTCCTTGATATATGCTAAAAAAAGTATTTACAATGTCTGCCTTTTCCTGATCTTCATTTACTAACACACCAATCTCTGATTTCAGTGAACCTTCACTTGATTCTCTGATTTCAGTAAACATTGATTTGTTTAGAATTTGCTCTCATTTGCTCTCATTTTTTCACATTCTAGTTTAGATCATTTAATAATTTTTATAGCAATTATTGGATTCCTTATATTTTACATAGGATGCCTCTAACTTTTCTGATTTAAATGTTTCAAATGCCCTACTAAGTTACATTGGTTTCTATATTGTCCGTTTTATTACCAATTGTGTATTTTAAGAAGTGTACATTTTTAATAATAGTTTGAAGATATTTTATTTATCAATGTTTTTTTTTTCATGAAGGAGTTTATTCCATTCTATGAATTGTAAAGCTTCTCTTATCTTACTAAAATTGGCATTTAAAAATATACGTTTTAGCATACTGCATGTGCATTTGCTTTTTAAAGTTTATTTCAAAATATTCCATATTCTGATAGCTATTTTCCAAGTGCTCCCCTAATTAAATGTTTGCCAAAAAAATCAACATTGTTTGTTACAACCAGGTTCAGACAAGCATCCTTTCTTGTTGGTGCTTCTACCAATTGTGACACGAAGAGCCATATTTTATTTTGGATCATTTTCAATCTAAATTTCTTCTTAATGGGATGGTGGTGATTTGTGGTAGAGCCAGATATTTTATTGCTAGAAAGGAAAATACAATGAGAATTATCACATTGTTAAGACCGTAATATCCTGGTATTAGTATATGTGAACAAAATTAAGGGGTGAACTTATGCTTGTGAGCAGTTGCACAATATGACCCCTAGGTGGGGATGCTGCTCTGTAAGGTCACAGAGTTTCAGCAGTGATTTGTGGGAGGGAAAGGTAATCCTCAGTTGGACTCCTGATACAAGATTGCCTGTTGGTGTGTGGCAGGAAGTTGGATGGATTCCAGAACTGAAACAAATTTGTGCTGCCAAAAAAGCAGCTAAGAGTGTGTTGATATGCCAACAATTGCCTGGCCTAATGGCTATGCTATGTCAGGCAATTTTGCAATATTGATTCTAAGTTGATAAAATATGATTTTATATATGGACGAAGAAAAAGTAGGAAGCTAGAGAAAAGGGTTTTATAATGATTGACGTCATGTTTTTCTTTTTGCTATCTTGTATTAATGTAGAAAGTGGAGCAGGAGTCATTTCTAGTTCAAAATATGGAATTTATAAAAAAAAAAGGAAAGGAGAAAATCAGTGGGCAAGTCCACCCTGAAAAGAACAAAGCTTTTTTTACACATCTAGTGTGAAGCGTCCGTGACCATCGTTCAGTATATCAGTTGGTGGCTTCTTGGCGAGGCTCCAAGAAGGTATAATGCTTTAACTAGCTGTGGTAGAAGGAACTGCGGTGACAGTGTTACAGCACAAAATGAATGGTGAAAAAATGCCTCCAGTGTGTTGAATTGGACATAGAGGGCATGCTGCTATCCCCACTAACCTGAGGCTGAATACTACTATTAATTGTGCTGGTCGTGGTAATGGAGACAGCGCTGGGGGAGATGTTAAACTCTCATAAGTAGCACTACTACATAGCAATACTGCTGGATTAAGGTCCTCTTTCTCTACCTCTACCATCCTTCAATTTCGTTTTTGGAATGTTACCTGACATTGATGATGGTGAGTTTGTTATCCCTATTATAATAAATTAGGTGTATGAATGATTATGTATTGTGTAAACAAACTTTTTTTTTTTTTTTTTTAGACATTCTTTATTTATGAGAGATTTTTCAAGTAAGGAAGGGGTACAGAAAAAAGGAAAGGGAGGGGAGGGGCGGGGGAAACAAACATCAAATTGCAAAGAATGACATACATCGGCTCAGTATATCGAACCCAGCATTGATACATAGTCGAGTATAATGTTTCACCAATGACATTGTCACAATCAATGTACAGCGTGTCCGCCTAGGCGGGTTGTGGATGGCGATGTGGGGCACCTTCCTCGGGTGTAAAATGTATTACAGGCGCGTCTATAGCTGTCAGGTGAGTCAAAGGTTGGGTATAGGAGGGGGTGGCTGGGTCTGGGAGCTAATCTTCGTCATAGGGATAGGGGTCGGGGTAGCAGGCAAGGATATCAGGCGTCTCCTGGGGGGCCGGGAATACGGGGTCAGGCCCGTCCCCGTGCAGTGTAGGACGTCCAGGGGTACCATTGGAGGGCGCACTTGTCCGAGCGCTCCTGCAGGGACGCAGTTAGCATTTCCATCCCACGGATCTCCTCAACCTTGTCGACCCATTGCTTGTAAGTGGGTGCCGCCTGGCTTTTCCAGAGCAGCGGGATAAGGCTTTTCGCAGCAGAGAGCAGGTGTATTGTGAGAGATTTTTTGTACTGTTGAATGGGCATGGATGTGTGGTGAAGGAGCATTGTCTATGGCAATAATGGGAGGTCTGTGTCTGTGATTTCCTTAATTTTGTCATGTATCATGCGCCAGTATGGAGCTATGCGTGGGCAAGACCACCAGATATGAAGGGTGGTGCCCAGGGCGGAGTGGCATCTCCAGCAGTCGCCAGAGGTTGTACCGTGCATGTGTCTGAGCACTTCCGGGGTTCTATACCATCGCGTGAGTAATTTCTAGCTCATCTCCTGGTATTTGGAGCTAATGGAGCATTTGTGGAGAAAGATTTTGCCCCACTCCTGGGCAGTCAAGCGCGAGTCCGTCTCCCGCTCCCACCTGTCCGTGAACCCCAGTGTGCACTCATTGTCCGGTGTCAGTAGGCGTACGTAGAGGTGGGATACAGCGTGATCCAGGTGTTTTCTGTCGGTGCACAGTTGTTCGAAGTCAGTCAGTTGTCTGTGAATGTGGTCTTTGCCCTGAAGATTTGTGTAGTATGTCTTCACCTGGTGATAGTGGAACGCGTCTATCAGGGTCGGTCGCTGGGTCGATATGACATTGGGTAACGGTTTAAGGGCTCTGTCTGCGATCCACTGATGCAGGTAGAGCCAGTCCGTCTGGCGAAAATTTCGCATTGCCGCGGGGGTGAGACCGTCCGCGAGAGACGGGTTATGTGTGATCGGGGTAAGTGGATTAGGTGATGTGGTGAGCCTGTGCGTGAAGCGTAGTGAACACCATACCCTAAGGGTGGCGTCTATGAGGGGATTCTGGAGTCGGAGCTCTGAATATGTAAGGGAGCCAAGCCAGAGTCTAGCAGGGATCGTACCGCGGGATTGCTGTACCTCCATGGACACCCATCTCCTGGCACCCGTGTTCGCGTGCCAGTCCACCACCCTTTGTAGATGTGTGGCCTGGTAGTATCGTTGCACGGAAGGTAATCCGGCCCCCCCTGCTGACTTTGGGCGTTCCAGGGTGGCTCTGCGAATGCGGGAAGCGGAGCGGTTCCATACAAAGTTACGGATGTCTCTGGCCAGTGTTCGGAAAAACGATTGCGGGATCACGACAGGTAATGTCGTGAAAAGATATAGTAGTCTGGGGAGGACATTCATTTTTAGGGCTTGTATGCGGCCGAACCAGGTGAGATACATTGGGGACCAACGTAGGAGGTCCTTTTGGATAATTGCGAGTAGGGGGGGAAAGTTCATCGGGTAGAGTTGTGCGAGATCTCTCGGCAGCCAAGTGCCCAGGTACCGTAGTCTATCTGGTCGCCAAGAGAAGGCGAACTCTGAGCTCAACTGATCAACCAGCTCGGTGTTATCGAGTAGAGGCAAGGCCTCTGATTTGGTCATATTCAATTTCAGATTGGAGACTCGATGAAAATCGCGGAACGCTTTGAGGAGGTTAGGGATGGAGATTAAGGGTTGTTCCAGGAAGAACAGCATGTCATCAGCATAGGCGGCAAGTTTGTGTTCCTCTGCTTCCAGAGTCACCCCCGTAATACCCCCGTCCCGTCTGACCGCCTCCAGGAAAGGTTCTAGAGAGAGGGCAAACAGGGGGGGGGGACAGGGGACAACCTTGTCGCGTGCCATTGCTGATGGGGAAAGGTTTCGTTAATGTACCATTGACGCGAATGCGCGCTGTCGGGGTCGTATACAAAGCCGCCACCCAGTTGCGCAGCTGCGGGCCAAATCTGAAGTGGTGGAGGGTGGACGCGAGGTATGACCAATCTACCCGGTTGAACGCCTTTTCGGCATCCGTCGATAACAGGACAACCTCGCGTTTCTTGGATTTAGCGATATGTATGATGTTAAGAGCCCGGATCGTGTCGTCACGGGCTTCCCTGCCCGGGATAAACCCGTCCTGGTCTGGGTGAATCAGGTCCGGGAGGAGCGGGGAGATCCGCAGTGCTAGCGCTTTAGCAAAGAGCTTAAGATCCGAGTTCAGGAGCGAGATCGGGCGGTAACTCGAGCAATTAGACGGGTCTTTACCTTCCTTGGGGATTATTGTGATGGTGGCGGCTAGTGTGTCCGTCGGGAACTGCCCTCCTTCGCGAATCGAGTTCAGACCTGAGAGAAGTTTAGGCAAGAGTGTGTCATTAAATGTGCGAAGGTATGAGACCGGTAGTCCATCCGGGCCCGGTGCCTTGTGAGGTTTCATGCACTTTAGAGCACCTTTAAGTTCGTCAAGTGTCAGGGGTAGTTCCAGGTCCTCCGATTGTTCCTGGGTGAGTGTTTTGGCTATGTGCTGGGAGAGGTAATCGGTGATTTGTCGTTGGTGTGTCTGAGACGTTTGTCCGTGTGCGGTCTGTGTCTGGTTGTATAAGTCTGCGTAGTAGGTCTGAAAGGCTTCAAGAATGCCTCCTGGGAGTCGCGTGCTACGTTGGCTGGGTGTGTTTATTTTATGAATGTGCTGTGTCCGTCTTTTTGTCTGGAGCATCCGTGCTAAAAGTCGACCACTCTTGTTAGAGTGTTCATAAAAGTATCTGGCTGACTTCGACAGTGTGTGCAGCAGACCCTGAGAAAGGTGATCCCTAAGTTCCCTCCTAGCTTCAGTCAGTTGTAGGTAGGTGTCGTCGTCCAATGTCTGTTTGTGCATGTTCTCCAAGTCAGTAACCCTGGTGGTGAGGTTGGTGAAGTGCCTGAGTCTGTCTCTCTTACGCTGAGTGCAAATGGCGATGTAGTGGCCCCTCACAACACATTTGTGTGCCTCCCAGACCGTCAGGGGTGGCGTGTCCGGGTTGTCGTTAGTGTCGAAGTATTGTGTGAGCGTCTGATGTGTGGATGCGCGGGTGACCGGGTCAGTCAGCAAGGATACGTTCCCCCAGGGTAGGCCTGTGGGGAGTGGTAGTCAGAGCCGCTTGTCATTCAAAAATACGGTTAATACAGCACAATGTAATACAACACATTTCAGAACAACATATGTTAACAGAACGTTATATTCTCAGCATCGGCGTTGCAGCCCAAGTCATCAGCAAAACTATATCAGAATTCGGGATACCACAAACATTTTTCTACACAAATATAACAAGCACAGGGCATGGATCTCTTGGGTGTGCGTATGGTACTAGTATTACAAAGAATAGCTGTATGGGTGTTGGCCTACAATACCTATAATAGACGGTGTGCCATGCATCCCACAAGGGCCTTGCTGCGCGCGCCTGAGGCATAGCGGAAACCTGGGAATGGGGCGCGGCACGTGTGTACTGGGCGCTCAAGTGGGGTGTGGCAGTAAGGGGGTCGCCATGTGCGGCACCAAGCAATATAGCATGTAACAGGGTAATAAGCGAGAGCAGTGCAGTACCAGCCACAGTAGCGTATGACGCCGGAGGTGACACGTTTGGTATAATTTAGGCGTATCGGCTATGTATAAAGGGCAAAAGAATGGTGGTAGTGTACCCATTACGCAAGGGAGATCAGCACCCGTTATCCCGGCCCATGTGCGAGCTATCCTATTATACAGGGTGTGGCCGTGCGGTAGCGCAGCAGGGGGTGACGGCGTAGCAGGCATATGCAAAAACAACGTATGCCATGGAGAACGCCATGGCATCTATGCCAACATTGAAATGCACGTTTTTAACTAAACACATTCGAAATAAAGCATCATAAACAGTTAGGTATACTAGAACAACAAACCAATTATTGAAGCCTCTCGAGGGAACACGTGACAGGGGGCAATGGAAGTGGTCAACAATATAAGTATAGTATAACATGACCTACATCGGGCAGTGTGGTGCAACACCTACATTAACCGCTTAATCCACGCTAGGTGGGCGGCTGGTACTAGGGCATTAAGTGCCGCGGGCGGTTCACCACGGTATCTCTACGACGTGAAGCAATGGGGTGGGTCAACGTGTGGAATACAGTGCAATGCATTATAAGATATATGAACCAGTGAGGTGGCACGTTAATTATTGTTAGCTACGGGGTATGCGCCAGGGGTGTTGACTTGAAACAAGTTAAGCATGTTGTGGAAAACAAAGTAGAAAACAATGGATATAGGCAAGAAGCATTATACGTGGGGAGTCGTACCCCAATACCCTGCCCCCTGAGTGTGCCAACCTGCTAGGCCCGGTTATGACTACGTGCCAGCACTACGTGAGGTTGAGCAGCCCAAGCCCGCCTCCCAAACAGTCCAATGCATCACAGCCCACCCGGTACGGTCCGTGACCCCCAAAAAACCCCCCCACCCAAGGTGCAACTCTAAGTCTTAAGCCCTGCGATGAGCCAGCGATAATGTCCCACTAACCTGCGGCCAACTTCACAGTGTCCACCCCGTACAGGATGAGGTCGGCAAGCTTCGAAGTCAGAGGGACGGGTGAGGTACCTTTATAGGGGCTAGGTAGCGTAGGGTGAGGTCCATGGTTCCAGGCAAAGATGGTCAGTAGTGGCGTCACCAGGCTTTATTCTTCTGGGCCGACAGGGCCTCCTCGTCGTTGCGGAAGGGGGGCAACACGTTCGCCCGACAGGTTCTCGGCCGCTGGGTGGGGTCCAGTCGGACGTGCAGGCGGATACTCAAGAATCCAGTTAGAAACGTGGACATGTGGCAATCCAGCGGACTGGAGGAATCTGGTGACATCGTTGGGCCAGCGCAGCGTGTGCCAACGGTTCTCGATCTTGGCTTGTAGGCTCAATGGGAAGCCCCATTTATAGGGAATCCGCTTCTCCGTTAGCATGTTTGTGAGCGGTTTCAGCGCTCTGCGGGCATCTAGCGTGAGAGGCGACAGGTCTTGGAATAGCATGACCTGGGAGTCCATATATGTGAGCGTGCGTCGGGCCCTGGCCGCTCTCATTATGGCGTCCTTGAGTTGGAACGATGTGAGGCAGCAAATCAGGTCCCTGGGCTGGCCATCTCTTCTAGGGCCTCGGAGCGCTCTATGTGCGTGTTCCATGGATATATCAGGGGGTGCGTCGTCTCCTAGCAGGTACAAGAAGAGGCCTGTCAGCAGTTCCCGTGGGGACTCATTGTCGGCTTCAGGGAGGCCCCGTACTCGTATGTTGTTGCGGCGGCCTCTGTTGTCCAGGTCTTCGACCTGTCTACGCATCTCAAGGAGTATATTCCCCTGCCTCGCTGTAGCTAGGTCTGTGGCCTGCTGGTGTTGCGCAGTTTGGAGGCGAGTCTCTTCCAGGTCGTCCACCCTCTGCTCCAGGGCCGTCAGGTCCCTGCGCACCGTGGCTACCTCTTCCCGGATGACGGTACGCAGCTCGGCGACCAGGGCCGTCTTGTCACTTCGTGTGAGCATGTTGGCCGATATAGCCGCTATGTCCAGCGACATTTGTCACAGCGCAGCTGCGCCGGGTGTGTCACTCGCGGAGCCCGCTAAGCTGCTGGTGCTCGGGGAGGTGGGCGCCATCTTGTCCGCGCCTCGTGGGTCTCTGAGGTGCTGAGGTGTGGACAGAAATTCGTCCATCGGACCGGGTCTAAGGTTGGTGTGGGGTGTGGGAGGAGGTCTCGGGGTCGTCGTCCGTTTAGTTCTCCCCATGTGAACCGCAAAATTCGCTCAGGGTCTGGGCTTAGGCGGATCGGGGCCCGGGAGCTAGTGCAGCGTGCGACTTACTCCATGTGCAGTCAAGCCACGCCCCCTCGTAAACAAACTTTATTCAGCAAAGAAAAATTTTGTGTTGCAAAATGGTGCTTGGTTCAGTTACTACTGTTATTGTGTTTGACTTTAGGAAACCATGCACAGTGCATAGCACACTGGACTGAATATACTCAGCTAATTTCTCCAAAATAAACGCCAAAATCCTGTCAAAATGTAAAGTGGTGATTCCAAGTTGCTGTTAAGTGACAGTGGTTCATAGTGCGACCCTGCAACAGTGTCAAACTAGAATGAATGAAGCAGGCCAATGTGGGAGTAGCTAGGCAAGAGGAACTTTCTTTGTTATTTTTTGTGCTTTTGTATTCACTTTCACCCAAAAATATTTTTTCTACTGTTTCTTTCTACAAACAGTTAACAAAACAAACAAACAAGCAAACTACCCCCCACCCCCCCACAATTGTGTTTTTGGTAACAAAGTCTCATGCTAGGATCAATGACACAATGGTAAGATCATCTTATTCAAAGTTATTTCAAGCATCCTTGGTAGTATCTTGGTAGTATCCTTGGTGGTATCCTTGGTAGTATCTTGGTAGTATCCTTGGTGGTATACTTGTTAGTATCCTTGGTAGTATCTTGGTAGTATCCTTGGTAGTATCTTGGTAGTATCCTTGGTGGTATCCTTGGTAGTATCTTTGGTAGTATCTTGGTAGTATCCTTGGTGGTATCCTTGGTGGTATCCTTGGTAGTATCTTTGGTAGTATCCTGGTAGTATCTTTGGTGGTATCCTTGGTGGTATCCTTGGTGGTATCCTTGGTAGTATCTTTGGTAGTATCTTGGTAGTATCCTTGGTGGTATCCTTGGTGGTATCCTTGGTAGTATCCTTGGTGGTATCCTTGGTAGTATCCTTGGTAGTATCCTTGGTAGTATCTTGGTAGTATCCTTGGTGGTATCCTTGGTGGTATCTTGGTAGTATCTTGGTAGTATCCTTGGTGGTATCCTTAGTGGTATCCTTGGTAGTATCTTTGGTAGTATCTTGGTAGTATCCTTGGTGGTATCTTGGTGGTATCTTGGTAGTATCCTTGGTGGTATCCTTGGTGGTATCCTTGGTGGTATCTTGGTAGTATCCTTGGTAGTATCCTTGGTGGTATCCTTGGTAGTATCCTTGGTAGTATCTTGGTAGTATCCTTGGTAGTATATTGGTAGTATCCTTGGTGGTATCCTTGGTAGTATCTTGGTGATATCCTTGGTGGTATCTTGGTAGTATCTTGGTAGTATCCTTGGTGGTATCCTTGGTAGTATCCTTGGTAGTATCTTGGTAGTATCCTTGGTGGTATCCTTGGTGGTATCCTTGGTGGTATCTTGGTAGTATCCTTGGTAGTATATTGGTAGTATCCTTGGTGGTATCCTTGGTAGTATCCTTGGTAGTATCTTGGTAGTATCCTTGGTGGTATCCTTGGTGGTATCTTGGTAGTATCCTTGGTAGTATCTTGGTAGTATCCTTGGTGGTATCCTTGGTGGTATCTTGGTAGTATCTTGGTAGTATCTTGGTAGTATCCTTGGTGGTATCCTGGGTGGTATCTTGGTAGTATCCTTGGTAGTATCCTTGGTAGTATCCTTGGTAGTATCTTGGTAGTATCTTGGTAGTATCCTTGGTGGTATCCTTGGTGGTATCTTGGTAGTATCTTGGTAGTATCCTTGGTAGTATCCTTGGTGGTTTCCTTGGTGGTTTTCTTTGATAGTATCTTGGTGGTATCCTTGGTAGTATCCTTGGTAGTATCCTTGGTGGTATCTTGGTAGTATCCTTGGTAGTATCCTTGGTGGTATCCTTGGTGGTTTCCTTGATATTATCTTGGTAGTATCTAGCTAGCTAGAGCAGCAAGCTACAGTAAAGTAATACTATAAAATATGCTAAATATGTCATGTCCTAAAGGTGAGAGATTGGTGAGAGAGGCACAATGTGAGTGAGAAGGTAAATGCAGTCTATTTCAAACCAAAAGAAACACGTGGAAGAGTACAAAACTAACTTCCGCTTTAAAAGGATTGGAGTGCCTGTCACCAGATTGATCAGGTAGGTCAGATAGGACAGTACTTAGGATTTATCACTGTTCCAGGTACCGTGTTTCCAGCTCTACTGAGAACACTAGATAAATGTGCAATGTGGGTGATATTATTGTTACATAAGTCTACAGGTAACTAAATAGGACCATTTGCAACAGAAACTACAAACTGTTACAATTACGGACTATCCCATTTATTGTTTGGTTTACTACTAAGTCTTACAACATTCTGAATTAGCTTTTTTAATTACTTATTTATCCAAGTGTTTCCTCTGCTGTGAAATAGACTGCAGTTGCATTCTCACTCATATTGCTCCCATCTCACCCACCTGTCCGCTTCATTATACTACCTTGACATGTTTTGCATGTTTCTTGATCTTACTTTCATGTTGTTTTATTGTGGGAGCACTGCATGGTTGCTCCTTTCCTGTTTAAGAGCAATATTTAGGTGATATTCCCCCTTTTTGCAGTTAAAGGGTTTCCCATTTTTCTATTATTTATTTATGCGTTTTCTTTCTTTTCTTTTGTGTTTTTTTTTTTTGTCTAATCTCACAATAGAATCGATGGCAATGGCACTGGCAGTAACCTAACCAATGTCACACCAGGATCAATGACACAGATTTTCACTGGTAATGGTGCAACACACAGTATCATTGCTCATCTAACTCTTTTCTCTTAGAAGATGCATTGAGTGTCTGGAAAAATCCTGCTTGGAAGCAGGGCCGTCCTCAGGGGGTACACCCAGTACAGCTGACATTGGGCCCGGGCCCTATACTCCCACTGTGCATATATATATATTTTTGAGTATCATGCATACTTTCTCTCACTCTTTCTCTCTCTTGCTCTCTCTCTTTATATGTGTGTACATATATACATCCGTTTATGTATGGATATATATATCTACAGATAATCACAGCAACGCTCTGATACGTATTCATGCAGCGGCTCGTAAGAGAGAGTGAGAAGACCTGCTGCCTGCTGGTCTCCTGGCCCCTCTTTATTAGACAAGGCCACCAATCACCTTTTTATCTACCTCTTAATTGGACAGGAGATACTGCCTCATGATTGGACAGACCTATTGTCCATCATGGCAAACTAAGCTGCTTATTTGCCCCACTAAAAAAAAAGTATCTTCTTCATTCCCCATCCTCTTTTTGTCTGGTGCCAGGAACGGCACTATAAATCACAAATGAAAATGAGCACATTTGGGATTGTGCACACATGCAGGGGCTCTCAAAGGAAGGGAGAGGACCAGCTGCCTGCCAAACGGATGAGTCTCCTGGGCCCCCTCTTCATTAAATAATAATGTGTCTGGGAAAATGCAAAGTTCCACCAGAGAATGTAGTGTCCCACCTCTCCGGCCACATGTAAGAGGCATTTAGGGGGAATAAACTTAATTAGAAATGATCAATAAAACACTGCTTACACCGATGGCCCCTATCCTATACCATACATTTACACACAAACACACTGCATGTACTACACAAACACACAAGCTGCAGTCTACATCCACTTTATACACACACACACACAGGGGCGGACTGAGAACCCTCAGGGCCCCCGGGCAAAATAAATCAAGGGCCCCCTTACAGGCCCCACCTATACTCCGCAGCAAGCGCCACCCATGTCCCGCCTCCATGCACCGCCTCCAGCCACACCCTACACAATCTTTAGACACAAGGAACAAAAGTGCAATAATACCTTCAAGGCCCCAGTAGAGACTACAATTGAGGGCTAATGGGCCATGGAGGGGGGTCTTTCTAGCAGAGGCTATCTCAGTGTCCTTTAGAGAGTGTGTTAGAAAGAATCCCCTCCAGGCCCTATTAGAGACTACAATGGAGTCTAATAGGCTTGGAAGGGGGTCTTTCTAACAGAGGCCATCTCAGTGTCCCTGCTGGAAACAGTCGCCTCCAGGCCCCAGTAGAGACTACAATTGAGGGCTAATGGGCCATGGAGGGGGGGGGGGGGGAGCATTCTAGCAGAGGCTATCTCAGTGTCCTTTAGAGTGTGTTAGAAAGAATTTCCTCCAGGTCCCATTAGAGACTACAATGGAGTCTAATGGGGCCTGGAGGGGGGTCTCCAACACTCTGGTTCCTATTCACAATATAGCAACACAACATAGCTCGCTGATACCTAGGCCAAGTTGGCTCCTCTTACCTTAATTACTGTTGCTGGCTGGCAGTCTGTGGGCTTGCTGGAAGGCTGTGGGCTTACTGGCTGCGGCTGGCAGGCTGTGGGCTTGCTGGCTACTGCCGGCCGTCTGTGGGCTTGCTGGCTGCGACTGGCAGGCTGTGGGCTTGCTGGCTGCGGCTGGCAGGCTGTGGCTTGCTGGCTGGCAGGCTGTGGCTTGCTGGCTGCGGTTGGCAGTCTGTGGGCTTGCTGGCTGTAAGCCTAACTGGTGGCCTGTGGGCTGGCTGGCTGGCTACTGGCCAGCCTGTGGGCTGGCTGGCTGGCCGGCCTGTGGGCTGGCTTGCTGGCTACTCGGGCACTTGTAGATTATTTAAAGAAATAATCCATGCACAATAACCACTACTGCTCTGTGTAGTCGTTATGGTGCCAGGAGGGCCGGGCCCCCCTCCCAGAGTAAGTAGTCAAACCGTTTAAGAACAGTTTGACAACTTAACTGGGGTCTGCTGGGATATGAGGCTGTAGTAGGGTATGGGAGCAGTGGTGCAATGTGTAAGGGGTGCAGTGTGTGTGAAAGTTTCAGTGTGTGTGAGTGGGTGTAGTGTGTGAATGTGTAGGGTGTGTGGGGCAATGTGTGTATGAGGGGGCTGTATATGTGTGTGGCAATGTTAGTAGGGGGGGCTGTGTGTGTATGGGTGGGCAGTGTATGTGTGTGTGAGGCAATGTGTGTAAATGTGTATGGTGTGTGTGGGGGCAGTGTGTGTGTGTATGGGGGGCAGTGTGTGAATGTGTATGGTGTGTGGGGGCAGTGTGTTTATGGGGCTAGAGTTCACTCTCACCACTGCGACCACCAGGAATCCCTGGTGGTCACAGTGTTGAGAGTGAACTCTAGCCCGTAGCTCCAGGGCTAGCGTTTACTCTCGCAAGAGCCGTAACGTTGCCGTGGTAACCGCGGCAACGATCTGTGCTCGCGCAAGAAGGACCCAGAGGAGCTGCAGGCTGAGCTCCCGGGTCCTCTCTTCCTCCCTCCCCTGCCGGCTGCCCGCACGGTGCCTGCCTGCGGACAGGGGAGGGGGCAATTGCCCTCCCCCTCTTCTTACCCCCCTTCTTACTCCCACCCTCTTCTTACTCACTCTCTTCTTACCCCCCTTCTTACTCTCCCCCTCCCTCTCTTCTTACTCTCCCTCCCTGTCTTTTTACCCCCCCTCCCTCTCTCTTCTTACCCACCCTCCCTCTCTTCTTACCCACCCTCCCTCTCTTCTTACCCCTCCCTCTCTCTTTTTACCCCCCTCCCTCTCTCCCTCTCTCTTTTTACCCCCCTCCCTCTTTACCCCTTCCCTCTCTTTTTACCCCCTCCCTCTTTACCCCCCTCCCTCTTTACCCCCTTCCCTCTCTCTTTTTACACCCCCCTCACACTCTCTTTTTAACCCCCCCAACTCTCTTTTAACCCCCCTCCCACTCTCTTTTTAACCCCCCCTCCCACTCTCTTTTTAACCCCCCCTCCCACTCTCTTTTTAACCCCCCCCTCCCACTCTCTTTTTAACCCCCCCTCCCACTCTCTTTTTAACCCCCCCTCCCACTCTCTTTTTAACCCCCCACCCCACTCTCTTTTTAACCCCCCCACTCTCTTTTTAACCCCCCCACACAACTCTCTTTTTAACCCCCCACCCTCTTTTAACCCCCCACTCTCTTTTTAAACCCCCCCTCCCACTCTCTTTTTAACCCCCCTCCCACTCTCTTTTTAACACCCCCCCACTCTCTTTTTAACCTTCTCTCCCACTCTCTTTTTAACCCCCCACCCCACTCTCTTTTTAAACCCCCACTCTCTTTTTAAGCCCCCCTCCCACTCTCTTTTTAACCCCCCCACACCACTCTCTTTTTAACCCCCCCCTCCCACTCTCTTTTTAACCCCCCTCCCACTCTCTTTTTAAACCCCCCTCCCACTCTCTTTTTAACCCCCCACTCTCTTTTTAACCCCCCCACTCTCTTTTTAAACCCCCCCTCACACTCTCTTTTTAACACCCCCCACTCTCTTTTTAACCCCCCTCCCACTCTCTTTTTAACCCCCCCTCCCACTCTCTTTGTAACCCCCCACCCCACTCTCTTTTTAACCCCCACTCTCTTTTTAACCCCCCACTCTCTTTTTATCCCCCCCCTCCCACTCTTTTTAACCCCCCCACCCCACTCTCTTTTTAACCCCGCCCACTCTCTTTTTAACCCCCCCACCCCACTCTCTTTTTAACCCCCCCACCCCACTCTCTTTTTAACCCCCCCACCCCACTCTCTTTTAAACCCCCCCACCCCACTCTCTTTTTAAACCCCCCCACTCTCTTTTTAAACCCCCCCACTCTCTTTTTAAACCCCCCCACTCTCTTTTTAACCCCCCCACTCTTTTTAACCCCCCCACCCCACTCTCTTTTTAACCCCCACTCTTTTTTTAACCCCCCACTCTCTTTTTAACCCCCCCACACTCTCTTTTTAACACCCCCTCCCACTCTCTTTTTAACCCACCCACCCCACTCTCTTTTTAACACCCCCCACTCTCTTTTTAACACCCCCTCCCACTCTCTTTTTAAGCCCCCCCACTCTCTTTTTAACCCCCCCCTCCCACTCTCTTTTTCTTTTTAAACCCCCCCCTCCCACTCTCTTTTTAACACACACCCCCCCCCCGCCTCCCACTCTCTTTTTAACACACACCCCCCCCCCCGCCTCCCACTCTCTTTTTACCCCCTCCCCTGTAGCGTGGAGCTGCTGTGCGGTCCGCGGTGCCCGGCCGCCCCTTTAAATGCTGCAGCCGCCTGAGCGCTCTCTTAAGAGCCTCAGGCGGCTGCAGCTTCTCACCTCCCCTCCCCTGTAGCTGTGCGGTCCGCGGTGCCCGGCCGGAGTGATAGGAAGGTGCACACTGAGTGTGCACCTTCCTGTCAGTCCGGCCGGGTACAGGAAACAGAAACTCCTGTTCCGCGCGGAACAGAAGTTTCTGTTTCCTGTACCCGGCCGGACTGACAGGAAGGTGCACACTGAGCACCTTCCTATCACTCCGGCCGGGCACCGCGGACCGCACAGCTACAGGGGAGGGGAGGTGAGAAGCTGCAGCCGCCTGAGGCTCTTAAGAGAGCGCTCAGGCGGCTGCAGCATTTAAAGGGGCGGCCAGGTCCCCTGATGGCGGGCCGCCCTCCCGGCCGGGCCCTCGGACCATGTCCGAAGTGCCCGACCGGTCAGTCCGCCCCTGCACACACACACACACTCTGCATCCACTACACTCAAACACAGAATGCATCCCTAAGACACACATATACAATGCTTGTGGGTGGGCTCGAGGATGGCCCCTGCGTGTCGTGGGGTCCAGGCTTTGAGCTGTGTAAAGGGCCCCAAAGTTTCTGATGGTAGCCCTGCTAGGAAGTATAGATTGTTTTAATGTTCATCCTTTTTTCCCACTATTGGTCTGTTGCCACTTGGTCTATGAATGAGTAATCTTTTGAATCAACAGCAAAAACAAATGTGAGAAAGGCTGAACTTTATGGATACATGTCTTTTCAGCTATGTAACTATGTAATTTACTGGCTTTTCCCTAGTCATCAATCATCTTTTTTTCTGCCTCTCGAGTGGACAGGCGATACAGCCCACATGACTGGGCAAACCTATTGTCTGTCCATCATTGCAAACTAAGTTGCTTATTTGCCTCACTGAAAAAAAAAGCCTCTTCCCATTCCATACACTTTTTTTTGGTGCTAGGAATGGGGCTTTGAATCACGAAAGAAAATGAGCATGTTCGGACTTTTGCAAATCGGTTCCCCCAAAACTGTTTACAGTACCTAATTTTTTTCAATTCTGTGCCCCTGTCATCCTGTGAGAGTGTATCTGCTGAAGTGTGTCTGAGAGTGTCTGTATAACACACAAACATACATGAATAATTGAAACAGCCAATATAAATACTCAATAAAATACTAATTTACTGTATAGTATTACTTTATATAATTTCCAAAATATATGCAAGCGGGACTATAACATTAACATAAATGTATTGAATGATTATGTGCATATCCTTAAATTATGATATACATAACTTTTCCTTGGGCTATATATATATATAAAAATATTATGAAAAAGTAAACTATTTGCTTACCTCCTACAAATTATACTAACTCATAAACTACTCTGGTGTCATTCTGATGCTATTATTTTTACACTTAATATATGCCGTTATAAAAGAAACATTAATTAAAAGTATATAATTTCATTTCCATGCCAATAGTGTAAATGGTCTTGCATTCCTTATAGATTACATGACATCTGCAATTGATTGTGTGCAATAAAATTACAGCATTTTAACATGAACAGTATTTACAAGAAAAATTATGACAACATAACAAAAATGGTAAAATAAAGGGTAAGTATTTACTATACAGCCCTGAGTAATCATTAGCAAGGGGCTTCACTGAAGATATATACCATATACCATATAAATTAATAGTGAAAATAATAGTGCCTGATATAGATGTGTAAATATAATTTTATATAGCACTGTGCAAACTTTTTTTTACCCATCTCAAAATGAATTAAGAATGTATTTAAAACTAATTAAAGCCACTTAGTATTTTTTTTTCTAAACAGTAAGAATAAAAAATTAGGCATTTAAAAACTAAAAAATCATAAAGGAATAAAAGAAAAAAAACATGTTGATATTTTGTGTCACCTCTCATAGAATGCAAACCTGGAGCACGCTTAAAGAAACTGGGCAAGCAGAACATTAAAAATGGAAGCAGAAGTCCCATATTCCTATTTCAACCATAGTTAAATAACATACTTAATAAAAACAGTGCATAGATGTTTAACCTAACTAGAGGGAAACAAAGAAAACCATAAAATATTGGATCTTTAGTGGCACCAGAAAGACTAAAAAAAATCCTGGATATGAAAATACTTGGATATATAATAGCAGGCATCCAAAGACAAAAGTTGCATCCATAGGAATCTATGAGAATAAAAATAAATATACCATTTAGTGCTCAGTGCTGATACCTAGGGCAGATTAGAAATATAAAAAAAAAAATGTTGTGGATGTTTTGACTAAAGATATTCTGTGAAAATCTGCTCTAAAACAAACATTTCCTAAATCCTAAACCTTTAGTAAGCATGCACGACGAGCCTGCCACTTCAAAAACCTTATTGGTGGTATGGTGGAAGGCAACATATTTGTTTTAGCCTTAAAACAAACTTGCCCTACATATTGTTAGAAATGGTGATTGCCACCAGAACCTCAATGTTACCATGAGGGACATGGGACTGATGAGTGAATGAGTGAGTGTCCTATCCTGCACTGAGATATGGCCTGTTATAATAAATCATTGAAGAAACATGGATGCACTTAAAGGAGCACTCCAAACACTACTTCAAGACACTGCCCTGGCACCCGTCAATTCAAGTAATAAAACCGTTTGGTAACAAAGCTTCGTTCTTAGAGGAGGTAGGGAGTGTTTTCCTGACAGAACCCAGGAAACAATTCAAATGGTTATTAAACTGACTTCTTACATGGAGGGCTGCACTTCTGGTACCAAAACCACCGAAGGACGCTATTGTGGTTATAGTTCTTGGAGGGTTCCTTCAAATATATGGGGAATGCCAAATAGCAAAGCTCTTGGGAGAGATCACAAAGATAGTTCAGTGAGGCATTGTGATTCTGGTCTACCAGTCTACGGTATAGAAAGCAGAAACCACTGTATTTGGGAAGGTAATTTCTTTATAGCCTCCAACCAAATGTTCTCTATTAATTGTTTGACTTATTTATTTTTAATTTTTTTGTTTTATTGACTCTGTGCACCTGACTAAGAGCACTAGACTCTGGGAAACCCCGGCCACACATATACCGTTATGTGAAAAAGTTGTCCATATTGTTTCTTAGTAAAAAAACAAAACAAAAAGAGACGAAAACACAGGAGGAACAACATAACTTATCCTCACCTAAATTACTTGCAATATTGTGAAATTTTAATAGACTGGTTATGGATTCTTTATTTATTCAGTTGTTTATAGAAGCCAATGCCCACTCATTATGATACTCTCTTCTGATCTTTGCTAACTTTTCCTCTGCCCAACTACTTTTTTTCCAGCCATGTTTTCAGAAATGTACATTCAGGTGGATTTATCAAAGTATTCTGTACTAAAAGGGAGTCTATCCTACTGAAGGTGGGGCAATCGCCATATAAACCTGGAACCAGCAGGTAAACCCCATCGTCGACTTCTACCCATTTAGATTTTTTCAGAACTTTTTTTGAACAGAACACTTAAATCTCCACTTTGTCGTTGAGCCCCAATTGAATTGTACTACTATTTGCGAGGGTTAATAGTTTTTCTACAAATTCTACAAACCAAATAACATACTTTTAGGTTCACTTATTCAAATTAACTTAATTTGTCAAGGTTATTCCACAACCTGCTGAGGAATAAACAATATCTTAGTACCCTAAGGATGTCACAGTTCCAAAGCCAGGAGACTTGGCCACTATAGAGTTTTATCTATTCACTGTATCAGTGTTGTGTTGGTCTACCAGGAACTGTTTCAAGTTCACACTGTCTGCTAATTGGTGGAATCAGTATATTCTACATAAAATAAAATACTTATGTAGAATGTACACAAAAAAATGACAAACAAAATAATGTTTCACCTGACAAACACATGTTTCTCGTGTCTGGTCACGGTCCATAAAAGCAGTCACAGAAGAGATAAAATAATACAATACAGAAGATTGAATTCCTCAAATGCCTTGCGTCTCCTCTTTCCTGATCCTTCTCTTAGAATATTTAAACAAACACTATAGTCAAGAGAACAACTACAGCTTATTGTATTTGTTCTGGTGAGTAGGATCATTCCCTTCAGGCTTTTTGCTGTAAACACTGTCTTTTCAGAGGAAATGCTGTTTACATTACCGTCTAGTGATAACTCCACTGGCCACTCCTCAGATGGCTACTAGAGGTGCATCCTGGAGCAGTGCTGCACACTGTGCAGTACTGCCATTCAGTGTCTGCACTATCTGCACTATCTGAACTTTTGAGGAAATGCTAATTGGCCAGGGCTGTGTTTGACTTCGGCTGACTGTACCCCTGAACCTGCCTATAGAACCCTCTTATCATTCAATTAATGAGATGTTCTATTTTGAGATATGATCAAACTTAAAGGATCACTATAGTGTCAGGAAAACAAAGCGGTTTTCCTGACACTATAGTGCCCTGAGGGTGCCCCCACCCGTGGTGCTAAAGGGGTTAAAACCCCTTCAGCTACTTACCTTTATCCTTTATCATCAGTGTCGCAGATGCAACTCTAGTTGTTGTCCGGAAGACAGCCACTAGAGGCTGGATTAACTGCAAATGTAAACATAGCAGTTTCTCTGAAACTGCTATGTTTGCATCGGAAGGGTTAAAACGTGAGGGACCTGGCACCCAGACCACTTCATTGAGCTGAAGTGGTCTGGGTGACTATAGTGTCCCTTTTAAGTTGCTTACTTGTGGCAGAACGATAACCATTAAGAATAACTGATATTGGGCATTTGTTAAAAAATGCACCACCAGATTTCAGACAGGTTTAATGTGATATATGTTTTGTGACATATGTGATAGATATTTGTAAAGTCACTCATTAACTTCCTACTGGGACATCTCAGCATTGATCCGTAGAAGAATGCCCTTTGCATTACTTATCTACTTCTGAGTGCAAGGTAGAACATGACAATTGAATCAGAGCCTACTTTAGTAGACACATTAAGCTAACCAACACTTTTAAGGTATTGATATTATTGCTTTCCATCAGCCTTTACATGTTATTTACCCAGACACTTTAAGGCTGTCTGGTGAAGTGGTGATGGCAGCTTAATGGTTCTTGAGAGAAGGTTGATTCCTAATTGTGATGGGAAAGGGGAGTTTGATGCTTAAAGGTGAGGATTATCCTTATTGGTCATGGGAGAGGAATGGAGTGATGCCTAATGATACTTTGAACGATGGTACCATTACCGGTTGACTATAGGTTGTCCCCTATAGGTTGTCCCCTGAATACAAAACACCCTCTGAATGAGTCAGAAACCCATTATAAAATGGCATCAATCCAAAAGAGGGGCAGACTGACAGTAAAAAGGTATACTAGTCTTTAAGACCTTTTTAAAGGGATTTTTTTCACACATGTGATGCTATGGGTTATGATGTTGAACAAGTAGTCAATTAGGGCATGAGGCAATTCCAAAGGTGGAGTATCACCATCTTAAAACTTTATTAGACACCACTGTGAATACTTAAATCAATTAAAAAGATTATTGGAGAATTAGTCTAGCTATCCAAAGGGTGCAATCATACATCAGATGCAGGAACTGAGTCTATGGCTCATGTATGATAAATGGTAAACTTCCTATCTACATCAGTCACCAAAATTACTATCTCTGTCCTCCTTCATCTAACAACTAATTGAGTGACCACTTCAGGCTAGAAACCTCAATCTTCCATGTGGAGCTGCTGATGAATGACAATGTACAAAATCCTTAATTGTGGCTTTTCAGATGGTTGAAAGTAAAAAGCAATGTGCACAAACATTGTTCTACTGTCCAAATAGAAGCAGGCATAGGGGAATCTCTGAAAATTACTGTAAAATAGAAAAGTGTGGAAGCTTATCCTAATTTATGGGTACTGATTGATAAATTGGCTTCCATATAACACCAAGTCTCTGTAATTTCAAAAGGACCATTAAAGTGTTCTCAGACGTTTCATTTGTTAATGCAGAGCAGTTTTGGGAAAGGGTCAAATAACAGACTCACCATCGTAAGGAAATGTGTGCCTTCTTTTCTTATTCTAAGCTGAATTATCATCATTCATGTAAAAACTGTGAAAAGTCAGATATATAATCTCACAACTGGAAATGCTACCAGTAACTCAAGAATCTCCATACAGTTCACTTTGATGGACAAAAAAATTAACATATACAGGTAATTTACATAGACATATGAGAGAATTATCATAGAAACAGTAGCTAGAATAAGCCAAAATAATAATAAAAAAAAAAACATGGAAGGGTTGACCACTAATGCTGGTCACAGAACCTGAATATTTATTTTAAACTTACTTCTTTCAGAATTGTTTCAAACAAGTAATTACCATACTTTGTATTACATCAAACCATAGAGGCATCACTCTAAGCTCATAGGACTAGCAGTCAACAGCTATCTATAAGTAATTTGGAGTAGGTATCGTTTAGACCAAAACCAGAATTCTGAAGTATCTTAAAACACACTGAAGTAAGTATCTTAAAGCATTTCCATCAAGCAGCAATCTAGTTATATTCACCAGATATATGACAGAGGGAGTAACAGGGAAGCCATGCTTCTAGTCCTGAGCTTGAGGTAGACAACCTTTCCAAGTTCTACTCAATATGCTATGACATCTCACTGATTCCAGTGTTGCCAATATTGCCTTTGTAACCGAACTGAGTAATGCTTAAAATCTGGATCACTGACATTGTACCTCTGCTAAGATAATGTTAATTCAGGGAGGTCTTGGGAATCAATTATAACACCCACTGAGGGTACAGTGTTTTTAAATGGAAGCTTCAAGATGGAAGACACGAATATTTTAAAAAATACATTCTGGCCTATGCGATTTAAGAATTGTATATATTTAATCCAGGTCTAAAAGACTAACATACACAGGGATATAACATCTGTACCTATCTCATCTATAAATCTGTCAATCCCTGTGTGCTTACACAATATGTAGTGGAAGAGTAGTTGAATTGCAGATCTTCAAGCTCTCTGTGCAGTCTCAATTATTTTATTTCAAAAATACATTTGTGCTGTGTGTTCCCAGAAACAAGCACAACTGTGTCACTTTACTAACATTGCAGGTTAGGAGGAAGGGATAAAAAAAATGATATATTTATAGAGCTGTGACACCATGACTTAAGTACAGTAAAAGTAATGAAGAAGTATCTGGAAAGTGGGACAGAGTAGGCGGGGTTAAGACGCAGAATTCTACAAAACATTTTATTTTTGCCAAAATTATACAAACGTGAGCATGCAAAAATGCTGTCGGTGTTTGGAATTTCCCTTTATTATCTCTAGAGAACATTACACCCCTGACAAAAGCTGATACATGCTTAAAATATTTAAAGATAGAAGCACAAAACTGCATTGCAAAATTGCATATCCAAAGTAATAAGGCAGGTAGAACTGTGTAATTTCTGGAGTAGGTAGGTAGAGAGATCAACACACACAAAAAAACCCAATAAGGCATGGTTCTAAAAACCTATTCAGTAACAAAAGTCAGGCAAATTTAAAGCGTCCATTCACCTGAAAAGGACCAGTTCCACTAAGTAAAGTTTGCAGGGTCATATAAGGGCTAAGAAGTAAAGCGCCAAATACAGATAAAAGGCTCTACACCAGGTTTTCAAAGTCAACTTACCATGGTAAACTTTAACTGGTCAAGTTGTCTTCTCCCATGCAGCTATATACACCCATACACACTCAGTGGCAAACTTTCATACAGACACACACAGATACCCCTTCCCTTGCAGCAACTATAGTATAGCTGAGCTCTTGGTGGAGGCTATGTCCCTATTCTGTTTGCCCTGGCCAGCCTCGTCTCTGAAGTTCTGCATGCAGAATGCCAAATCTTTACTAATGAGTCTTGTTGGAGCACATAACAAAAGCAAACACTGGTACCAAATGGCCAGCCTTAAGGGCCATATAACAGTCCAAGTAAGGAATATGTCATCTGCATCCTAGGATTTAGAAAGGGACTTGGACAAACCTTTCCATTCCACCACTGCCTCAGTAAATCTGGGAGAGGTGACTAAAGGCATTCTAAAAATGTGAGGGGTCTACTAACAGCCCATGAGCCATTAGTATGAGAACACTGTTCTACAACAAGCAAAAGTGTCATGTCAGCAGTGAGCTAACTCTAATCTAAGATAAAATAACTCTAAATTCCACCATAAATTTATAATAAAACCCGCAAATCCATATGTATGGTCCATAGCGCAAGTGTGGTATGACAGGAAGAGATATATTGGCTTTGAATCCAGCTCAAACAGCAAGGTAAAGTTGTGTAGAAATGGCAGGACATATGTAGACCCAGTAGTAGAAATCTATGAAGATTATTGTCAGTCTATTTAGATTATTGTCAGTCAGGTAGTAGTTAATAGTTAATGCTTATTAGTAGTGTGTGTGTGTGTGTGTGTGTGTGTCAACACAATGTGTTTTTGAGCACAGTACATATATATACCAAATTCACAATGTCCTATCCCTGTGAGGTTATTTGCTTAACAGTAAATGGTGGTCAGGTGACAAGCAAATGTAAAAATGAAGGCAAAATAACTGAGCTGAGTTTCCAGTTCAATTTTCTTTCCTTTTTCTGCTTTTGTTTTTTTTTTAAGCCAAGTTTTTGCAGCTTGGTTTTCAACTTGCTACAATCTGTGTATTTGTATGTGCTGCAAGTTTGGTGTATTTATGTACAGTAATTGCAGTACAAAATTGTAAAGGCAAACATGAACATTAGCATAGTTCATGTGTGAATAAATGGATACATCTCAGTATAGTGAAATAGTGAAAGTAATAGCAAGGGAAACTTAGTATGTGGTGTCATGCGTTGTAAGTGTGAACACAAGGTCCTCCTTATGTCAGTTTGAATTATTGCTTGTATCTGCATAGTGTAAGCGAGAATACATGTGTATATTTGTGTGTAGTTTCATTGTCTGTTAATGCCGTTTGTTTATATTTGTGCAGAGAGTGTTGTGTGAATTGCACGAATGTAGTTATAGTCTTATGTGAAGTGTTGGTGTACATGCATGCATGGTTGCAATTGGGCAATGTCAGTGTGTATGAATATATAATGTATATTTATGGAATTTTAGTGTGAATGCAGTGGTCAATTTGTATGAAAGGCATGTATGTAAGGATAAAACTTACCAGGAAAGGTTAAAGGATCTTAACATGTGTAGCTTGGAGGAAAGATGAGACAGGGGGATATGATAGAAACATTTAAATACATAAAGGGAATCAACACAGTAAAGGAGGAGACTATATTTAAAAGAACAAAAACTACCACAACAAGAGGACATAGTCTTAAATTAGAGGGGCAAAGGTTTAAAAATAATATCGGGAAGTATTACTTTACTGAGAGGGTAGTGCATGAATGGAATAGCCTTCCAGCTGAAGTGGTAGAGGTTAACACAGTGAGGGAGTTTAAGCATGCATGGGATAGGCATAAGGCTATCCTAACTATAAGAGGCCTGGGACTAATGAAAGTATTTAGAAAATTGGGCAGACTAGATGGGTCGAATGGTTCTTATCTGCCGTCACATTCTATGTTTCTAAGTCTGTGACTGCAGGGATGTGTATGTGTTAATATTCAGTGTGTGTGTTTGCAAGTTTTATATTTGTGAATGGTTGTACAAGTTGAGGACATTAAAGGGAGAATTACCGCCAGGGTGATCCAGGAAGGGAAGGCCCCAAAGATATGCTGGAAAACTGCAAGTAGACCAAGTACACCAGTGATTTCCCCAAATAGGCAGACTTTATTTAGGAACAAGTTAGGCTTGCCCAAGGCTCAAAGCTGAAACATTGTTGTGCACTGCTCCTAGCTATCTGAGCAAACCTCTAGGTGTGCCTGTGCGTCTTGCAATTTTCCAGTATATTTGTGAATGATCAGTATGTGGGTATCTGCAGGAGTCTATATATTTGTATGGATTAACTATGCATGGACTGGCTGTAGGGAAAACTGAACAGAGGCCCTGTGAGCCACAATAGCCAAGGGCCAAGGCCAGGGATGGCAGGGGAGATCAAAGGATCTTCCTGGCTCAACACTGCAGGACCAATGGTGACTGAGTGCCAGCCCAAAGAGGGAACTCTGCAGCCAATGGAGAGATCAAAGATCTCCCTCACCAGCCAACAATCCCTAAATACACATACACATTATCCACATAAGTACAAGCACAACCTGAGTCAAGGTGCATAACAACGAATGATAATAACAAATTCACTTAAATACACACCCAAAATGTATTTGAGAAGTCCACTTTCATTGGGTTTTGCCAAATATCCATCAGCATTCAGTTTTGGCTAATCTCCAATGAACATTCGGTTTAGAGAATGTCCAATCACATTGGTTGATTTGGTGAATCTCCAATCCTGTCCTTGGGTTTTGTAGAATAACCAGTGGGGTGAGTTGCTTAAACCACATTGTGCTTCTGCTTATGTGGATAATTTTAAGCATACATATAAGATATTATATATTTTTTTAAAATGGACACTATAGTCACCAGAACAACTACAGCTTATTGAATTTGTTCTGGTGAGTAGAATCATTCCCTTCAGCCTTTTTGCTGTAAGCACTGTCTTTTCAGAGAAAATGCAGTCTTTACATTACAGCTTAGTGATAACGCCACTGGCCACTCCTCAGATGGCTGTTAGAGATCCTTACTGGGTCATTGATGCCTAAAATGCATCACAACATTCAGTGTCTCCACCCTCTGCATACACACACTGAACTTTACTCAGAGATTCATTGATTCAATTAATCTCTATGAGGAGATGCTGATTGGCCAGGACTGTGTTTGAATTGTGCTGGCTCTTCCCCTGCTCTGCCTCTTTGTCAGTCTCAGCCAGTCCTATGGGGAAGCATTGTGATTGGATCAGGCTACCACTTCTGATGATGTCAGCAGGTCAAAAGGAAACAGGGACAAAGCAAGCAGCTCCAGACTTGAATACAAGTAAGATTTTACTATATTTAGGGATGCAAGAGGGGACCAGGGGGGTTAGATGGTGGTTACAACACTACAGGGTCAGGAATACATGTTCCTGTAGTGTTACTTTAATTTTAACCACCTACTGTCTGTGTCTCACCTCATAACCCACATTGGAATATTGAGGGAAATTCAGAAGACACTTTCGGATGGGAATTCTGATTGCTTCCACAAACTGATGGTCGATTGAGATACTGCCAACCCACTTTTATCAAATAGAGTTGATATGGCTGGCTCCCTAAATAGTGAGTGTAACCAGTATACATGTGTACACCTAAAAGTGCAAACCATAATACACTACGAGATGTTTTTCTGCTTGATCAATTTAGATATCCAGTTGTAGACTCAAAATACCCATAATAAGAAAGGGCCATTCTATTATATATTGTTTCACTTTGTGTGTGCTTTCACTTTCTTTGGTATTCTTGTATTGATTGTGTATGTAATTGCAAGGTGTGTATATGTGTGAAATGCCAGTACAGGTATATATGTGATTGTAGGTATTCATATGTCTGAAAAATAGTTATACACATCACTGAGTGCCAAAGGTGGGCTCAGTAAATTTTACCCGATTGGATCAAGACACAAAGTATATCCACAGGTGGATATTGTACCACCCAAGCTCATACATTTGGAGCTAATTATCTGCTACAGAAAACTGTAAGTGCATTACTTTTTATTTAATTCTCCTGAACTTTAACATGCTACACTATATTTTGGACTTGATCTTCCTTTCTTATACATATTCGCCTATATGAATTTGAAATGGAGGACACCCTCAAGGCGCTGCTTTCCTCCCCCTTATATATATGATCAGTCAATGTGTGTGCCATTCAAAGGGTCTATTTATGTACCGTGTCACTCTGCATTTGTGTGAATAAAGTAGTTATGGTGCGTGCATGCTCTCTTTGCATATTATCAATATGTCAGTTCCTGTCTCTTTCCATGTCAGCTCCCTCTAGTGCTTTCTCTACATGTGTCAGGGTTATTTACTGAAGTGAGAATTAAAATCTAAGGTTAAAATAGTCAAAATGGAATTCTCTAAGTCAGCATTGCTTTCGTCAAATTAATTACTCAGGCCCTAAATGATAAATTCACTTTGAATTCCCTCTTTAGTAAATATTGACGTATGTGCAGATGCTTGCAGGGTTGCAGTTGTGCCATATCTGTGTTTGTTTATATTTATGACGTGTCAGTGTGTGAATGCATGAGTCTATCTGTGTGAAAGGTGAGTGTGTGACTGCACGGTTCTATATGTATGAACAGTCAATGTGTGATTGCAGAAGTCTATGTTTGTGATTGGTCAGAATGTTTGTAATTACAGTGGTCTGTACATGCATGTTATTGCATGGTTCTATATTTGTGAAGGTCAGTGTGTGTGTGTGTGTGCATGTGTGTGTGTGTGTGTGTGAATGCAGGTGGTCTATATGCGTGAACAGTTTGTATATGTGTAAGTGCAGGGATCCATACCTTCCAAGGGTCTCTATTTAGGATGGTCAGTCCCTATTTTGGGCCCGAATATCCCTGTCACTTTTTTCTGTCCTGCTGTTCCTCTTTTGTGGGAGCTCAGTATTCTTAGTAAACTCCACAGTGAAACTCACGCTAATGTCTTTAAACCACAATAAATGTATTTAGAAATCAGTCTGTGTAACTAAAATACATTATTCTGGTTCTAAATTACATTTTTAGTTCCATAAATTATTAGCTAGTCAATTAATTTTTTTTCCGAAAAGCTCCACCCCAGGCTACAAAACTACACACACCTTTAAAACGAAAGTATCCCTCTATGTCCACATAAATAAATATAGTTTATGGACCACACATGCTACAGATACGTGAATGTAATTCCATGGTCTCTTCCAGTGTGGAGAAGCATCATTCCTATACATATTTTATTTGTGTACCTGGACTTTTCTTGTCCCTTTTTGTCACATTGAAATGTTTAGTGGAATATATGTGTGAACAGTCAGTGTTTGTTATTGCAGGGGTCTGTATGTGTTAATGGTCAGTGTGTGTGTGTGTGTGTGAATGTAGGAGGTCTATAGGTCAGTGAAAGGTCAGTATATGTGTGATTACAGGGGTTTATGTGAGTGTGAGTGATTGCAGGGGTCTGTATGTGTGGAGATCAGTGTTTGTGTGTGTGATTAACAGGATGTGTGCATTCTCCCTCTGTCTATTATAATATCAGGTCCTGTCTCTTTCCATGCCAGCTCCTACAGTACCTGCCTCTGTCTTATTATTTATCCTTTATTCCTCCCTCATAGTTTTGTACATTTCAATTTATTTTCTTACGGGTCTCACCACATTCATGTGGATTTTTCTCGGCAAGTCTTGGCATTTCATCCCCCTAGTCTCTCTTTTTATTCTCACTGTCCTTATTATCTATCTAATTTCCATTAGACGCACTGTCCTCTTTCATGTAGTAACATAACCTAGAACAGCCTGCAGGTTCCTCTACTGCCCCGTGACTCCTGGGGCCCTCGCAAAATTTAGGACAAAACATCATGGGTGAGAGGCTGGAGGGGTTTCTGCTCTAGCTGTATTTGCACAGTATAGTTTAATAAATCTTCTATACAGTTTAAAACCTTGCAGATTTTATTCTTTCTTCTTCTCTGATTACTATATTGAATCCGAATATTAGAACTTAATTACTAATGCAAGCCATATAGGAGATTTTTAAGTCTCCATGGACTTAAAATCCTCCTTTTAGAAGTTCATTTACTTCTTTAAAAGTGCTCCAAACAGCAAAAAACACTGCCCATACTGAGATATTTTATGTTGCTGTCAGAAGTGTAGACATCCCAGAATGAGAGTTCTGGTTAAGGTTAATTGTCGGCATATGGCTTACCCTTAGAGCATAATGAGACAGTTCAGCTGACAATCTATACCAAATGTATTGTGAATTGGGATGCCGGTAAGAAAGCGGGGAAGGGAGCAGGCTAGTGGTGTGTTTGGTGGTGTGGCCCACCAAAATCGGGATGGTTGGGAGGCCCGATTTATACCAATGAATAAATGTCTGCAGATGGAATCCAAGTAAGTGGCAAACCATTGCAAAATGGTTTCCCCCCTTACTATGGAACAGCACCATTGGTTTGTAGTGGTTATGATGCTCAATATGTTTCTAGTCAACAAATGGTGATGAACATAGAAAGTAAGTACCCACTATTATAGAAGGAATCTGAAGGAAAACCTGAACTTTGTATACTAAACGTCTTTCATTCTCCAGAGAGGAGTCAATACTTACACACTGTGACTGCTTTTGTGTACTGTCACCACCTTAGGAGAAAAATCAGCTTTAACTTATGATACTAAATCTGCCCTAAGCTATTTTATTTTACTTAATTTAGATTTATTTTAACTGTTATATAGAGTCAACTTTACTTAAACATTTACTGCTCGGAAAGAAAGGTTTTAACTTTAATTTAATATTTTAAGTTTGGCCTATTTATTCATTGAGGTATATATGTCATATTGAGCAAGTGCTTTAGTGGTTCTGACTATTATTATTAATATCTACTGTAGATAGATAGATTTATAGATAGATATTAAAGTATGTCGCTGATGAGTTTGACAAGGCTGTGACATGTTGCATTGAAAGAGACACTGCTGTACCAACCATTTAACAGTCTGTTGATTAATATTAAACTGTCACTCTAGACCTCATAAACACTGCAGCTGAATGTAGTGGTTTTGGTGCTATGAGTCTGTGGCTTCCATTCGGCATTTCCTTAGGACTCTCGCTTGACATCCATACCCCAGCCCTGTGTGAATCTCAGTCTATCATTCCTATCTAATATTCGTGCAGATTTGAATGAATAATGTTGCAGTGAAAATCTGACATAGTAACGTTACCTGCAGAGGGGCCGTGCTATGGGTGGAACAGAGATTTTTATCAAATCGTTGCAAAAGAGAGACCCTGGGGATGACACCTGTAGACTTGTAGTATCATAACCAATACAATCAGTTATAGTGGTTATGGTGCTTAGAGTGCCCTTTTAGTTAGATTGTTTGTTTATTACATAAACAAATCTAAAAATTCATAACTTAATGAAACTTGCGGACATTAACACTTTGTGTAATTTTCTGAAATACAGGAATGTAAACATATTTTAAAAAAACAAGCCTTTTAGGTCTATTTAAGGACTATTTGTATATTATTTTCACACAAATAGACATAACATCCTACATTTATAATTCAGTATGTCCCTGCACTGTCTGTGAAAAGGCATTTGTATATAAACCTACTTCTTATGTCAAAATACATGCATATTATATTGCTTATTCTGCTATTAAAATGATTAGATGACAAATTACATTAGAATGTATGTGTACCGTTATATCATAATAGGGGCATAAATTGTACAATACAATGTATATGCATTATTTAGCTTCATTTTCAATATTTTTAACTGTATAGCTAAGAGGAATTTTCATTCTTATTCAATAGTAATCTGAATTTACCAAGAAGGCAATTTATTAACTGCCCTGGGTAATACCAAAATCATATGCAGAATATCCCAAAGAATAATTCAAGTATTATTGTTTTGCCCCTTAAATGTTGGTAATTACAAAAGTAGCTTAAGGAGAAAATTTGGCACATAGAGTAAACAATTTAAACCTCTGATTCAATACTAGGCATTTTCTTAATTACGCGTCTGTTGTTGGAGGACTTTACACCCATAGGAGCGGAGTACACAGTATTTTTACTTGGGGCATAAGGCAGGGCATAATTAGAAATGCTAATATCATTGGGTACTGTCCCTTCCCGTGAAGAAAAAGATGAAGTGGATTTAACGGATGATCGTAAATAATTTTCATTTGCTGATTTTGTCGTTGAAGATTTGTACATGTCAGTTGCACTCCTTCCACAACTCAGTGAATGCGTGTCCTGGTGAGAATGCAAAAAATGATTTTCAGGTGAATTGTCAGGATAAAAGTACTTGCTTTGCTTATTTGACTTATTCCTTAATTGTTTTTCAGGTGGATAAATAAGAAAATTAGCAAATGGGTTTTCCTGAACAATCCTTTCTTTATCTTTCAAACTTATACTGCGTGATGGCCTCCTGACTTCTAGTTCCCTTGGCTTATTGACGTTGTCACACGAATGTTGCCTGTTGATTCTCAATGTATTCTTTTTCTGAAAGTGTGGATCGTCATTCTCATTCCAGTTGTGCTCGTAAACAACATCAGCATACATTAAATTGTGTGTCTCGTGCAGTATCTGATCTTCATCAATATCATGTAGATTTCCTATGTGCAAGCAGTCATCACATTTGTACGGTGATCTGGCTGAGTAATGACTTGTGTAACTGGGTACGTTAGAAAGGCAGCTTCTGCAGTGCGTAGAGTTTTGTTTAGGTCTCTCATTAGTTTCAGTCAACGATGCATTTTTATCTTTTAAACTATAGTGCTTAGAATGCAATTTGTACTGTATATCATTATCTGGAAGACATTCTACATTGTGCAAAGGAGTCCTATTAACATGTTGCAACGGTGCATTTTTTCTATAAATATCATTGTTATTTTGGAATACTTTAGCATAATTTCCATCTTCTTGGGCAATGGCATTCTTTGCATATTGGGCCTGTTCCATTAAGAAGTTAGGTTCTTTGTCAGTGTCGATAGAATAGATTTTGTCAGACGTTTTTTTGGTTTTCAGATATGCCCGCTCAACTTCACTGCAATCCTGGGGATATTTGGAGGCCACAGAACGATTTTTTAAATTGTTCATGGTTTTGTGAGGTTTCTCATTGTTTTCAGTGTCCACAATGCATGTCGATCTACTTGAGGTCTCCGATGCATCAGAAATATGTCCATCTTCTGGAAGAAATGATTTGTTTTTACTTGATGATTTACTTTCTTCAGTCTCATTTTCATTGATTGAACCCTGGTTTTGCCTCAATGTTTCCACTGACTTCTTCCAAAGCTGCCTTGGTCTAGAATTTACCTTTGGTTCTGCACTGACAGCAACTTCAACAGTGTTTGGGTTTGACTCATTAAGGGTAAGAGGGTGTTGACCTTGAAACACATAATTATTAAGGTTGTCTTTCTGTCTGTTGCTAACCAGCATTGAAATGCCATGCGTATTATCCGCATATATATCATTTTGCTGAAAAGGTCTGTTATCTGAGTAAATAAAATTGCCCTTATCTAGGACTATGTCCATTAACAGGGAACTTCTTTGAAAATAATCAGATGTCCTTTTTGGTGAATTTGATTGCGAAGGATTTAAATTCGACAAATTAGAAAGATTTTTTGATGCTTTCAGAAGTTTTAACATGTTTGTTTGTGATGCAGTGAAACTAAAATCTGGAGATTTTTTCTTCTCTTCTATATGCACCCCATGAATGCAGCTGTAAATACCCTGAAAAAAAAACAAAAAACACAAATGCAAGTTTAGAGTTGTAATACTCTTAAACAATGAAACAGTAACAAAATATTTTAAATATTGATTTACCATGCAACTGGTACCGGATGATGTTAGAGAAAAACTATAAGTGTATTTTGTTATTATTATTATTTTGTTTTAATAAAATTCAATATATTGTTAGAAAATATTATCTTTCCTACATATTTTATTATTCCTACTCTTTTGTTCATTAAAGTTAACACATAAAATATGCATATTAAATTTAACCATTTAGTGTTTTATACTTACTGCATTTAATCCACAGTATCAGTGTATTTATATATTTATTTATTTTGTGAGTTACCCTCTTAAAGTATATGTTTTTTTTTTTTGGCAGATGCAAATCCAAGTATATAAAAAAAAAACACATAAAAAAACTATACAAAAAAAATTGGTTTAATATTTTTCATAGTGGGCATGGTGAAGAGCATTGGAATCACTAATTTATAAATAATTAAACTATATGCATCATGTGTTCTTCCTAATATGTTTTACTATTTATGCATAAAATATATAACCATAAAAAAATTACATATAATTTAAACTACATAAAATTCTGATTTCACAGCAGGTGACGTAACTCATTATAATAAAATATTCATTATCCTGCTCTTGCTTAAACTCACACTGGACACTAAAATAATATTAATAATAATAATACGCAACATCATTATCATCATAAATTAACTCAAACATGAGCCCCCACTAACAACCATAGTGAAAATAAAAATAGAAGTTGCATTGTATGTGTTAAGACCTGCAGTGGTTATGGTACTGCAGTCTTCTATTCCTTCCCCAATAGCTGAGCATAAGTGATTATAACTGCAGTAGGGGGTAGAGGAATAGTGTAGATGAATGCAGCTTCCAAGATGATTCTCCCCAGCAAATAGAATATTCCGCAAACATGAGCCTAGACTTCATGAAGGGTGTAACAGGAATGAGGTTTATTGATGACACACTGGCTTTTATGAGAAATCCTCCTGCAAGAGGACCTCCCACAGTAAACAAAGACAATAACCAATCAACATACAGCTTCACAGTAACACCCGCCCTCTCTCTGCCTGGGAGATATTGAGATAAGTTAAGGAATAACCCAACTATCTCCAGGCAGAGGGCACACAATTTTCCCAAAAATTAGAACACCCCTTTCCACACAAGGTATCCACACAACATATCCCCTGATAGCCCCGATCTGGGGGACCAACATATCCAAATTTCACCCAGATCGGTTCAGGGGTTCTTAAAAAGTATGGAAGTCACAAGTTACCGACTACACACGAGGCTCCTGCCCAAAACAGTTCCACAAATTCAGCTTGTGCGGTCGGTCAGCTCATAAAAACGCAGGAATGGATCCTCCTGGCTCATAGGAGCGATTGCTCCCCTTGTCCGTATGCACAAAACTACCGAATGGCGCTCTCCTGGCTGTTCGGCAACTAAAGGAAGCAGGCTTTCGGTAGTTTCAGCGGTGGTTCGGGAGGTCGAGTGTCCGATTTTAGTTCCAGACACTCGACGACCAAGTCCTGCTGCCTCCTTTCGTGCAAACAAGATGGCCGCCATTTTCTGTTCCACATGGCATTCGGCTATACGAACAGCGGCCGCCCAGAGAGCGCTTAATAGATGGTGCTTTTGAAGCTTTTGAGCCAAGAGGGTGGTCGGTGTTCGGTAGTTTTAAACTACCGAACCAATAGATTCAACATGCACAAAATACTGCAGAAAAAGCCTGAACATAGGAGCTAAGTCTATTTTCTTCACAGTATGTGTATAAGGAGCTGTAGTTATATTGAGGGGTGGGCTTGCAGTGCTGGGTACAGAGAGCTAGTCTTCAGAGGCTTACAGTGTAGCTGCTCACTGTGCTGCTGCTTTGTGAGATGGCTGACGGTAGTTATGGCATAATTTGCAAACAAAATTAATTTGCAATAAACAAATGTGCAATTATGCTAATTGTTGATACACAGTTGCAGAGTATGGTTGCATAGTCTGGCAGTCGTGTATACATAAGTGTCGGTATGAAGGGTTATTGGAGATATTATATATGTTGCCACTTTACCTTTGCATTGTCCATACCATATCACTCTCATATTGCAGCCATAGACACACTAATACACAAACACATATTCACACTCTGATATATACAGATGCAAACACACACAAACACACTGATGCACAAAGAGGAAAACATTGACACATGAAGACATGCAGTTACAATGTGTATCTCGCAGTATGTATTTCTGAGTATATGCCTGAGAGTGCGTGTCTGGCAGGGACAGGATAAGTGTGACAGGGCAAGGGGGGGGGGGGGGGGGGGGGAATGAGGCAGGGTTGGAGGTGAGTATGGCAGAGTGAGGGAGAGTAAATGTGTTACAGGATTGGGGGTGATGTGACATGGTTAGGGGAGTATGTGACAGGGCAAAGGTAGGTGAGTGTGACATTGTTGGGGGATTAATTGTGAGGGAATGAGTGTGGCAGCGGGGGGTGAGTGTGACATGATTAAAGGCATTAATGTAATAGGGTAAGAGTGACATGGTTTGTTGGGGGAGTGTGTCAGGGTTGGGGGTGAGTGTGACATGGTTGGAGCAGGCAGAGTGGCAGGGAGAGTGTTACAGGATTAAGGGGGGTTCATGTGACAGGGTGAGGGTGGCAGAGTGAGGGGGTGAGTGACAGGATTAGAGATCATTAATGTGATACTACGAGTGTGTCATGATTTGTTCGTGTGACAGGGTTGGGTGTGAGTGTGGTATAGTTGGAGGAGGGAGAGTGTCAGGCAGAGGGTAGATACATGTGACAGGTCAAGTGAGGTTAATATGACAGGGTGAGTTTGCTTTAGTTGGGGGTGAGTGTCACGGGGTTGGGAGTAAGTGTGCCATGGTGAGAGGAGGGAGTGTGGCAGGGTGAGGGGACGTGTGTGTGACAGTTTTAAGGTGGGGTTAGTTTGACAGGGTGAATATGGCAGGGTTGACACTAGTGTGGTATGGTTTGAGGAGAGAGTGTGACAGGGCGAGAAAAGGTGAGTTTGACAGAATTAGAGGGTTACTATGTGACAGGTTGGATGTGGCACAGTTGGAGGATGGCATGGCAGAATTGGAGGGTTTAATGTGATAGGGTGAGTGTGGCAAGGTAAGGGTGGTGAGTGTGACAGAGTGATAGTGGAGGAGTGTGACAGGGTGATAGTGGAGGAGTGTGACAGGGTGATAGTGGAGGAGTGTGACAGGGTGATAGTGGAGGAGTGTGACAGGGTGATAGTGGAGGAGTGTGACAGGGTGATAGTGGAGGAGTGTGACAGGGTGATAGTGGAGGAGTGTGACAGGGTTGGGGGGTGAGTGTGACAGAAGGTGAGTGATAATCTGTTGACCAGTAGTTCAGTAGTACAGATTTATATCAAATAATGTTTTTAGTGTTATTTTGGACAACAAAATGAATCCATATTTGAAATATCATTGTTTTCAGGAGTGACGTGTTATACAAATTATTGCATCATCATATCATTATTACAGAATTAATAAAGAAGTTTCTGCCTGCTCAGATGATATATTTTAAAAGCAGCAACATTTCCTAACTATTTTATCACCGCCAGTAGATTCAATGTAACTATATTTGAATAATTAGAAAAGTACTTATAAGGTAACTTTATTCCCCCTTTTAAAAACCTATTCATCCCCCCTTGTAAAAACTTTTTTCAGTAACTCATCTCATTTGTAAGAGAAATATGACAGTATATAAATGGTAAATCAATTTAAATATGTTTTATATTTATCATTTTAAATGTGATTTTTTTTCATGCTCCTTTTTCATGGTTTTTAAGCTGGACTAGCCCGGTAAAGGGTTTTACAGCTGATTAAAAGGCTGATTAAAAGGCTGACATTTACTTGGACCTACACATGAAATATATTTAATTCCAGTAATTCTGGAGAAAAAGAAATGCTGGCTGTATGTGAATAAAGACTTTGCATAATCAGAATGTCTAAAAAGCAAAGAATATTATAATATGTTTGACTCATTGTGGTGGGTGGAGTATATGCACTTTTCCTTGTCCATACCTCAACAGTACCTAGAAGGACAAGAGAACCCTTGTTGAATGGGGTACCTTTTTTCCAGTGTAAGGTAAAGAAATTGCAATCACTTATATACTAGATAAGATTTAGGGTACTCAGCACTCAAAAGTGATTTTAAAACTTGTATCAGGTGATCAAAACAACATCTGTGTTCCCAACATTCATAGGTGACACAATCATGGAGGGTAGGATAGCTCCCTGTTGCCCACCTAACAGAGGCGGCTCTCTAATAAAGTGAGTTTTGTGGCTGTCTAAACGCTAGCGGTCTCTGGGGCATTGCAGCGGCCTTACTTGCCTAAAGGCAGAATGATCCATCAAGCCCTTGATCTGTAACCGTCATCGGGAGGCCTGGCAGCCAATCAGACCATTGCGTGGGCTACCAAGGCAACGCTCTAACACTTCTGTGTGTGTGTGGCAGTGTGGTGCAGTGTGTGTGTATGGGGGCACTGTGTATGTGAGGGGTGTATTGTGTGTATGGTGCAGTGTGTGTATAGGGGGCAGTGTGTGTATGGGGAAGTGTGTCTGTGTGAGGCTGGCAATGTGTGTGAGTGGGGCAGTGTGTGTGTGGGGGGCAGTGTATGTGTGTGGGGGCTGTGTGTGTGAGGGTGGCAATGTGTGTGTGAGTGGGTCAGTGTGTGTGTATGTCGGGCAGTGTGTGTGGGGGCAGTGTGTGTGTGTGGAAGGCAGATATTGCTTTGTCTGTTGGGGTAGGGGTGCATATTAATAAATATATATATATATATATATATACACTTTTTTAAATTAAAATAAATAATTTTTTATCCCCACTTCCTTCTTACCTTTGCCTGGGAGTGAGGACCTACAGTGCAAACCTTGGTGGTCCTAGTGGGGGAGCCCTGGTTGTCCTAAGGGGGAGTGAACTATATTGTGCAGCTCCAGAGGCTAGAGTCCACTCTTGAGAGATCGGGAGCATTGCCATGGTAACCGCAGCAACTCTCCAAGCTTGCGTGAGGAGAACCCGGCGGAGCTGCAGCTTAGAACTCTCCCAGGTCCTCTCTCCCTTTTTTCACTTACCTCTCTCCATTACCTCTCTCCCTTGGCACTGGCTAGGTTACCTAGTTCTGTAACGTCTCAGCAATGGTGCTACCGTAACCTAATGAGTATGTGTGGCGAGTGCTGTGCATGCATTTAAGCTTTTATATAGGATTTTGAAGATGCAAAACGTGAGGACGTCCAAAGTCGTTCAATTGAGTTAACCTGCATTAGGAACCCAGAAGCACACAGCCACTAATAATGGAGTAAACCCTGCAATGTAGTTATTGCAGTTTCTTAGGACCTGCAATGTTTTACTTTGCATGGTTAAACACAAGGCACTAAACCCAGACCTCTTCAATGAGATTAAGTGGTGTTGGTGCCTATGGTGTCCCTTTAAGAATTGACTACTTCCACTATTGCTAACAGGTATACATTAGTTTGGAATATCCATGGAGGTGGTTTGGAAGAGTATTCTTAGTTGTGACTCGACTTAGTTATAACTGGAATACACCAACTGATATTTTATAACTGCTCACGGTTATGAAATGTACACCAAAATCGGCAGCTGAGGTTTATCTTTGCTACCGTTGCCATACAAGTTCAGTTTATGGTAACCTGAGTAGCATACAGAAAAAAATGTTATAAAAAGTGAGCATACTCAATTTCGGACAATTTAGCCTGTGTAAGACCAAAGTAACTTCTAGCCAGTGCAAGGCCGAGAGAAGATTAAGTCTGCAAAATTCCAGGGAAGGCTGTGCAAGGTTGCACAAAGAAGTGCAAGACTATAGGACATTTGGCCAGTGAAAATTATTCTGGATCCCAGAAACAATAACTTTAAGGCTGTATAGGCCTAGAGACAGACACATGTGCTGGATGAATGAAAGGACATTGATGGAACCCTGAACAGAACTTTCCAGGATTGTATGTCCACATATCCAGAGTAGTCCATCCAGAGCTGTCTATGTGCCAGGACCTGTTAATACCCTGCAGGAGCCACCTGCATGTGATTAAAGTTCAGTTTACAGAGCAGTAGAGAAAAAACCTCTAATGTACGTTAACATTTGACTGAAAATGAAACAATTTTTTTCATGCAGGCTGTGTGAGTCACAGCCAAGGGATGTGTGGCTAGGGCTGTATGAACAAAATAAAAAGTGATTTGACCTTTAAATGGCAGAGAATTGTGCAATAAGGCATCTACACACGTAAAATGCCTCATTAAGCTAAAGTTGTTTTGGTGACTATAGAGTCCCTTTAAATAAGTTTTATTGTTGTTATTAAGGTTCCTTGATTAGCTTAACTAATAAAATAGGCTAGAATGAGGCCACCTCATTCTTAGAATTTCTATTTTATTCTATTAATGTGCAATACTTGGAGAGATATCATTTTAGTGAACCAATGTCATGCTGTAACAAAGCCATAAAATCCACAAGTGAGGCAATAAAATATAAAATCACTCAGTCCTCAGTAATTCCCAAATGAACCCAAAACGTGTTTTTAATCAGAATATTCATAAATTCTATTTAATTAGAAATTATATTTTTTAGAAGCACTAAACACATGGTCATATTATTTGTATTGCAATTGTCTAGGTGTTTCTTTATTTCTGTGAATCTTCTCTCGATCATAGGATAAATGTATTCCTCAATTTTTAAGAATCCTTAGAGGTTTGATCAAAGAAAAATTAACAAAGTATAAAAAGGGGGAAAAATTAAAATGAAAAATTTGCAGAAAAAAAAAAATACTTTATCCTAACCAGCCAGAATATTTCACATATTCTTTATAATTGACACTTATTTCAGATATCTATATTTAGCATGTATCTACAGTCCACAGACTAAAAACACAACATACTTGTGCAAAAATAATACATTACTTTTTATAAAAAACGGATTAGAATCTAGTATTGCAGAACAAATATTCTCATAATTAATGCTTGGTACTAAGAAAACTAAATAGTGCAACCAGTTTGGCTTTCCATACCTGCAATCCTTAGAGACAAAAGCAGTCCTTTTAATTAACATATATTTTCATCTGTGACTGGTTGTGATGGTCTCTCCCTGAGGCCTCAGTCTTTGAATCATGTGCTAGAAACTTGGCATTTCTTTAATGGCCCCAACTCAGTTAGATTGAAAACCTTTTCAAATTTTAATAATTTAGAAATATGTCATGCATTTATAACACTGTCTGGTGTGTGTGTATATATATATATATAGTTAATACATTGCTAAACACAGCAGACACATACTCCAAGGAATCCATGTATAAAGTGAAATTATAAGGCAAAAATGTGGTTCTTTGTTGAGATCATTTGCATACGCCTACCCAGAATCCCTTGCAGTAGTGAGAGGACTGTTAAAGTGAGATTTCTGTGGGAAAATCAAATCTTATGGCTTGACTGGTGTGTGTATTTGCGTTTAGCAATGTATTTACTATCACTTACTTCAGGTGGAAGGGTTTTTCATCCACACTTTTTTCCCTACCACAACTCTTTTGGGGTATATATATATAGTAGGAGTATATATACACCTAGGATTAAGGTAAATAGTTTTTAAACAATTTACCTTAATCCTAGATCTTAAAAACTATACAATCCCTGCACCCCAATACTAAATTTATCCTCACTATAACCCTAAACTCAGTAATCCTAAACACCTCTTATACTACAACAATCCGTCTCAAGCTTTTAATCCTCTTAACACGCTATGTAACCTAACTTTAAAATTAACCACTCTATACCAGTAAAACCTTCCTATATCCTAACCGTTTCTGACATTATATTTGGCCCTCCATTCATTTACACAGTTGCATATAATCACTATATGCACAGATTCAAACATAATATATTACAAGCAGAATATGCACATTTTAAACAAAAAAAGTCCAAGGGACTAACGTGGTAGCCCAATCTACTTAACCGTCATGACACTCTCTACTTATCCAAACACAAAAAAAATATCAATTACAGAGATTGCGGCCCCTGCCTAGAGCCCTGTACATTTGCTGGGCTATTTGCTCAAGTTTGTATTTTCAGAAATTAAATATGAATGGAAAAATAGCTGATCTGAAAATATAATCTAAATTTTCTTTAGTTAGAACGTATTTTGCCATTTGGATTTATTTCGCAAAAATTCTGAATTTTGTGAATGGCACCAAGTGTCCTCCTCTCGCACTCCCCCCCATTGTCTTGCACTTTGTCATAGTGTGTATGTGTTTGGTGTGTGCTACTGTATGTAATGTGTGTGTGGTTTGTGCTGCCTGTATATAATAGATGTGAGTTGTGTGCTGGCTGTATGTGATGCGTTTATATGTGTGCTATGTGATGGCTGTGTGTAGTGTGTGTGCTGGCTGTATTTAATATGTATGTGTGGTGTGCTGGCTGTATTTTTAAACTAATATGATTCAGATTTTTATTCTCTACATTGAGTGTTTTATACATATATAAGTGATGCTCATAATACATAACCTGTTTATATTAATATACATGCTTATATAAATAATCTTAAAAATATGAATTTATTATTAATATTCTCAATTTGTCATCACTGACCCAAACACACTTTCATTGACACACACACTGCATCACACAATCAATGACCCATGCAATGTGCCATGGCTGATCCTAGGGTCACAGAGGCCTATGTGCCCCCGGGTGGGCGTGGTCATATGAGTAACCCCTACCCTTTGCGAATGTCAAGTACAGACATGCATGTTTCTATGGCAACGACTCCAGCTCAACACACCTCTTTTTGTAGTCAGACATACACTCACTGACAGTCACACATTTGCAATGACCATCACACACTTTCACTGACAGACACATACTCTCAATGACAGACATCTCACGGTTTTGAAACACACTGACGCACACATTAACAGACACTCTCAATAACAGACACACAACCTCACTGCCTACACACACACACACACACACACACACACACACACACACACACACACTCATAAACTGAGAGACACACACTTATACACTGACAGACACACTAACTCACACATTTACACATTCTTGCACACACTCACAAATTAATTTTATTTCATATTTTTCTCCCCCTGAGCCCCTTTTGTGTGTTTCTTTCTCCCTTTCCCAGCCCCTCTGTGTATCCCACCCCCCACTTCTCTGTGTCTTTTTCCCATTCCCCAGCCATATGTGTGTCTCCTCCTGCTCCTCATTGTGTTGTCCCCCAGCCCCTCTGTCTCTCACCCTGGCCCCTCTGTGTGCCTCTCTCTCCAGCCCCTCTGTGTGTCTTTCCCCTTTCCCTAACAAACATGTAATTGTAACCAGACAAGTTTGATGCACAGGAACAGAGGGGTTGAGGGCCTTGCTCCATGAGCTTACATGGTAGAGGGTGTAGCAGAGCCCTAGTCCTAGCAGGGACTCTTCTCCGCTGGATCCACCAAAGTATAACCAGGAACAATGAAACAGCCAAGGAATATCCCACCTCCTCCCCAGAAACCGGACGACACACAGTTCTGGGAGTACAACTGAAGTTTATTGGCACATACACGGCTTTTATGTCCAGTCCCATGCAAGGGGTTTCACATACAGTAATGCAGGGTTTTCTATTCCAGGATCCTCTGTGCCCGAGAGAAAGAAGCTGAAGGTACAGGTGATGGACTTGCCAAGCATGTCTCCTGACCTAAACCCTATTGAGCATCTGTGGGGCATCCTCAAATGGAAGGTGGGGGAGCGCAAGGTCTCTAACATCCACCAGCTCAGTGATGTCATCATGGAGGAGTGGAAGAGGACTCCAGTGGCAACCTGTGAACTTCTGGTGAATTCCATGCCCATGAGGGTTAAGGCAGTGGTGGAAAATAATGGTGGCCACACAAAATATTGACACTTTGGGCCCAATTTGGACATTTTCACTTAGGGGTGTACTCACTTTTGTTGCCAATGGTTTAGACATTGATGGCTGTGTGTTGAGTTATTTTGAGGGGACAGCAAATTTACATTGTTATACAGGCTGTACACTTACTACTTTACATTGTAGCAGAGTGTCATTTCTTCAGAGTTGTCACATGTGAGGGGTATACTTACTTTTGTGAGATACTGTATCATTAAAATACTACCTAGCATAAATGCTATTGGAACACATATTTTTCTATTACAATTTATAAACTTACCCTGCTTATTGAAAATAGAAGTCCTGGCTTTCCAGTGCAAATTCCGGTAAAACAATAGCGCAGTTTCCAATAAAATAAATGTTCCCACACAAAAGTTATGAGACTCAAGGCCATGGCAGCAGCCAGCATGTAGAATACACCTGCCATGTTATCAATATCCAGTTGGCTACTCATAACTTCATTTTTCTCACTGTGACATATACCAGTCAGCCACAACGTTTCCAGTTCTTCCATTTCACCTAAATACCACAATGAACAAAATAGCTTTTAGATTAGTTATTTCACCAAAAGAGATGCATATATAACATTTATTTGAACAAAGTAGCATATATGTTTGCACTTAGAGTAACATACACAGTCATCATTCTCAACACAAGTATAAATTAGAGTAGTCAACAGAAGTAAAAGAACATAAGGTCCAGAACAAGATCTTAGTGGATTAGGAGTAGGGATACTAATATATCCTCTCCATTAGTCAACCAGGGTGGGAATAACTTATCATGTACATGTATCACAGCATTTGGTGGTGCTTACTGGACCTCCTTTGCCCTAATCATAAAAATATGTAAAACTAATTTGTGGCAAAGATGCCTCTGCCACATGTTCTTGGAGGGGTCTGCTGGCTAGCCTCCTGCCCAAAGACTATGGGCCATGTAAAAAGACATGTTATTTTTTTATTTTATTTTTTTAAAGTATCTTTATTTTCATTTCATTAATACAAAAAGCGAAAGGAATAAAAGCAGTTGCCAGTAATTTCTTCCTTAATATCTGGACACACTCACATATAACAACAACAATCACATTGTAACACATTTAACCAGAAACATTACATTTACAAATGCACATATACCCATCACCTTAGTTCTTGGTTTTGAATGGACTAGGTCACTCAGGGTTTACTTAAATTGCATATTTTTTTTTATACCAAAGTTCATAATTACATTGATTACGTGGATCCAATCCTTGTGCTCTATAAAAAGAAGCTTCCATTTTTAATTGGAATTGGATGTTCAATGATTCCAATATAAATAGGGATGATGACTTCCAGTTTCTTGCTATAATTATTTAGACTGCGACCATGTAGTGTATATATATCAATAACTCATTAGCGTTTAAACTTCCTATATTCATTTTTGGTATGATCTTATTTAGCAAGGTTCGTAATCTATAGAAGGCCACAGTCCATAAAGCTTTTACAACTTCACAGTCCCATCAAATATGGAGAAATGAACCGGGAAACTTATTACATCTCCAACACAACGGAGAGCAATAATTATACATCTTCCCCATCCTAGTAGGCACTAAATACCATCTGTACATAACCTTAATTAAATAATACCTCAACCAAATTTAAACAGTGAATATATTTACATGCTTTAGATAAAACTGAGCTCCATTCATCTCTTGATACCTTAAGATCATTTTTCCATTTCTCCAGAGCTGGATTATTCTCTTTGACCTCTATTTTGAGTAAGCCACTCATAAATTTGGAAGCAACTTTGTTTACTTTATCATTATTAAATAGTGCACAAATAGTCCTAACTTCTTCTGTGGGCTCTTTGATAATATTACACACTAGGAAATATTTAAGTCTAATATAGATAAAGTATTCAATATTAGTTAGATTAAACTCTTGCTGTATTTGTATAAAAGGCTTCATTTGTATTTCTCATAAAAAGTTGTTCAACTCTCACTATACCACTTTGCATTCACTTATTTAAAGGTATATCTATTATATATGAGGCTAAATATGATAGTTTGAAGTTCGATGGTACTTTATGTTCTATTCCACATTTTTTCATAAACTTTATCCAGCAATCAAGAATGGAATTTAAAAGCACGCTAGATTTTTTAGTTATACTTTGTTGCGAATAATTCTTTTGGCACCACATAGTAAAAAGACATGTTAAAAGTTGACTTCCATGGATAATCCAAACCCCTGAACTGATCTGAGTGATTTTTGGATATCTGGTCCCTCTCCCCAATCCCAGTTGGAGTTATTGGGAGTAGTACAGTTACTGGCAGCATGACATGTTGAAAGTTGACTTCCATGGAAAATCCAAACCACTGAATCAATCTGAGTAATTTTGGGATATGATGGTCACTCAGATCAAGGCTATCCAGGGATGTGACTCCTGGGGGGAATTTTGGGGTGTTGTGAAATTGTGTGTTTTTCTGTACCTGGAGATAATTGAGTTTGTACAGTTTCTGACTCCATTATCTCTCAGGCACAGAGGAGGAGTATGTTGAGTGTATTGCTTGTCTGTGCCTCTCCCCTCCCCTTTTTCCTGTCCTATTTTTTTTCCCCAGCAGGGCATTGTCCCAGGGACACTGCCAGACCAGTTTAAACTAGCTGCTTTGTCCCTCCACCATCTCCCATCAGCCCTTGCTGTGGTCTGACCCCACCCTTCCTTGTACTATAGTGCTCTATGTACCCTATTGCATGTAAATGAGGCTGTTGGGGGCTAAAATGTGTGTATAAATTGTGAGTGCTTGCTTGCATTAAACAGTCTACTCCCCGCATTAAGTCTCGGCTAATGTGTGGGGTGAACAGCTATACTGCTCTGTTTACTTGCTATACTCTCTGGAGTAGAACTCTAACCACTGGAAGCTGGATCCTTGGCTTGGGTCCAGGGTGGGCAGAGGTGGAAGCGTGATTGGCAAAGGTACCCAGGCGGGGTACCAGGCAGTCCGCCACATAATAAATAGAAAATTAGACAATCATTATAAAAAATAAAATTGTGAGAGATGTCACCACCATGTCAGAATGTTTCCTAAACAAGCGTTAACTTTGCCTAATATCTCTTATTGAGTGTAATCCTTAATTGTTTTAGGTTTTTCTATTAGTTTGTTTATTTAAGTATTGCTCTGTGGAACGCTCTTGGCTCATTCCATTATATAACAGCCTCTGTCTAAGATTTATTCAAGTGACCTGACTGATACTGTTGAACGATGCTCACTGGCTTTTGACCTTGGCTCTGATATCCCAACTACATTATGGGTATACCCTATGTATCAGGGGTTCCCAAAAGGTTGATCCCCTGATTTTGTAGAACTACAAGTCCCATTATGCTTTGTGCACCTTTAGAATGAGAAAGCATTATGGAAACTGTAGTTTTAAAACATCTGGGGATCTATCTTTTGGGCACCCACTGATCTAAATACTTACTGTACACGTCCTGGTTATTACAAGAGTAAACACAAGAGTAAACAAATGGTTAACACAAGAGTAAACAAGAGTAAACAAATGCATTTGTGTATATTATCCGGTTAACACAAGAGTAAACAAATGCATTTGTGTATATTATCACATCTAACAAAGTCCAGATGTGGCACGAGTTAAAAATAGCTGAACGACTTCTCCCATATTATAAAAAGAACATCCATTATAAAAAGTCTGCTTGTTCTCAAGTGGAAAAAACATGTAAACCTGACCAATTGGTTGCTAGAATTGCTAAAACAAAATCTAAATGATCAATATATTCCTGAGAACAGGAGATTAAATTAAACACCGATATCTTGCTTCCAATTATACAAATATGGTTGAAAAACACAGAAAAGTAGATATTAAAAATACATATTAAAACAAATAATCACAAGTCATATGTAAAATGACCACCGTATCTGTATATAAACTTCAAATGGTAAAGCATGTACAAATTGCGCAGTATTTTCATAATGTTATCATCATAATAGGGGAGTCAGAATTAGACCTGGCACAGGAACTCTGATTCATTCCTGTACCTTTACAAAACCCTTATAGGTCAATAGGCATGAGGCATGAAGTCAGACAGGTAACTTACCATCCCCAACAAACTGAAGAAGAGCTAAATCAATTGGCCTTTTCCATTGGGAACCCTTCTGAAGTGCAATGCCATAGCCTGTGGTGGCAAAGATATAACCACTGCCTATTGTCACAAGCTTGCAGCCCTCATCTCTCCCAGCCATATAGTTCAGCACTGCTGCATCGTAGATGAATGCATCCAGCTTCCTAGAAGAAAATAAATTTTAAGAAAAAATTAAATGTAACCCTTTGAAATATACAGTGGAATATTTAGATGAAAAGAAATAGAGAGAGAGAGAGAGAGAGAGAGAGAGAGAGAGAGAGAGAGAAGAGAAATAGAGCAAAAACAAACAGTCAAACACTGATCAGCTACAACATTAAAAAAACAAATGGCTAATATCACCCTCCTGCTGCCAGAACAGCTCTGATGAGTCGAGGCATGGACTCCACAAGACCTCTGAATATGTCCTGTGGTATCTGGCACCAAGGCATTAGCAGGAGACCCTTTAAGTCCTGCAAGTTGCGAGGTGCAGCCTCAATAGATCAAATTTGTTATTCCAGCACATTCCACAGCTGCTCAATTAGATTGAGATCTGGGGAATTTGGAGGCCATGGCAACACCTTGAACTCTTTGTCATGTTAGGATGTCATGTAGGATGGACATGCCTTTTTCTTTGGGGGGGAAAGGAGAGACGAGGTATAGCATGTCCCCAATTGTTTACATAATTAGAGACACTAGAACCTCCCCATGAATTTATTATTAGAGTCCCCACCTGTTGCCAATGGGTGGGGGCCAAATGGGGACACTAGGTCCGCCCCCTGAATATTATAAAATCCCCCATCCATTACGGGTTGATTCTAGTGTGAGACTAGCATTTGCTTTATGTTATATCTAGCAGTTAGTACTGCCAGGAGAATTAGAAATAGCTTTGAGTGGGAGATTTGAGATTGGCATTTGGCAGGCACTTTGTCATTAATTCCAGTATGAGACTATTTTACCAGAATAACAAAAAAAAAAAAAAAAAATCCAGAAAATCATCATGTCAAAAAAGTTATAAATTGATTTGCATGTCAATGAGTGAAATAAGTATTTGATCCCCTATCAATCAGCAAGATTTCTGGCTCCCAAGTGTCTTTTATACAGGTAACGAGCTGAGATTATGGAGTGCTCCTAATCTCAGTTCGTTACTTGTATAAAAGACACCTGTCCACAGAAGCAATCAATTGAATTTCAAACTCTCCACCATGGCTAAGACCAAAGAGCTGTTCAAGGATGTCAGCGACAAGATTGTAGACCTACACAAGGCTGGAATGGGCTACAAGACCATCGCCAAGCAGCTTGGTGAGAAGGTGACAACAGTTGGTGCGATTATTCGCAAATGGAAGAAACACAAAATAACTGTCAGTCTCCCTCGGTCTGGTGCTCCATGCAAGATCTCACCTCGAGGAGTTTCAATGATCATGAGAACAGTGAGGAATGAGCCGAGAACTACACGGGAGGATATTGTTAATGTTCTCAAGGCAGTTGGGACCATAGTCACCAAGAAAACAATTGGTAACACACTATGCTGTGAAGGACTGAAATCCTGCAGCGCCCACAAGGTACCCCTGCTCAAGAAAGCACATGTACAGGGCCGTCTGAAGTTTGCCAATGAACATCTGAATGATTCAGAGGAGAACTGGGTGAAAGGGTTGTGGTCAGATGAGACCAAAATCGAGCTCTTTGGCATCAACTCAACTCGCCGTGTTTGGAGAAGGAGGAATGCTGCCTATGACCCCAAAAACACCATCCCCACCATTAAACATGGGGGTGGAAACATTATGCTTTGGAGGAGGGGTTTCTGCTAAGGAGACAGGACAACTGCACCGCATCAAAGGGACGATGGACGGTGCCATGTACTATCAAATCTTGGGTGAGAACCTCCTTCCCTGAGCAAGGGCAATGAAAATGGGTTGTGGGTGGGTATTCCAGCATGACAATGACCCAAAACACACAGCCAAGGCAACAAAGGAGTGGCTCAAGAAAAAGCACATTAAAGTCCTAGAGTGGCATAGCTAGTCTCCAGACCTTAATTCCATAGAAAATCCGTGGAGGGAGCTGAAGGTTCGAGTTGCCAAATGTTAGCCTTGAAACCTTAATCACTTGGACAGGATCTGCAAAGAGGAGTGGGAAAAAATCCCTCCTGAGATGTGTGCAAACCTGGTGGCTAACTACAAGAAATGTCTGACCTCTGTGATTGCCAAAAAGGTTTTGTCACCAAGTACTAAGTCGAAGGGGTCAAATACCTTTTTTACTCATTTACATGCAAATAAAGTTATAATTTTTTTGACATGCATTTTTCTGGATTTTTTTTTGTTTGTTTGTTATTCTGTCTCTCTCTGTTAAAATACACCTACTATTAAAATTAAAGACTGATAATTTCTTTGTCAGTGGGCAAACATTCAAAATCAGCAGGGGATCAAATGCTTTTGTCCCTCACTGAAGGGGAAGGGGTACTGTTCTCCCCAATTCACCATCAACTGTACTACCATAGTTTCTGAGAATTGGAACACCTCTGCCTTGGCCATGAAACCGATGACAACTCCACACTGCTGCCTTTACCACCACTGCTGCTGCCACCAGCACTGTTGGTAATATTCCCCAGGATAGTTGGTATAGCAACATGTTACTTTTACATCCAATGCAACACCCGGGAAAAAAACATTTTTCTTCCCCTTCCTTTTCATGTTGCAACAACTTGTGCTGCCTCTACCATTGGCATTGCAGTTTTTTTTCTATTTAAAGCATGATATATTCTATGTACCAACCCTCTCTCCCACCCCTCCTAGAAGCAAGTAAGGGGGAGTACAGCAGAGTATTCTTTGTGAAGTTGCTTGTTTAGTGGATACGTGAGTGCGCTGGATCTTGTGTATTGTATAAACTGGCCCCCAGCAGCATGTTCAGGTGAGTGCAGCCCCCTGGTTTCATATATATATATATATATATATATATATATATATATATATATATATTTGGGAGTCTAGCCAACTCCTTGGTTTTACACCCCTCCCTGTCACAGGTGCCTCATCCCAGGGCCCTATTTAGCCTTGTACTGCAGAGAGCCCCAGATGGATTTCCCCCCCCCCCCCCAACTAAGTGGGTTAATCTCATAAGAGCAGCTATTAGGCTGTTAGAGTAGGACCTGCCAAAGATGGGGTACATTGACGTTGTGGCAGGCTTATGCAATGAATGATCATATAATGCAACTAAACACCCATTATTTTTGGTTAGATAAGGTGTTTTTAAAAAACGAATAAAATCAGTCAACATTGAAGTTGTTGTTTAGTGGATAGGTGAGTGCGCTGGATCTTGTGTATTGTAAAATAAATAAATACAATGTTTTTTCTTGCCTAGCAGCTACTTCCCACTTTGATTTACCTATTTAGAATTGTTATACTGATTTGTGATTTAATTTTTGTTTAATTTCTAGTAAGAGACAGATTATTTGCTTTGTAGTGTGCTTCTGTGTCACTGCTTGTGCTTTGTAAATTACAAGTTTATTCCCTCACTAACACACAGTGTGTGGCTGCAAGTTAACCCTGAAGGGATTGAGTGTGGAAGGTCTTTTTTTACTTAACCTCTTAAGGACCAAACTTCTGGAATAAAAGGGAATCATGACATGTCACACATGTCATGTGTCCTTAAGGGGTTAAAGTACTTTAAAATGTAGTGCTGGTGGCAAATCACTTGTTTATCACTTTATTTGATTAGCACTATCTGTGCCGCTGCGTGTGCTTTGCAAATGGCAAGCTTTGTCCCAAAGTAATACACACAGTGTGTGGCTGCAGTTTACTGCACAAATGAACCCTGCTTTCACTGAGTGTGGCAGTCGTAGTGTTACAGACAGGATATAGCATCATTGACAATGAAAAATTAGTTTCCAATGCTTTTCTTATCTTTATCTGTGTGCAGTGCAGTCAAACACAATAACTTGTAATAGCAAATCCCCTGAGCAGCAACCCATTTTCCAACACAAACATTAGGCAGGGTGAAACCACTATAATGTCATGCATTTAAAAAAAAAAAAAAATGGTGTGCAATAGCAGCAGCAGCAGTACCTCCTCCACTCCTACCATCTTTAGGCAGAGCAGGGGAGATTGCAACAAAAACAGAGAATATGAGAACTCCCTCAACGGCAAATGCTCAATAGCTTGTCCTTTGGTTAGTTCCCTCTCTGGTCTCAAAAATGCTTTTGCTTGCAATAACTTGTCATTACAGAGAGAACCTAGATCCAGGTTTGAAATGCTGGCAAATTCCCTCTCCACACAACACAGCTACTCCAGACAATCATTTCAGCCTTGTCAGCAAGGTGTAGCAGTTACCAATTTAGGCACAGTGAGCACTAGGTCCATGCCTGGAATAACATTTTAACTTTGGGAAAACCTAAGTAAATGCATTGCAACAAAAACAGAACATATGGGTACGGGCAAAAGCAGGGGCTCACAGAAAGGCTAAGCAAGCAATTTGAGCTGTTGTCCATTCTCATTCTTATGAACCTTGTTTTTTTATTCTCCCAGAGCAGTTGAGGATATTTGCATTAGTCAACAAAGTCACGTTGGACAGGTTCAGTTGGGCTCCTCATCATCTCAGGAATGTGTCCATTTTGTTAGATTTAATTCCAGGGCAATGTCAAAACAGCAACTGAACAAAACCACCCTCCCAGATTTATGCATTGCTGTAACTGGCCAACATGCCTTTATTCCGATGATGGTACACTGGTGGCAAACCATGATGCCTGAGTATGGTGGTGGTAGTGCAGAATGCCCCACCTAACAGCAAACCATATTTGAGCATTGCAGTAGGATTGCTGAGCATTTCCACTGTAGTGTGAGGGCAAGCCAAATGTTGAGGCAGGAGCAAAAGAAAAGAGTCTGTAACATGATGTCAGCACATGATGGAACTTCACTTTAGACATAATGGAAAGAATTCTGGAACAGAAGAAGACAATCCATAGTTTATTTTCCTACTACTCCATTGCTGTTAACTTTGCACTTCTCCACCCATCTGATTTAAAAAAGCTGCTGCCTCTTTTTTCAATGCCTTTCATTATAGTGGTTTCTCCCTGCATGGCTAATTCTTTCTGCATCTGCTACATTTGCATAAACAGGTGGGAGAAGCTGATAGGACACAAAAGGTGGATCCAAAAGACATATTACCGAGCCTTAGAATGACCAGACTTAACGTATTAATACAACAAGAAACAGGGTCAAGATTAGAGTTGAGCAAACCCGAACTAAAATGTTCGGGTTCGTACTGAACATTACGTTTTTTGGACCCCGGAGCCAAACACGGACATATCACTGTATGTTCGGGTTGGAGTTCGGAGTTCGGCGATTTAATGACGCGTTTTGAAAGGCTGCAGGGCAGCCAATCAACAAGTGTTTGACTCGTGTGTCCTTAGAAGCCATCACAGCCATGCCTACTAATGGCATGGCTGTGATTGGCCAGTGCAGCAAGTGACCCAGCTTCTATAGAATCTGGTCACTTAGTATTAGTAAATAATGACAGTAGGTCCCCCCCTCCACATTCTTATTTAGGGCCCCCACCCATTGCACAGGGGTGGGGGCAATAGGTTTTTTTCTTTTTTTTTACACTGGCTGCTCACTGTTTACTAGACACACCCCTACTCGCGGTATAGCGAGTAGGGGCTGAATTTAGGTGACCAATTTAGGTCTTTCAGCCTTTTTGTAGATAGCTCCCTAATACCATGTGAATTGGGGAGTTATCTACTAAGCGGCTGCTTATTTTATGTTATTGTTAAGTGATTTCCCTATCAACATTTGTTTGCAGGGCACTTGTCATACTACTACCCCCATTTTACTTCCTTTTGCAGCCCTCTAGCCCTTTCCAGGAGTTTTTTCGAAGTTCGGCCGAACCCGCCAGACCCGAACATCCAGGTGTCTGCTCAACTCTAGTCAAGATAAATTAAGGACAGGAATAACAGAACTACTCAGAGTCAAGACAAAGCCGGGGTCAGGATACCAGTAATCAATAGTCAAATACGAAGCCGGGGTCAGGATACTAGAAATCAGGAGTCAAATACAAAGCTGGGGTCAGGATAGCAGAAATCAGGAGTCAAATACGAAGCCGAGGTCAAACACAGGAAATCACAACGGAATCTCTAGGAGCACTAATGAGTATCTAAACAGAAACCACGATAGGACAATGAATGGGGCTTCAACAAGCCTTAAATAGGCTTACCTAATTTCTGATAGGCCCACATCATCAGTGCGATTCAAAACAGATTAGGATCGTAATGATGACGTGGTCACTTTAAGAGTAGGCATGACGTCACGTCCACATCTATTTATAGATATCCTGCCACGTGGCTGTGTAGTTCAGCCAGACCGCGCGGAGGTAGTGGGTCTGCGCAGCTCATTGGAGGTAAGTAATGCCACAAAGGTGACAAGCAGAACCTCGTGATTGAGCTGTTTGCAATTATTGACCTTTGGGGAAGAAAGTGTGACCAAAGTACAAGTATTCTCAAATGTTTTCTTGAGTACAAATATGAGATCTGAAGAAGCTCATTGTAGCCTAAACAGGTATCTGATCTGACAAGATTACATTTAAGAAATGGTACACCATCTTCAAAGACCTTATGATATCATAAACATTAATGAACATTCATTAATGATGATGGGATGAACCTGGACTTGTATTAGCGTTGGTTTATCCTCTTCTATGAGAACTTATACTCATCCCATCTAATGGAAGGATGTGGTCCTTCTAGACCCCTTCCATCATGTCAATCATTAAGACTGTAGCCTGTTTCATTTGTTAAAACACAATTTCTACAGAAGTAATCTTGATTTAAGCTATTAGTTCTAGTGTTAGTTCTTAACCCCATTTGTAGTTAATACATTCTTAAAAAGAAACTATAGTCACCAAAATAACTTTAGCTTAAGGAAGCAGTTTTGGTGTATAGATCATGTCCCTGCAGTCTCACTGCTACATTCTCTGCTATTTAGGAGTTAAATCCATTTGTTTATGCAGCCCTGGTCACACCTCCCTGCATGTGACTTACACAGCCTTCCTAAACACTTTGCGTAAAAAGTCATCTAATGTTTACACTTATTTTATTGCCCAGTCTTTTTTCTTTTAACATAACATGAATTTTAATCTATACAAGCAGACAGTATAATTAGAAAAATAGATCATGTTATCATCTTAACGAAGATTAGAACCACAAGAAGGCCCCTGAGATGGAGTAGAAACTTTTCCCCTATATTAATATATAGGACTAGGCTACCACAGTTTGCTTGGGTGGAGTGCGGTAACGAGAGAGAATTCCAGTCCCAGCACCAAGATCATCCTATGTCCTGCAGGGGCTTATCAGAGTCCCATCATGAATGTTCCAGCGTCAGGTTCCGGTACCCTCTAGTATTTTGGACCAAGAGTGCCTTGCAGCATTTAGGAAGAATCTTCAGGGTTGGCATAATTCCTTCCGCATGTCCAGCTGTGATGGAAAGCCTCACCACTCTGCAGAGCAGGAGTTGGACCTCTCCAGACCGCAACGTATGTTCCACATTACTTCTGTCGTGATCGTGAGCCTCCAGGTAAGCATCATAGCCGGTCTCAGGCACACAGCAATAAGTGTAGGGCATCACAGGATTCTCTGCTTGGTGTAGAGGAGCATGAGGCACCCGCCATCTTGTGTGCAGTGTTGTGGCTTCCAGCGGTAATGCCTTCTGGCTTTAGTTTTGCGAGTGGATCCTCCCAGGAGTAGACTGGGATCACCCCCACCGGTCCATGGGGGGGAAACGGGCACCAAACGGCAGCTTAGTGGTGAGCAGAGACCGGCTGTTTCTCTACTCCTCCCGATGCACTAGGATGCGGAACCAGCTCTCAGCCCCTTATCTGCATGGACACCCTAAAGCATTAGAACACGCTCAGGTGCATTCCCCGTCTGCCTTAAAGCACCAATGTGGTAAACAGATTTGTCGGCGGAGGTATAGTCGGCAAAGAAACACTACAAAGGTAAGTGAAGTACTGGAGCTCACTCTGGACGTGTCCGTCTGGCATGGCCTTCAGGCCCCGCCCCCCACAGTCTTTTTAATTTACAATTTTTTCTCTCCTGTTTTGTTAATAACTTGCTAGACCTTGCAGGACCCTCCTATATGATTAAAGTTCAATTTACAGAGTTGAGTTAAAAAAAAAAAAAACTTTCAAAGTAAGTAACATCTAATTGAAAATAAAACATGTTTTTTTAATGCAGGCTGTGTCAGTCACAGTCAGGGGAGGTGTGACTAGGGCTGCATAAACAGAAACAAAAGTGTTTTAACTCCTAAATTTCAGAGAATTGGGCAGTGAGACTTCAGAAACATGATCTACACACCAAAACTGCTTAATTAAGCTAAAGTTGTTTTGGTGACTATAGTGTCCCTTTAAGAATGTATTAACTAAAAATAGGGTTAAGAACTTAGCACTTACAACTAATAGCTTAAACCAAGATTACTTCAGACACAGACTAGAATGGGTGCCCAGTCACTTTTTCCTTTCGTTTTTGGATAAATCTCCTATTTTTAACTCCTGTTCCACATTAATACAAAACAACATGAAAAATATTACAATTAATCATCCTGAAAAGTTCTCCCAATTCCAATTTTTTAAAACCATATATCTAATTATCTACTCACAATTGTCATCACAAAAATGGCTAATAACCCGTAGCCATTAGAAAGGACTTATTTTTTTGCCTTGCACATGTCTTCTAAAGGGACACTATAGTCACCAGACCAACTATAGCTTAATGTAGTTGTTCTGGTGAGTATAGTCAGTCACTGCAGGCATTTTCAGAGACACCTTCAGTGGTAATCACTCAGAACTGTACTTTCCCCATAGAGCTGCACTGATTTAATGCATCTCTAGATGCTGATTGGACATGGTGGTATTTGGCTAGGCCCCCATCCCACCTCCTTTGCAGAGATCATTACAATAGACGATCTCAGCCAATCCAATGCTTTTCTATGAGAAAGCATTGTCTTGTCTGAGATAATTAATTCTGATTATGTCAACCAACGAGGCGGACCGGGGCGGGGCCAGTGCCGGCGGAATTTTTTAACACTAAAGGGTCAGGAATACACATTTGTCTTTAGGTAATTCTAATATATATTTCATATCACATATCTAATGAATTGCATGGTTCTATAAAAAATATATACATATATATATATATATATATATATATATATATATATAATGTCATTATCCTTTGTCTCTCCTTTTTTTACATTGTGTCTAAAAAGCTTCCAATATTACAAGCTCATTTCTGTTAGGTGCAAATTGCCTCCATTATATATCTCAACCCCTCTCCATTTACTTATTTTTGACAATTTAAAGGATTACTCCAAGTATCATGACAGTTTCAGTGATTTAAAGTGGTCATGGTGCTTTGAGATTGTTTCACTAGGAAACATTGCACATACAGAGTTAACGCACTTTGCTGCTGGAGGTGTAAGTGGCAGCATCATTAGCCAACACAAACCGAGACTTCTAGGCTGTTAATTTTGTGCATATTGGTCATCTGTCCACCTGTGGTATGAATATTACGACCATTTTGTGATTCTCGCTTTCCTTCCTACCCCATTGCTACCGCATCACACTACCTTACCAATCTCCTGTTTCTAGAAACCCCTCATGATAAGGATACACAAGACATCTGTAGTCCCTTATGGGATGTTGGATCTTAAAAATGTAGTAATTAGGTTCTGTTGAAAAACTGTCTTCTAGGGCCAACATATAGTAGAATCATAAACTTGAATATGGTCCCACTTGATCATTACTACCCCCACTGAAGCAACTTTGCCTTTAAGAAAAACCTAATTCAGGCACGGAACTGGGTTTGATACTCAGTCTAAGATTTGATTCTGACTGGTTGCCCCTGCCCCAATCCCTTTCTTCTCACCATGGACAACTCTCCTGCTTTTTCCCTCATCAGGTTGTTTACATTACCAATTTTTGAATCATGCATAGCATCTGAGCAACAAATGCATTTATACAGTAAGGTGTATTATATTTTTTTCTGTTATGCCTGTTCCCTCAGGATGCAAACATGAGAATTGCAAATTTGATTGAAATGCAGTTATTTTAGCAGAACTTTGCTGATTCAGACTGCACTTAGACGCAAGTGAATAACCCTGCCAAGTATAATTTTATTCTTCATATCTCAAATCAGAGATTCCAGAAAAACCACTCGACCGGATGAAAAATATTGCACAGTAAATCTGCCATAGCTAACAATGGAACTTCTGAACAATTTTGAAGCCCAATTGACACTGAAAGATGTGGGGCGAAACATGTCTGAAGATATTATGGAAAAAAAATATATAGGTAGGTACCTCAGATAAAGTACTACTCTAAACCATTTATTTGTTGTGAAAATAGTCAAATGAAGTATGCAAGTACAGTGAGTAGTAAATGAGTTAAAGACCAACATTAACACTCTAAATAAATGATAATTTGCATAAATAAATTCCAAGTAAAAACTATTTTCAATCTATGCACACATGCAAAGTACCTACACCTCAAATAAAAAATAAAATAACAGCCAATTTGCAATTTTAAACATGGCATTTGCTACAAATAATAAATATTTACTATTAAAGGACCACTATAGGCACCCAGACCACTTCAGCTTAATGAAGTGGTCTGGGTGCCAGATCCATCTAGGATTAACCCTTTCTGCTGTAAACATAGCAGTTTCAGAGAAACTGCTATGTTTACATTAGGGTTAATCCAGCCTCTAGTGGCTGTCTCATTGACAGCCGCTAGAGGTGCTTCCGCGCTTGGCACTGTGATTTTCACAGTGAGAAGATGCCAGCGTCCATAGGAAAGCATTGAGAATGGTTTCCTATGGACTGGATGAATGCGCTCGTGGCTTGTGCCGCGCATGCGCATTCAGCCGATGACGGGGAAAGGAGGAGGAGAGTCCCGAGCGCCGAGGGAACCCGGCGCTGGAAAAAGGTAAGATATTAACCCCTTCCTCACCCTAGAGCCCACGGGAGGGGGGCCCAGAGGGTGAGGGAGACCCAAGCACCCTATAGAGCCAGGAAAACGAGTATGTTTTCCTGGCACTATAGTGGTCCTTTAATCTCTACTTGACAGAAAATACATACAATTCAAGCCTACCTGACACCACAGTAATCACAAGTACTAAGCAAATATGCTATTTAAATTAACACTATAGCGTTAGTAATACAAAACTTCTATTCCTAACACTATAGTGTCCCTCTTCCTCACCTCACCAGTGATTATAGAGTTAAAAATCCTTTTTTCACTTACCTCTTTCAAGCGCCAAGGTCCCTCTGCACTGGATTAGTGTCCTCCTCCAGTAATGTCTAATGTCTGTTCCCTGATGTGGGAGCCTAATGCACACGTGTGGCGAGTGTAGAACGCATTAGACCTTCTCCATAGGAAAGCATTGAATCAAATTAAAAGACACTGGACGTCCTCCCTCTAAACTCTGTGATAATGCTGGAAGCGTCTCTAGTGGCTACTAGAGGTTGTCATAAACCTGCAATGTAAGCATTGCAGTTTAGGAGGACAGGGACACGGCAACCAAACCACATTAATGAGATGAAGTGGTCTGGCTACCTATACTGTCCCTTTAAGATTAACAACAAATAACTCTAAAATTACATTTCCCACTGAAACATGTTGCAGAGAACTCACAAATTCAATACTGCACTGCCAGTCTATTAAACAGGCCCTGCTGTGCAAAATGGAAAGCAGGGAAGGAGGCAGCATCCACAAGTATGCTGGGTATGTTGTCCATGGCTACCCTGTTTAGCGCGAAGGAAGGAGAGATTGTTTCACCATACAGGTTAGCCTCAGCAACTCTAATACAGCACTATGATGAAGGATGACTTAACAATAACAACCCTGTTCAAAATGCTGCCGGCAATGGGCATGGCATGGAAGAAGCTGAGAGCAGTTGCATACTTGCGGAGCTCCGGCAATCCATCGCAATTATACTACCTGCACCTCAGCAATCCGCCTGCAATTTGATAGTGACCAAATGGAAGGATACGGCGTGTCCGTCCTTCTCACAATTGACAGACAAGATTCAACAATATTACCAGTATGAACGTGTTTCCCTACCCACCTCCCCCAAGAGACAATATTTTGACTTTACATGGGAAAGATGGGAAGAATTATATAAAAACCCACATAAAGGGAATATCCACCTGAGGAAAGTCGCACCGTTTATACCCTAGACCAACAGCACACACCCCACACCTCAGACCAGTTCATATGACAAAGCAAATACCGCAGTAAGGTCAACCGAGGTCTCTTCAAGTTATCCTTTTGTTTTCCCTTGTTTCCCCCTTTTCCCCTTTCTTTTCTTTTATTTTTAATCTGTATTTGTATAAAAAAACTGTGTGACCACTGTTATTTCTTTTTGAATGAAAAACAAAAAAAACAATAAACTTTGAATGGAAAAAACCCAAAACTTAAAACTATATCTGGAGAAGGAAACCGGAGCATCTGGGAACTTTTCACCACGAGGCCTACACTCAAGGTGACAGCGCCACCTGACGTTTCCAACTCCTTGTCCTTCGAGGAGGACTTAATGGATATCCCTGGCCCTAAACCTGAGGCAGAACATCCAGCATCTAACCTACAGACAGAGGACCAGGGAGCACCAACCACTACTTCTGTCTTTTTAATGCTAATATCTGTATGTTGACCCCAGTGCCTTACTCACAGACACTTGTACAGAAGCAATATATTGAGGCTCAAGAACAAGGAATATCACTGAACACGCTACGGGCCTGTTAAAAACCATATTTAGATATCTTGATAAAGCAGGAAAAACCCATTCAAAGCAAACCCAATAAAGAATGTCCCAGCACCAATGCATGTTGTAGTTACTATAGCATAGCTGTGGTTACACATAATGTGTGGGGAAAGGTACCAAGTGATTTTTCAGGAGGTTCATGTTGTAGAGAAAAAAATAAGGACCATGCCATGAGTGCACATATAGCAACAAGGCTTTATTCACCAATATTTCAACTGTAAGTATGATAGAAACTATATACATTAGAGAATTTAAAGAAAAAACTAAAGATTATTAAAAGTTACTGCAAAGGTAAGGTATGCTCATTACACATCATCATTTTAGGATGTATGTCTGCAGGACTCCACAAAGTCATTTTTTGGTTGTCACAGTCCCTAATTAAGGTGCAGCAAAAATAATAAATGTGAACAACTTAACCCAAACTGCACATTCATGGAAACTAGAGAACTGTCCCCTTGATACGTTCGGACTGTGCAAAGAATTCTAGAGTTATTCAGGAGTGCTTCACCAGTACTTTCTGCATTGTCTTGTGTGTGGAGCTATCCAGAAGCCTGTCTGTTAGCCTGACATGCGATGATGCCATGCTGACATGCCCCTATTCTGGGCATCTCTACTGATGAACCCAACTTGTTTCAATCAATGTTTGGAAGTATGTATCTGGCACATTTTATGGTATGATACAGCAAACTAAAACAAAGCTGTTTTATACATGTAATATATCTAAAAACTGAGCTGATTTTAAGCATTGCAAAATGAAAGGTCCATCACTAGACCAAAGGCTTTCAGAGATGCTGGAAACCTAAAAAAAGAAAGTGCTTCATATTGCAAAGCCTAACTTCAATCACTAAAAGTTTTAATAAGTGAATACCATTGATCATGTCACTTTGTTGCTACAATATTCTTTTAAAGCAATGGTAGTTTGAATCCTACATACATTCATAGCATTACTTCATAGAAAAAAACACATTATATTGTATCTCTTCCCATTTATCACAAATATACACATCTAGTCCAACTTATTAAAGGACCACTATAGTGCCAGGAAAACATACTCGTACTCGTACTCATACTCAGGGACCCCCTCCCGCCGGGCTCTGGGGAGAGGAAAGGGGTTAAAACTTACCTATCTCCAGCGCCGGGCGGGGAGCTCTCCTCCTCCGATCCTCCTCCTCTCCTCCCATTCGGCTGAATGTGCACGCGCGGCAAGAGCTGCGCACATTCAGCCGGTCTCATAGGAAAGCATTTACAATGCTTTCCTATGGACGCTTGCGTGCTCTCACTGTGATTTTCAGAGTGAGATCACGCAAGCGCCTCTAGCGGCTGTCAATGAGACAGCCACTAGAGGATTTGGAGGCTGGATTAACCCATTTATAAACATAGCAGTTTCTCTGAAACTGCTATGTTTATAAAAAAAATGGGTTAACCCTAGCTGGACCTGGCACCCAGACCACTTCATTAAGCTGAAGTAGTCTGGGTGCCTAGAGTGGTCCTTTAACGTCAATTAAATCTAATTCTCCCTTTAACAAAATGTAATGATAACTAACACCAGCAGGGGTCTCACTAATCTCTAAATGTGCCAATGCAGACAGGGTTTTCCACTAAACCAGGGTTATTCACTATACCCCAGGATGGGTTACATCCCTGCTGGGACGTGTGATGATATATATGTATACAATATTTATTCTACAAAGCTGTGCTGTAATTCTATAAAGGATTCAAACATCTCTTGCTTTAATAGAATATTGTAGCAACATTGTATGATCTGCTTTATTATTTTGCAGTGACTGAATAAAAGTTAAGATTTAGAATATGAGCCACTTTCTTTTTTTAGGTTTCCAGTTTTTTAATAGTTATTTCACTATCTCATTGTGTAGGCATTCCCTAACAACAATGGACCGGTTACAAAGTGTACAGTAAAGAATTGATCATATTAACCTCTCACAACCAATGCTTTTTTTTTTTAGATTCTGTGAGTTTGTGATTGATGTTTTTTGGGGACATTTGTTATGTGTCTGTTCAAACTTAGTTTAATAGACCTGTGCACAGAGAAATTATTTGGTGCTTTTTGTCGGTCACTCAGGCTTACAGGTGATATATCTATTCTTTTCAGCTGAAATATGTTTACAATTTTCATGAAACTAACTAAAATGCATCATCAGTAGAATCTGTTCAACCCTTGGGTCGCAGGTTCGAACCCTTCATACTCAACCCTTCATACTTCCGAGGTAGATAAAATGAGTACCATTAAATTGGGTGATAGTAACAACCCCTGGATGTTGGGCTAAGGTAACATCCCCAGGACATACTTGAAAACCAGAATAATCTGAATGTGTCTTTCCAGGTTAAATACTTTATTATAATTATTATTATTATTATTATTATTATTATTATTGTTATCATTTCAAACTTTAACTATTGGAAATGAATGAAGACAGACAGGATTAATGGTATCATGAAACCAGAAAATTAAATAAATAAATCAATAAAAAAAATTACTTGCAAAGAAATGCTAATGGTTTTCTGGCAACTGGTAGCTACAGCTACATTGCTATGCAACATGCATTTACATTAATATGCAATATTATGCATGCATTGCACATTTTGTACAGTGCACACACAGCCAGATTTTAATTAGTCTTGGACGTGAGCTCGGAGACAGAGGTGTCAGACTGGCAGACTAGCAGTCATGTTAATAATATCAGGAGTCAGAAGGACCCTGCAAAAATTGCCTGCAAAACACTGCAGTGTTTTACACGAAGAAGCACTGTAGTGGTTTCCTGCAACCAACAATTCTCAATGGGGTATATTTTGAATCTGAATCAATTTGAAGTCAGAAGAACAGCAGAAGCAGCAACCTTTGTATGTGAGCCCAGGGACACAAGTAGCAGTGTCAGACAATCGTGCAGTCATTTTAAAAATACGAGAGGTCCCTGCAAAAAAGTTAACACTGCAGTGATTTAAAGGGCGAAGCACTACAGTGTTGCCCTACTCCCAAGAACCCTTAAAGGAGGATTTTTAAAATGTGAGTTCATTTTAAGTCAGAAGAACAGGGGCTGCAGCAGCCCACAAATGTGAGCAAGGGTTGCAGTAGCAGACAGTCCAGCAGTCACTCTAAAAATACGAGAGTTCCCTGCAAAAAGATTTAACTAGACACTTCTAGGTGAAGCACTGCAGTGCAGCTGCACCCTACACCCAACCATTTTAAAAGGGGGATATTTGAAATTTGTATTTGAGCAGCAGCTTTGGGACATGAGCCTTGGGACAGGAACAGTGGTCCAGCAGCACAAGCATACTGTTGGGCAGTCTTGTTTATATTATTAGGTCCCTGCAAGCATGGTAAAAGGAGCACTGCAGCTCTGCTCCCACTCAATAACCCCTAAATGTTGATAATAGTTTGCTCAGGGCAGCAACAGACTTTGGATGTGAACATGCAGAGAGAGGTGGCAGAATGGTAAAAAAAAACAAAAAAACACTAGTGTGTTTTACAGGGCAAAGTACTGCAGCCATTCTCACACCCAATAATGATCCACTCAGAATAGAAATAACCCTTGGTTAAACCTAGCCCACGGATAGAGGTGGCCAACAGGCTCAGAACAGTGACAGCAGCATTTGAACATGACTTTGGGTGTGAGCCCAGGGAGAGAGGTGGCTGACTGGCCGAAGGGCAGTCACTTTTATATAATTAGATCACTGCAGCCCTGTCCTACTCACACCAATAACCCATAAGGGAGGATATTCTAAGTTTTGAACTGAAGAACAGCTTTAGACTATTTGGACCTGATAACAAGTTACTATCACACCCTTAAAGAAAGAAAACATTGGGGGCTTATGGTTCCTATACAATCAGTCTGCATTTGCTTTACCATATAGAGTGCCTAGCTTAGACAGTGTGAATTGTAAAAAATGCAATTTTCTGCGATAAATCTGGCGAGAGCTGTGATTCCAGGGAATGAAGGACTTCTTCAGTAACTGAGAAGACTCTCTCACTCACACTGAACACCTGTTGGTGGGCACATGATTGCAAATATTGTTTGTGCTTTATTATTACACCCAGGATGACATCTTTATTAGGATATACAGCTGTTTATTTATTGGTACAGCTGCTGCTTTACCAATGAGATACATATGTATCTCCGCGTATTCATTTTAGGTAACTGTGTATCTCCATTTTTATAGTGTATCTTTATTTGAAGCCCCTATAATGTGTTGCTTCTTCGGTAGTCTTAAAGGACCACTATAGTACAAGGAAAACAAAATTGTTTTCCTGGCACTATAGTGCCCTGAGGGTGCCCCCACCCCCTCCCGCCTGGCTGAAGGGGGAGGAAGGGGTTAAAAATGAACCTTTCTCCAGCGCCGGGCTCCCTCTGTGCTAGGGACTCTCCTCCTCCTTCGGTCGTCATCGGCTGAATGCGCACACGGCTCTTGCTCAATGCTTTCCTATGGACGCTGGCGTCTTCTCACTGGGAAAATCACAGTGAGAAGCGCGGAAGCGCCTCTAGCGACTGTCAATGAGACAGCCACTAGAGGCTAGATTAACCCATTTGTAAACATAGCAGTTTTACAGCAGGCAGGGTTACTCCTAGATGGACCTGGCACCCAGACCACTTCATTGAGCTGAAGTGGTCTGGGTGCCTATAGTGGTCCTTTAACGGTGTTGGAAGCATTTTCTCCTCTTTGCAGCAGCCTATGCTTCAAAAAAAGTATTTAATCATTTGAATAGCTTACCCAAAAATATTAAATCTGGGCCTTAATTTGATGCAGGGTCTTAGGGTTATAAAATTATTTGGAGTGTCCAGCATATTTTGTCATGTCGCAATGACGCGGGTATTAATAGAAGTGGTCTGTGTCAATATCGATGCCAGAATGATACGGGTATGAGGAGAGGCGATCTGCGCCAATATTAACTCCAGAATGACAGTGGTATCAGGAGAAGAGGTGATCTGTGTCAAAAATGATTAAAGAATGATGATGTATGAGGTACAGCCACAGCTAACGTGACACTATGTGCATTTGAGAAATTTCATTTAGCAATTTTATCACCAGTCTCTGACAAAATTGCTGGTTTTATATTTATATATTTTTATTATTTTTTTTATTTGAGAGGGTCGGGGGGGAGTTACTAGTTTTATTTGCATAGGGAACTTCACAGACTGTGTGTCCCACTAGTGTAAAGAAAACAGATTTGTATTCCTTTACTGCTTCCAAGTACAGTGATAGTTAGGGCCGGTGCAAGGATTTTTGCTTAGACAGACGAAATTGCATTTTGCCTCCCCTCCCACATTTTTCTTGTCGTTTCTTGACAAAATGTTCTAGAGATGTGACAGAAAACACTAGAGTGCTATCTATTTCATATATTATTAAAAAGGATATATATTTCTAGAGGCAGACAAGAATGTTACAAAATTTAATGTAATTCAGAATAGAAAAAGTCATTTAAAAAGGAGCACTCTAACATTTGCATTTCTAACATTAGCGGTACTTAAATATCTAGATGTAGAGGTTAACCCCATTAAGAATTAAATGACCAATATAGTGCCAGGAAAACATACTAGTTTTCCTGGCACTATAGGGTCTCTAGGTTCCCCCCACCCTTAGAGTCCCCCTCCCGCCGAGCTCTAGGGTGAGGAAGGGGTTAATCACTTACCTTTTCTCCACCTCCAGGCTCCCTCGGCGGTGGGGACTCTCTGCCTCCTTTCCCCGTCATCGGCTGAATGCGCATGTGCGGCAAGAGCCGAACACGCATTCAATCAGTCCATAGGAAAGCATTTCTCAATACTTTCCTATAAACGCTGGCGTCTTCTCACTGTGAAAATCACAGTGAGAAGCGCGGAAGCGCCTCTAGCGGCTGTCAATGAGACAGCCACTAGAGGCTGGATTAACCCATAGGTAAACATATCAGTTTCTCTGAAACTGCTATGTTTACCGCAGAAAGGGTTAATCCTAGATGGACCAGGCACCCAGACCACTTCATTAAGCTGAAGTGGTCTGGGTGCCTATAGTGGCCCTTTAAACCTATTTAATGGCCTTATCCATAACTGCATCAGTCTTGCCACAGCTGTCGCTCCTCCTCTGGTTGAAATCATAGTTATTGATGATCTCAGCCATACCAAGATTTCTCCTTTGAGAAGAATTGGAGGGCTTACTGCAAATGTATGGCAATCATCATGCTTTGCTATTAGGCACATTTTAAATCTTCCTATAAGGACATCCTAGAGTGGCTGTATTGGGAAGGCTGTGGTGAGGGGACAGGAGCTGTGGTGGGGAACATGGATTGAGGAACTGCTTAACCCCTTAAGGACACAACTTCAGATATAAAAGGGAATCATGTCGGAATGTTTCCGTCATGTGTCCTTAAGGTGTTAAAAGAACCTAACAAACAAACAAAAATAAACAAAGTAAGCTCCAGGTATTTGGCCATGGTGATACTCCCATGTAGACCTTAGGATCACGTTGGCTCCTCCCAACATTCAGCATGTTTAACAAGCAGATTTACAAAATACAACTCACCAGAGGCGGCTCTCTAATTAGGCGGTTTAGGCGGCCGCCTAAGGCCTCGCGCTGGCTGGGGCCTCGCGGCCGCCTAAACCGCCTGTGGGCAGACTGTGTCAGGTCCTCGGTCAGTGACCGGCGGCTTGCCCGGTATTCCGCCGGGTGCGAGGCCCCTCCTGGCTGCCCGGCCAGCCACCGCAGCCACCGGTCTGCAGCTCCGCAGTGAGCAGAGCTGCAGACCATGTGTCTTGCGAAAACCGGCCAATCAGAGCATTGCCGCGGGTTACCACGGCAACGCTCTGACATCTCGCGAGATTACACGGTCTGCAGCTCCGGGAGCAGTGGCCACTGGACCACCAGGGAGCCCACTCTGAGGAGCGATGAACCCCTTGACTACTGGGTGTGCAGGCTTGACCTGTGGCCTGAGCTATCCCAATTTGCGATAGAACTTCTGGCCTGCCCCGCTTCAAGTGTCCTGTCAGAAAGGACCTTCAGTGCAGCAGGAGGTATTGTCACTGAGAATAGAAGTCGTCTAGGTCAAAAAAGTCTAGATTACCTCACCTTTATTAAGATGAATGAGGGATGTATCCCGAAGGGACTGACAGTGGGCGATACATTCGACTAAAAAAGGCCTGATGAGGGGTACTACTTAACACACCACTCCTATCTGGTGGCACATTAGATTGCACACGCAGTGCCCCAAATTTGAAGTAGGAGGACCGACCAAGCTTGTTTTTCCATCTCCCGCTTCCTAAAATCGATGCCTTATATACACGTCCCCTGATAGGGGACGTAACAGGGATTAAACTGATAAGAATAGTACTACTTAACACACCACTCCTATCTGGTGGCACATTAGATTGCACGCGCAGTGCCCCAAATTTGAAGTAGGTGGACCGACCAAGCATCTTTTTCCATCTCCCGCTTCCTAAAATCGATGCCTTATATACACGTCCCCTGATAGGGGACGTAACAGGGATTAAACTGATAGGAATAGTACTACTTAACACACCTTATAATAGCGCAGAGAGAGGCAACGCAGAGAGAGGAATCTGAAGAAGAGGAGTCAGAGGAGGAAGGTGGCTTTGAGGAGGTGGAAGACCAAACACAGCAGGCGTCCCAGGGGGCTTGTTGTCACCTTTCGGGGACCCTTGGTGTTGTACATGGCTGGGTGGAGGAAGAGACCTTCAATGACATCAGTGAGGACAAGGAACGGGACATGGCTAGCTTGGTATCCAACCTTGTGCAAATGGGGAGTTTGCGGTTGTGCAAATGGACTGTTTGCGGTGCGTTAACTGATGTTTTAAAGCAGGTTATTCCAAACAATTTAGGAATGTTAGGTGATTTATGCCCTTTATGGATTAAAACCAGACTCTGCATCAACTATGTAATTTTCCATGGGAGTTTTGCCATGGATCCCCCTCCGGCATGCCACAGTCCAGGTGTTAGTCCCCTTGAAACAACCTTTCCATCACTATTGTGGCCAGAAAGAGTCCCTGTGGGTTTTAAAATTTGCCTGCCCAATAAAAGGTTAGAAAGCCACCTTTATTGTAAGCCTAAAAAATAATTTATAAAAGCAATTTTAAAGATGAATGCATAAGATTTATTTTGGATTCACATGCTTTTATTTACCAGTGTTTTTTTTTCACATGCATTGTCATTTTTATGGTGGTATTCATAGGCCTGGTATATAACCTAGATATGTATTCTGCTGTGTTTCCAAATTACAGCAATAACCCACTTGTATATCTTTGTCAGGTTTTTGGACAAGCCCTAATTTTAACTTCCCAGAGATGCAGTTTGGCTAAGTGACACTCTAAGTCATCACGCTGCCTAGTGTTTAAGTTAGACACTATTTCTACCCCTAGCTAATCTTAACCCTTGCTAATGTTATTCTTTTCTAACCATAGCTAACATTGATCCTTAACTGATTATTTAGCAATTGGTCCCCGTCTGAGTTATTTCTGTGAGAGTCAATCATAGTCATGTCATCGCTGTGATTGCCTCCCAGGGCAAGCAGACAACCAAAGAGTCAGTCAAGCAGCATTGCTGTAGTCGTGTCTCACTCGTGAGGTAGCCAGCAATAGCCCAGTACATGTTGTTTGCACCAAGTGCAGAGGCTACCTGTAGCCTTGCAGCATTGCCTAAAAAGCACAGGAAGTAGTTACAGCTTCTCACAGCATTCCATAGCCAGGGGCAACTTCTGAATATCTCCTGCTGGATGTCTCGTTCTTGAGATATCTAGCCATTGCCATGATTAGCATGTGATTCACAGACTGAGTGTCTCTGATTCACATGGAAGAGCTTCCATGTGATTCACATGGAATAGTGCATCAGATTGCTGCGGCATAATAATACAGCAAATGGATGCCTTGGGCCAGCTGTTGGGGACCATTGCTGGACAACCTCAGTAGTGAGGGGTCAGTCAATAACTGGGTCTCATTGCAATTGGTGAGACCTGTAATTAATTTAAATTGATGCAGTTACAGTGTAATCTGGCTGTTACCAACTGCATAGGTGACACACACACACATATATATATATATATATATATATATATGTGTGTGTGTGTGTGTTATTATTGTGAATTACTGTGCAGCAACTGTGCATTGTTCTGCAGCCATTGACAGCAACTATGTCTTGTGAGTATTTTCTGACTAATCCTATGGTCAGACTCACAGACCACTCATCAAGCAGTACTAGTTAATATTGATTAAATGTTTAATCAACCAATTAATGTCATGTTCCTGCACAATTAGGCCAATCTTGTACTTTAAAGGGGGTGGCTTAGAAAATCTCTAAATAGGACTGTGGCAATTTTTCAATTCCTGTTGCTGGAACACTGAGACAATGAACTAGCATCATTGTATTGGTAGATGGATTGGATTGTGGATTTGAGTAGCATGCAGTCTTACTACAAAGATAAATTGAGCATGCCTGTGTTGATCAATAGAGAGAGAATTATTCTTACCAGTAGTTTTAACCACTAAAGATATGTTCCCTCAATTCTCTAACATTTTGATTTAGTTATTAATAGGGTAAGGGGCTTAGTCCTGTAAATTACTGCCTTTTTTTTTTAGTAAAAAAGAAGGTTCGAAATTATCCAAAAGTATTTATTTCTAGAAAAACTAGGGAACTGATTATATATCCCATATTCAAATGCACCTACTTTTTCTTTGTGCTTAAAGGGACACTATAGTCACCAGAACAGCAACAGCTTCATTTCGTGGTTCTTGTGTCTATATCCTGTCACTGCAGGCTTTTCAATGTAAACATTGCCTTTTCTTATGAGAAAGCATTGGATTGGCTGCGATTGTCAATTTTGATGATCTCAGCAAAGGGGACAGGGCGGCTGCAGAGCTAGCTGCAGGACCCACACAGTGCGGGAAAAAAGGTAGGTTTATTACAATTTCAAAGAGTGTCAAAGGGTACTGGAGGCCTAAAATGCATTTGTAACACAAAAACAGAGCCGAATCAAAGTCAGAAAACATCCAGGGGTCACAGTGGTGTGGCATAAGTGGGCCTTGTGCATAAATGGGCCAATGATTGAGCCACCCGACTATTATGAGGAAGTGTCTGCTGCTTGAGGCAGAGTCATGCCTAGGTTACCTAGCACCCAGGGCATATATGTGAAGGCTTGGCCTGCAGTTGTGGGAGGGGCTTGTTACCTACTTAACTTAAACCCCCTCCTCTTCTTCCCCAGTCCCATTTGTTTTTTGGCGTTTTCACATGTCTGCTGTTTCCGGTCACCGTCTGCTCCCTCGTGGTTCTCCTTACCTTACCTGACCTTTCTTTCCGTCCGCGGTTTTCTCAGGGGTCTTGTCGGCGGGTTCCGCTTGCCCGGCCGTGGAGGGGGTCCTTTGCGGTGCTGTCCTTTCGTGGTTGCGTGTCAGGCAGGGGCATGGTCGGTGAGTGCGGCTTCCAGTTTCTGGTAGTACCGGTCCGCGGGCTCTTTGAGTTGCTGGCAGCTCAGACTGTGGTAAGTCATGAGCTGACCGGTTTGGCGTGCTCCTTTACAAATCCCCGTACAGGAAAGCAGCAGACAGGGGACAAGCTTCACAGGGACAAGTTAAACTACAACATTCCCCCTATCTCCCACATGTGTGCTCACCAGCCCTTAACCTGTCCATGGCTTTTTCTATGTAATGTACACACATTGTATCATACTACTGTACAGGGAAACTGCAGTCTAGTGATATACTTTTGCTCATGGAAAATCCAGGACTAATCTAAGCTTCATAAAAGCCACTGGAGAACACATGGGCCTACTGCCATCTAGAGATCAGCGGCAAACCCCCCCCCCCCCCCCCCAAAAAACGATACAGTGTTTTTATTCCCCTGTATCTATCATTGGTTACAGCTGCTCCCATCACTCATGGCCAGTACTCAGACATAACATGATGTATCAAGCTACTTACAAATAACATATGTTCATATCCTGCGTTTTGTTTTTGCTCTGTGACGCAGAGTAAGTGGCTCCCTGGTGGGGTAGCCTAATGTAGATCCCGGAGTCAGCAAGATAATCATGACAGTATTTATACTGAGCGGTGAAACCTTGAACTTAAGTCACCAGGTTAACATTCTCTGTTACTTTTCTTCTCAGATACAATCTTCCACCTGTGTCGAATAGTAATTTTTATTAATCATCAGTTACCTCGTTAACGTATGTTCCCTCCCTCCCTCCCCCTACGAAGCTCAGATTTCGACACTTGTCACCTATTCTCACCTGCTTAATTATTATACCAGTCAGGGGGGGTTGAGCTCCTTTTCTTTCATTGATTTTCTCATGATTCATAAAGGGTGCCACACTCTTTAAATGGTTCTGCTATTTGAAGTTAACTTGTGTAAAGGATATGACCTCTTTATAATGCTTCCTCTTATATATATATTCACAGTGTATTTTCTATGTAAAGAAGCGCACCAATTGTACGCCATAAAAATGCCTCCATACAAGCCTGTTTCACCTGGACTCCGGCGGGTTCACTCTGCCCTCTAGTTACGGTCGACCCACGGTTCTTCCTCGTACCCCGCCCCCCTCTTCCTTTTTCACTCACACTGTACGTCCCCTCTCACTCGTCCCTCTCTCCCTCTTAGTTAGCAGTTGCCACTCGCACTGGGTCTCGTGACCCCCGTGGGGTTTACCCCAACTCTGTTTCTGTTCCCTACTGCCGGGCTCGCTCCTTTCAGCCGTCCGCCTGGACACTGTCATGCTTGCTCTGCTTTCTGTTACGGTCGGCCCTGCGGTATTTCCTTGTTTCACATTCTCGTCTCCAATGCACATTCAACAAATCTATCCTCTCACACTACTTTCCCTCCCCTCTTAGTTAGCTGTGGCTGGCTGTCAGGGTCCTAGGTGTCCACTAGTCGGTAATTCCCCCCCCCCCCCCCCCGGCTTCTTCGCCTTAGGCTAGTGGTCCCGCGAGGCCAACACCCATCCTCATACTCGGAGGTACTACGCCCCTCGGGCCAAATCATAGTTAGTCGCCTCGCATGTGGCATAGAGAGGGCCTCACCTGTCACTCCCATTCTATCTTATGATTAAATGTCACCAAGAGGCCAACACCCCGCCACAACGTTCAGTGGCCACGTTACCCCCTCGCGCCAACGCATAGATAGAGCCTCTCACGCCGCTTGGCATCTAGCAGGGCCTCACCTGTCACCAAACCTAGTTTTAATTATTTCGCCTTATTGGCATTAGCTAGTGAGCCAGCACACACGCACACGCACACATTGGGGCTCATATACACTGCACATTAATTTCCTTTTCCACCTTACAGACGCCCACCTGGACTCTGACGTGCTTCTCTGCACTCCAGTTATGGTCGGCCCTACGGTACTTCCTTGCACACCCCCACCTTTTGATACACATTTCCTCAGGTACGTTCCTTCTCTCACTCCCTACCCTCCCCTCTTAGTTAGCTGTGGCTGGCTGTCAGGGTCCTAGGTGTCCACTAGTGGTAATTCCCCCTGGCTTCTTCGCCTTAGGTTAGTGGTCCCGCAAGGCCAACACCCATCCTCATACTCGGAGGTACTATGCCCCTCGGGCCAAATCATAGTTAGTCGCCTCGCATGTGGCATAGAGAGGGCCTCACCTGTCACTCCCATTCTATCTTATGATTAACTGTCACCGAGAGGCCAACACCCCGCCACAACGTTCAGTGGCCACGTTATCCCCTCGCACCAACGCATAGATAGAGCCTCTCACGCCGCTTGGCATCTAGCAGGGCCTCACCTGTCACCAAACCTAGTTTTTAATTGCTCCGCCTTTTGGCATTAGCTAGTATGCCAGCACGCTCACTCACACACTTTTCACACTCTTGCGCACATTGGGTCGCTTGTGGGCTGTTATTAGTATCTTTTCTAGCAGGTCTCCGCTGCTAACCGTAGGTGTGCTATTTTTTTTTTTTTCCGCCCGGGTTCTTTGGCTAGGTCTGGTTCTAATCGCGCTGTGGAGTTTTCGGTTACTCCTACTTTCTTTTCGGGTCCTGGACGCCTCCTCGCTTTGCTGCTGTTCTCGCGAGTCAACTTATTCCCCCCCCCCCCCGGCGGCTTTCCGGTTGGCTGTGCTCAGTGTCTGTCTGCCTCCACGGGTAACGCCTGTTGCTGGAGGGGGCCACGTGTTTTTTCGCTCTTCTCCGTTGTTCGCCCCCCGGGTTATCTTTGCTGCTGTCGCCTTTGGGGCGGTGTCGGATGGTAGTTTAGGGCAACTGGCACCTGCCGGTTCGGCTAGATCCTTTACCGGACTTCCTGCACCTTTATTTTTGTTCGTGCGATCGGTCCTGTGCCTCTTCCTACTCTTTCAAAGTGGCCCTGCCTACGGCCTCTCCTGTAGCCGATACCTTTCCCGGCGTTTTTCGGGGCATGATCGCAGGCTGCTAGCCTCGGTAGCTCGGGGCCGTCATCGTTTCACGTCTGGCTCTCTCTCTTTTTTCTAGCACTCACGGTGCTCGTGTTAGGTCCGGTCTTCCCCTTGAGGCTCCTTTCCCACACATACTGTTACTGTCTATGTCGAATATGTTGTCTGTATTCAATTTTCACTTCTTTTGCCACCTCTTACTTACTTCCACTCTACTTATCCAGTCTACAACTTCACATGTTGTTTCAAGTTTCATTCACACGCAGTTTCATCTCCTCATACCAGCATTTTCCCATACTCAAGGCATTTCAGGTTCCAGGAATTTTCAATTTATAGATATCCCATCAACATCCTAGTATTTCGATCACAATCAGTCCTAATCATGCTTGTCATCACAAACCGGGCATCAACCTTTCTATGTAGGGTGATATCTGCTTGATCCAAGGATAATCCGACCGCCATACTGGGGTCAAGAAGGAATTTTTTCCCTAGCTTGGTGCAAATTGGAAAGCGCATCAAACTGGGTTTTTCGCCTTCTTTTGGATCAACCGTTTAATCACAGATGTGAGGTAGGCCGGAATTGGGGGACCCTAGTCCTCGTCAGCTAGGTAACTAGGTAGTCTAGTTGTCAAGATGCTATACAGTTTCTCATCTATCTATGCAGTCTATCGATTACCTTCTCTACCCCACACTTAGTCTGCGATAGATGGCCATACGTTTTTTATTTCCTTACTTCTCCTTGCACTAGTTAGACTGTCCGTTATAAGCGCCGGGCACCTAATTATCACACACTCAGCTGTCTCCATACAGATAGATTTTAGGTTGTTGATTGCTTTTATACAGGTTTCCTTTTTGCCGTCTTTTATTACAGGCCCTACCACGACGTTGGTTCCGGCACAGCACAACCGACTTATTCCCCCCCCCCTTTTTTATTTCCTTTACGGCCTTATTTGCCCCTCTCACAAATGTGAAGGCTTGGCCTGCAGTTGTGGGAGGGGCTTGTTACCTACTTAAACCCCCTCCTCTTCTTCCCCAGTCCCGTTCGTTTTTCGGCGTTTTCGCATGTCCCCACCCTCCACTCCCTCTATTTATTCTTTTCATTACACCTCATGGGTGGGCCCTCTTTTATTACAGGCCCTACCACGACGTCTGTTCCGGCACACCACAACCGACTTATTCCCCCCTTTTTTTTATTTCCTTACGGCCTTATTTGCCCCTCACACAAATGCATATTGGTACTATCCCCCTAGAATTTTAAACTTTTGTGTGTCACTCTACATACTTTTAAACCTTTAAGTATCTCCTGACCCTTCTTGAGTGTTTTTCCTAATCCTGCCTTTCCATCTTATGTGTGTCTAGGCCTCTTTTACCCACTTGTATATTTTTTAACCCACATTACATTTTGTGTAACTATTAACCTCCCTCACCTCTTGTGTGTCTCTAAATCCCCCTTACCGCTTATATCTTTTAATCCTCATCCCATTTTTGTACCCCCCACATAAATACAGACACATAAATACATAGATGGCAATCATAAATGCTGTTACATACAAGCATACGCACACTGTCACATAAAACACTGTCTCACAAACACACAGTATGCACAGACAGGGCTTATACAGTCACAGTCCAGTTAGGTTTTCACCACACTTAAAAACTAGATTAAAGGGTATGGACAATTTTAGAATCACTGAAATGCTTCATGATCTCCAGAAGGGCTCAGGGAGAGGTGAACATAGGGGCTACATGAGTGGAAATAGCACATGCTTTGAAATAGCACAAAATAAACACAATTACAGATGGCCACTTTTATTGTGAAATAGGCTGCAGCCAATACAACTGTGCTCCCAGCTGTCTTTTCATTTAATAATGGCTACCCTTTACTCATCCAGTAATATGCATGGGGCCAAGGTTTCATGTTGTGTGTGCAGTAATCCAGACTTAGTAGGTTTGCTATATGTCACACATGTAGTTCAAGTAGTAAAGATGAGATACATGTGTGACATACTCTTGCATACAACACAAGTGCTCAGGCCCAATTTAGCATATATGAAGAAAGTCAGGTCCATGCACTCAGGATACAGCAAAAAGCAGATTTATTGGAACAAAGGAGCAATGCCTGCACATATGATGATGGCAGTTCAGCTACTCTTATTAGGCTCCAATTGTTTAGGCCCAGGCCTATGTAGCCCTAAATCTAGTACTGGCAATAGTTTTCTATTTAGCGTTAGTTAGGCTTGGTGTAGGCATAACAGTTTTTATCACCATAGGTTATGTCTTCCAGAAAACCCCTAGGTTCTTACTCAGATAATGTAAACTAGAACCAGACTTCTTCCAGAAAACATCAGCAATGGAGTATTCTGTACACTACTTTCTTCCCTGGCTTCCAGGGGTAAGTTAATAGCTAAACATTGACTGAAAAAATATGACCGTATCAAACAAATTAAACCACTGTACCCTTTACACAAGAGATTGGTCGGGACGACACCTGGATCTAATTAGGCTTGTTTGGTGAATGATTAGCAACATTTGGACATTTTACATACTGTAATGTCTGGATTTTGCAGTCCAGATGGCCCATAGCCAGATGGTTTTGCCCCGTTCGGTAAGTGCCCTTTGAAATAACCCTGACAAGATTCACATAACAGAGCTCAGAGTTCTAGGATGGGGCCCCAATCTGGTGTCCTGCCCCGGGCATCCTTACTCCAGTTCTGTATGGAGGAAAACTGATGTGAAGTAAGCATTTGCGTGTCCAGCAAACATACATATTACGGATAATGTCCTATATCCATGACAACATGTAAACACTGGAAGGATGATTGCCCGTGGCCATTGCACCCGTGACCTGCATCTACTTGTCATCTGCAGTCTATTTTCCATTCGCCACAGATTTATGTATGAATCTGCCTTGTCCATTTTTTTTTTTTTTAATCAAAGTAGACACAGAAAGATTAATTTATTTTGATTACTTTTAGGCATCACTTAGCATAGAAGCACTTTCACCATATGTCAAAATAAAGTCCAGCTCACTGAAACTAAGACATTTAGAATGCTTCTTAAATCCAAATTGACAACCAAGTGAATTGGAATATAGGACTTCCAGGAATACACCATGTCTAATTTATCTATAGTCAACATTTTTTGTTCTTTTTCATAAATCTCTTGATCAAGATCTTCCATATAATTGTGAGTTCATTATCTAGCTCATTAAATTGTGGTAAATGCTAAATGCTGAAGTAATTAGGGCATCATGGATTTAATTAATTTTGCTCTGCAGTGAGTGTCTTTCTTTAGTCTAAGATGAAACTAACATTTTCAGGAAGATGCATAGAATTCCTTAATTAAATTAGTTATAAAAGGTTGGCTGCATTGCTTACTGACTGTGCATTTCTTAATTAGTAAAACTCCTGATGTCCACCTTTTTTGGAGTGCTTCAAGAAATGTATTTACAATATTGGTTTATTGTCTTAATGTCTCACCAGACATAATTCTTCGGATATTAATTTATATAGTTTAGAAAATAGAGCAATACTATGTAATATTAGTAATATCACAGCAATCACTAGTAGTTTCTATGCTAGAATGGTAATGACAGTAACTGTATAGAAGTAAAAAATATTTTATAATGAAATAAATTAATGATAAGGGGAATGGAAGATTTTAGTTACAAAGAAAAGAAGACTGGAAATCTTTGTAGAATTATAGTCTACAGATATATACAGGACCAGTACAAACAACTCTTTTCATTCATTAAAGGGACACTAAAGGAACCCAGAGCAATTCATCTCATTGAAGAGATTTGGGTGCAGTGGCCCCATGAGTTTAACCTTGCAATGTAAAATATTACACTTTTTGAGAAACTGCAATATTTACATTGCAGGATTGACTCCACCTCTAGAGACTGTCTTTCAAACAACGTTAAACAACATTGGACATCCTCATACTTTGCAAGAGGACGTTTTTACAACTTGAGGTTTTTTTATTCCTAGAGCTATAGTATTCTTTCAATATGACTATAAAAAATGAAAGAGAATGCTTCTTTAGACTTGAAGAAAGGTGCTTTCAGCCAACAGCAGAGGAAAGGGTTCTTTATAGCAAGTACAATAGAGATATGGAATTCTGTGCCTAAAGAGATGATCAATTTCTATACATATGTTTAAACACATCAATGCTTTTATTCAAAGATTTAAAGGAACACTATAATGTTAGGAATACAAAACTGTATGTCTAACACTATACTGTCCCTCTGACAATTGCAACTGCAGTCAAGAAAGCGTTAAAAACCCTTTTATCAATGACCTGAAAAGCATTGGTGCTGGATCGTGCTCATTCACCTGCGACGTCATGGCAATCTGGGAACCTAATGCGCATGCACGCGCATTAAGCCTTGCCCATGGGAAAGCATTTAATCAATGCTTTCCTATGGGGATTTAGGAGACACTGGATATCCTTATGCAAAACGTGAGGACGTCCAGTGTTGTTTCACTGAGTTAACCTTTCATTAGTATTACTCCTACGGTAACAGGATGGTCCAAAACATGTAAGGAAGTTTTTTTGGACTTTTTGTTTTCCCTTGTTTGTTTATGTACCTTGTGGAATAAACCTTTCCTTTTGGATTTGGAGCACTTTCTTTTCCTGGCATTATTTTTTTTTCCTTTGCATTGATACCCTCCAGCACTGGAACACATGGAAACCCTCCAGCACTGGAACCTCATAGGTCTTAGATATGATTACCACTACCCAAAGACTCAATGTGCTGCTTGAACCTTGAGTCACAAACACTACCACTTCCAGGCAGGCGTGTTACACTATTTGTATGCACTAGACCCAAAATTATGATAAACAAATCCCTCTTAACACTACTCACACCTATTCTAGTATAAAAGCTGCCACCACCAAGACAATTTGTAAATGGGGAGTCTTGGGTTGCTCCCGTCATATTAGTTTAAAAACCCAAAAACACAATTTAGAATAAAAATATGTATGAAGCCATACAATATAGTTACATAGTTTCATAGTGGCGCTGAAGGGGTTAAAACCCCTTCAGCCACTTACCTTATTCCAGCGCCGGGCTCCTTCAGCGCTGATGACCTCTTCTCCCCCCGCCGGCGTCAGCTCCCTCTGCAAGTGCCTCGCGTGCATTCAAAGTGTCCATAGGAAAGCATTTCATAATATGCCTCCAGCATCGCAGATGCGCCTCTTGTGGCTGTCCAGAAGACAGCCACTAGAGGCTGGCTTAACCCCAAATGTAAACATAGCAGTTTCTCTGAAACTGCTATGTTTACATCTGAAGGGTTAAAACCTGAGGGACCTGGCACCCAGACCACTTCATTGAGCTGAAGTGGTCTGGGTGACTATAGTGTCCCTATAAGACCAAACATGATATATATTTCATACATAATGCCCCCAAACCAAGATTGCATCTAAAATTACTTCCGAACCTTAAGTAAATGACCCTTCATAGAACAAATAAACATTGTAGGCATGTGCATGGGGAACATTTTCAGTTCGGTTCGGCATTCCGAAATTCGTAATTTTCACCATTCGGGACTTCGGCAATTCGGCACTTCAACACTTCGGAACTTCGGCACTTCAGCACTTCGGAACTTCGGCACTTCGGCAGTGCGACACTTCGGAAATTGGGCAACTTCCGAACTTTGGCACTTCGGAACTTCGACACTTCGGAACTTCGAGACTCGGGAACTTCGGCATTTCTGGACTTCGGCACTTCTATTGCAGCCGCTTAGTAGATAACTCCCTAATTCCCACGGTATTAGGGAGTTATCTACCAAAAGGCTGAAAGACCTGCTCACTGTTTAATAGACATGCCCCTACTCGCGGTATAGTGAGTAGGGGCATAATTTACTAATACTAAGTAATCTTTACTCAGTATTAGTTAATTTGTCTGAAAGACCAATTTAGGTCGTTCAGCCTTTTAGTAGATAGCTAATTCTCGGGGACTTCAATATTCCCGGGGACTTCAATATTCCTATAAACCCACCTTTGACCTCTGCAGCCACTAAACTACTTTCAATTACTTCCTCCCTCGGGCTATCGCAGTGGGCAAATTCTCCCACCCATGTAGCTGGCAATACCCTTGACCTAATCTTCACTTATGCATGTACAGTAACTAATATCTGCAACACTCCATATCCACTCTCTGATCACCACCTCTTATCATTTGCTCTTGCGTACCCCCTCACCCAACAACCTCAGCCTCACCCCCCCAACTCAGGAGGGACCTTAATTCTCTTGATCTCCAACAGTTGTCAGCTGACATTGATTCCCAACTGCTGTCCATCCCTTCCCTCTCCTGTCCTTCACTGGCCATCTCCATATATAACTCTACTCTTACATCTACCTTGAACACTGCAGCGCCACTCCAAACAAGCACCTCAAGGAGGACCCGCCCCCAACCATGGCATACTAAATCAACGCGCTACCTGCAAAGATGCTCCTGTTGTGCTGAACGCTCCTGGAGGAAGTCTCGTACCCAATCAGACTTTCTCCATTATAAATTCGTATTGTGTTCATACAGTGCAGCCCTTGCCCTTGCCAAACAGTCCTATTTTTCCTCTCTCATTAGTTCATGTTCCCGCAACCCCAGGCGTCTCTTTGACACCTTTAATTCTCTTCTTCGCCCTGCTGTGGCCACCCCCAAAACTAACCTTACTTCTGATAACTTTGCATGTTACTTCACTGACAAGATTGAACAGCTAAGGAAAGAATTCTCCCCTCCTTGCCTTTCTGTTTCTCAATCACACATAGATCATGCCTTTCCTACCCTTCAGACATTCTCCCCAGCTACTGACCAAGAGGTGGCTGCTCTTCTTTGCTCCTCTCGCCCCACCACTTGCCCGCTCGATCCTGTCCCATCTCACCTTATCAGATCTCTCTCCACTTGTCTCGTGCCTTCTCTAACACACATCTTCAACTGCTCGCTCTCTTCTGGCATCGTCCCTGCTGACCTTAAACATGCCACTGTAGTACCTATACTAAAAAAACCATCCCTCGACCCATCCACCCTCTCTAACTACCGTCCCATATCCCTGCTCCCTTTTTCCTCAAAGCTTCTCGAAAGACTTGTCTTTACCCGTGTGTCTCATTTCCTCAATTCCAACTCTCTCCTTGACCCCCTTCAATCTGTCTTCCGCCCTCTCCACTCTACAGAGATTGCCCTTATCAAAGTCACTAACGACCTAATCGCAGCTAAATCCAAAGGCCACTACTCCATACTAATTCTTCTTGACCTCTCAGCGGCCTTTGACACCGTTGATCATGCTCTCCTTCTTCAAACTCTTCAATCGCTTGGTCTCTGTGACTCTGTCCTCTCGTGGTTTTCCTCTTATCTCTCCCAATGCTCATTCAGTGTCTCCTTTTCTAATGATACCTCCTCCCCTCGCCCTGTCTCGGTTGTAGTCCCCCAAGGCTCCGTCCTTGGTCCCCTTCTATTTTCTCTTTATACTGCCTCTCTTGGCAAACTTATTACCTCTTTTGGATTCCAATACCACCTGTACGCTGATGACACCCAGCTATATCTCTCCTCCCCGGACCTCTCCCCTGCCGTCCTGCAACGTGTCACTGCTTGCCTTTCTTCCATCTCTGACTGGATGTCCTCCCGCTTTCTGAAACTCAATCTCTCAAAAACTGAGCTCCTTGTCTTTCCTCCTCCTAATACTGATCCTCCTCTTTTGCTATCCCTTCAAGTTTGTGGTACCAACATCAGTCCATCCTTGCAAGCGCGCTGTCTTGGCGTCATACTTGACTCTGGTCTCACCTTTGAGCCTCACATCCAGCATGTTGCCAAATCCTGTAGATTCCATCTTAAAAACATAGCCCGCATCCGCCCCTTTCTTGCACCAGATACTACCAAGGAGCTTGTCCATGCTCTAGTAATTTCCCGCATGGATTACTGTAACCCTCTCCTGATTGGTCTTCCCAAAAGCCGTACTGCACCCCTACAGTCCGTAATGAACGCTGCTGCTAGACTGATTTTCCTCTCTAGTCGTTTCTCTCACACCTCACCCCTCTGCCAGTCCTTACATTGGCTTCCTGTATGCTATAGGAGTCAATTCAAGGTACTAACTCACACCTATAAAGCACTGACCAACTCTAGCCCCTCTTATATCTCCTCACAGATCCATAGGTATGTCCCTTCTCGGTCTCTCCGCTCTGCCCGTGATCACCTCCTGTCCGTTGTCCGCACTCGTACGGCCAACTAGCGCTTGCAGGACTTCTCGCGGGCGGCTCCCTTCCTATGGAATAGCCTGCCTACCGCCATCAGACTCTCCCCTAGTCTTGCATCTTTTAAGAAGTGCCTTAAAACCCATCTCTTTAGGAAAGCTTATGGCCTCCAAGACTGACCAATACCTCACATACCTGTCTCTTGCCCTCTCCTAAAGGGTAGTCCACCTTATTTGATTGCAAATTCCTGTCCTAATGTGTTTTACACCCCACCTCCTATAGAATGTAAGCTCGATCGAGCAGGGTCCTCTTCAACCTATTGTTCCTGTAAGTTTATTTGTAATTGTCCTATTTATAGTTAAATCCCCTCTCATAATATTGTAAAGCGCTACGGAATCTGTTGGCGCTATATAAATTGCAATAATAATAATAATAATAATAATAGCTCCCTAATGCCGTGGGAATTAGGGAGTTATCTACTTATTTATTCCTGTCATTACATTGACTGGCCAAGTAACTTACAACAATCAAGTAACATACATTCATATAAAATGTAAGTGTTGCAAATGCTTAGAGGTGAATCCTGGCTATGTTTGTATACTTTTTATTTAAAATTGTATACAATGTAACATTTTTCTTCTTTCACTGGGTAAGTATATTGGTACTTAGGCAATACTGTGCTTCGGAACTTCGGCACTTTGACACTTCGGCAACTTCGGAACTTCGGCACTTCATCACTTCTGAACTTCGGCACTTCGGAAATTCGGTAATTTCGGAACTTCGGGACCTCGGCAATTCGGCACTTCAGCAATTCGGACATTCGGAAGTACCCGAATGTCCGAATTTGCCGAAATTCGTCCGAATACATATTCGGACCAAAACGAATTGCACATGTCTAAAACATTGTAAGTATCATTGAAGTGAACAAAAATGGACTGAAGGTCAAACCTTTAGTACAGCTATCATGAATTTTGCCACCACTGGATGAGGATTGCTTTAGACCTAGCTTGATTTGAACCAAGCAATCCCACTTAAAAAGATAATCCCAACCAAGTCGACAGAAGCCTGAGAGACAAAATTCCCAGCTCATTTAATGTCTAACCTGGAGTCTAAGATTGCATAACTGACCTATTTTTCTAGATTCATTTTCTAGGTTGCTGATGTAATTTGTATAAGCTTTTGACATGATATGTTACAGCCAGCTTACATGCTGTGCCAGATGCTAGGTAAGACTTTGTGATATTTATATCAAACCTCCTATGCATTGAATCCCTGAATGAAGTCACATCAACTAGAGGTAAAGCAGTTTTCCTATTGAATTAATAATGAATAATAGCCTCATCAACCATTAGTGGAGAGATTCAGAATGGCGAATCTGCCTCCTAGATAGGAAGTAGGAGAGATCTTGCCTAACATGGATATCTTTTTCCTGATGCTTCTACCATTCATCACTAAGTAGCTCCTTAATTGTATTATGAACTTCTTCTTAGGCAATTTTGAAAAGACTTCAGATAAGGAAGATGGTGCAAATTGCTCCAAATGCAAAGTATATCTAATTGCTTTAATTATCTAATTGCTTTTTTTTTTTTTTCAAATGCTCATCTATAGGTTGCATAGGCTTCAGGATTTTCACTTAATGAAACATGGTCTCCCTCTTACAGAAATATCTTGAATAACTGTATCTAAAACCTGCCTTACTTTAAAGGGAACTGTTACTTCCCAGTATTTTTAGTACTATGTTTACTTATCACTTTATTTATTAATTATGTATTTGTGAGGTGTGAAAAAAAATGCATTTTATCATTTTTTATATTTATATATATACATACAGTGAGGGAAAAAAGTATTTGATCCCGTGTTGATTTTGAATGTTTGTCCACTGACAAAGAAAATCGCGAAAAATGCATGTCAAAAAAGTTGAGACCATCTGAACCAAATAAGTTTATCTTGGTTTCATCGGACCACAGGACCACAGGTTCCAGTAATCCATGTCCTTAGTCTGCTTGTCATCAGCAAACTGTTTGCTGGCTTTCTTGTGCATCATCTTTAGAAGAGGCTTCCTTCTGGGACGACAGCCATGCAGACCAATTTCATGCAGTGTGCGGCGTATGGTATGAGCACTGACAGGCTGATCCCCCACCCCTTCAACCTTTCAACCTCATACGTCTATTTCCCAAAGACAACCTTTGGATATGACGCTGAGCATGTACACTCAACTTCTTTGGTTGACCATGATGCGGCCTGTTCTGAGTGGAACATGTCCTGTAAAACCGCTGTATGGTCTTGCCTTCTGTGCTGCAGCTCAGTTTCAGGGTCTTGGCAATCTTCTTATAGCCTAGGCGATCTTTGTGTAGAGCAACAATTCTTTTATTCAGATCCTCAGAGAATTATTTGCCATGAGGTGCCATGTTAAACTTCCAGTGACCAGTATGAAAGCGTGTGAGAGCGATAACACCAAATTTAACCCACCTGCTCCCCATTCACACCTGAGACCTTGTAAAACGAATGAGTCACATGACACCGGGGAGGGTAAATGGCTAATTGGGTCCAATTTGGACATTTCCAGTTAGGGGTGTACTCACCTTTGTTGCCAACGGTTTAGACATTAATGGCTGTTTATTAAGTTATTTTGAGGGGACAGCAAATTTACACTGTTATACAGGCTGTACACTTACTACTTTACATTGTAGCAGAGTGTCATTTCTTCAGTGTTGTCACATGATAAGATATAAAAAAAAAATATTTACAAAATTATGAGGCGTGTACTCAATTTTGTGAGATACTGTATATATATATAAACCCACAAATTTTTATCCTGGAAGTACGTTTTCCCATATTAACCCTGTTTTTATAAGGAAACATATTAAATGATGCATCTGCATCAATGTCGTCAGGCCCAATAAGAGTGCAGCCACGTCAATGCCAGTATGAAGGCAGGGCCCTCGCACAGGTTCACCTGTGTCAATATCAAATACACAGGTGTATCATTCTGGACACAGCATTATTTTCACTAGTTTGCTGGATTCTGTGCAAAACCAAACTTAAATGACACACGCTTGGTACCTTTTGCCGCATTGGTTTGTCTTACAAACACAGAAACATGAAATGTGAAGGCCGATATGAATCATTCGACCCATATAGTCTTCCCAATTTTCTACATATTTTCATTAATCCCTGGCCTTATCTTATATCTAGGATAGCCTCATGTCTATCCAATACATGCTTAAACCACTTCACTATGTTAACCTCTACAACGTCAGCTAGAAGGCTATTCCATGCATCCACTACCCTCTCACTAAAGTAATACTTCCCGATATTTTGAAACCTTTGCCCCTCTAATTTAAGACTATGTGTAGCGGATCACCTGGTAACCCGACCGGTTACCTCCGCTATTTCTCTTCCTTCATCTGAACAGGAACAATTTAGGAAAGAGACCCATTTCCCCCAGTAACAGGACGACACACAGTTCTGGAGGTACAACAACAACTTTATTGGCCACACATGGCTTTTAAGCATAACCCCACGCAAGGTATTTAACACACAGCATACAATGTCCCCTTCCAGGGTCCTCCCCCTCTCCAGAAACCTAGTGTGGGAAAAGTGCTTAGTCTCCAAAAGCCCGCCACCCAAACACAGGGTTTCTAATATCCAGGGACAGGGTCTTCATCCCATGAGCCTCTGTACCTGGGAGACCAAGCGCGGGAAAAAGGGGCCGTCCTTTTATCCCTCCCAGCGGGCACAGCAAAACCCTCCAAACTCGCCAGTGCCCCAGAAGTGCCCACCCCAATCTCAGGGACCCTCGCAGCGGTACCTTCCTCAACCAGGCTCCGCTCGCGAGGTCTCTGTGTGAAACCCTGCAAGGGAAGTGTCTCCTTTCGGGTTACGAATGCTCCCCCTGGATGGCATTCATCTGTATGAAATGGTGGCCACCCAGGGGAGCACTCATTAATTACTTCCCTTGCGGTTTCACACTTATGTTGCAAGTGCGAACGTTCTGATTAATTGGTGTGAACGTTCTAATGAGACACTGGGAAGGTCCTCGTTCGGGAAACAATCCATGAACGCTCCCCTGGCTGACGTTCATCTGCACAAATGGCGACCAGCCAGTGGACTGCTCACTAATTGTTTCCCTTGCGGTTTGACACCATGTTGTGAGGTGTGAGTGTTCTAAACTAACATTCTAAATGGGATATCGGGGAGGTCCCTGTTCGCTAGCGCTTCCACAAAGGCCAGAAGACCTTTGCCAGAAGACACATAAAACAACTGATGTCAGAGAAGGGGAGTGAGTGGGTTGTCATAAATAGCAGAAGATGTGCCTGAAAGTGAAAGGCTATTTCTGGCTTTTCTCACCCAACCTGCACCTTTCACTTTCAGGCACATCTTCTACTATTTATGACACCCCACTCATCCCACCTCCATCCCCTTCTCTAACATCAGTTGTTTTAAGTGTTAAACTCTATCAAATTGATCTGTATTGCTTCAGACATGTGGAAGTGAGGAAAACTCTTGAAAGCTTGTCTTTGAAATATTATGTTAGTCCAATAAAAAAGGTAGCATTGCATACTGCAGTACTCTGGTATTTTACCATCTTATAATTATATAGATATTAATATTCAAATACACTTAGAATGATGTTAATTTTATCTATCTATGTAATTTTAATCTATCTAATAAATAAATAAATTGAAAAAAATTATATACCGGTGTAAATTTGTTCTAACTGTATTTTAAGATTAATATACATATATATTTAAATCAAAATACATTTAGAATTATGTTATAAATACATGTATCTATCTATCTATCTATCTATCTATATGTATATATATATAAATAACAATAATTATTCTACAAATTTATTTATATCATATTTTTACATAATTAAGTAATTTTATTAATTACAATTTGAGGGACATGCCTGACAACCCAGGCTGAAAGTCCAGAGAATAATTTGCTAGCACTATTTAACTTTCTATGACACCCTAAAACCTGTACATGGGGGTACTGTTTAACTCGGGAGACTTCGCTGAACACAAATATTAGTGCTTTAAAACAGTAAAACATATCACAGCGATGACATTGTCAGTGAAAGTGACGTTTGTTGCATTTTTCACACACAAATGGCACTTTCACTGATGATATCATTGTTGTGATATGTTTTACTGTTTTGAAACACTAATATTTGTGTTCAGCGAAGTGTCCCGAGCATAACACTACCCCCTATGTATAGGGGGTACAAAAAGCTAAGTACATGTTAACATTGGGTATTTCTAAACTCAGGACATTTTGAAACTATTTAGCATTGGTGTTTTTTTCATTGGTAAAATATTATTATTGTTAGTAATAAAAAATATATTTGTTGTAACAAAAGCCACAGTTATAATTAATTTAATCTATTTTTGTTATTACAAATTAATTAAGTTAATTATATTGTATTTAGTAAATTATATAGAAAATACTGGCAATTATATTAAACAGATTTTATAAATGATGGACACGTTTTGTAAATTAATCATTTTATGTGCAAATATTAAGAAATGCATTTCATTTTATCACTTTAGAAAATAATTGAGTGAATTAAACATCTGGCATTTTAAAAGAGTAAATAATGATTCTACAAAGGCACTTGGAATTAAAAATGTATTTGCACTAAGCACTTTTTAAATAACTGATATGATCGCAATGCACCGTGTAGAATGAAGTAAGTCATATCCTTTTGAATGTCATTTGTTTGTCAGCTCACTATAACATTAATCTATAAAGGGGCAAAACACTTTTTATTCTATTATCAATTAATAGAGCTAACAAAAATAAACTATTGTTCAATTGATACTGTATACTTTTGTATTATTAGACAAAGTCGTTTTGATCAATTGTTAATATTTTGATACATGGTAAATATGCTGTACTTTCCTTTGTAATGTTACCATAAATGAGGATTTGTATGTATGGACTTTTCATAATTCTTACATTTGTGGAATGGTAACAACTGAAATGCACTGAAACACTTATACATCCAGTGCCCTGAATGGGGAATATAAATGGCAGATTGGAACTCATATCGAGAAATGCATATAAAAGTACAACAAAAATCGACAGCCCTGAAGGGAGGAGCAGTGCTTTGCAGAAGTCAGAGGCAGACAAAATTTTCCTAATGAAAAACAGACACCCTGGGCTAAATTGTCGGGAAGGATCAATACACCTGCAGATCCACCAATGTCTGTTGGGGATTACCCCCAACTTGAACAGTGACTTGGGTGGCAGGGAGTAGGCAATATTTATTGTTGATAGTGTGACCTCATATTGAATCCCCTTTCCTTTTTCCCCCCACTGTTTTAATTTGGTGGCTGGCTAGAAAGCACTGGCTAGCCACCAAGTGCTTAACCCTTGTGCAAGTTATCATTCATTTTCAGTTTAAAATTGGTGCTTTGACTCATAAATCTGTACTATAGGAAATTTTCAACTGCTCTGGCCCCTGACCTCCTCAACGTCTACCAAATAGCGCCGGACACAGGCATGTTACCACCAGAAACGTTATAAGCTACCATTGTCACTATTCCCAAACCTGATAAGCTTACTGACAATTGTAAAAACTATCGCCTGATATCGCTTCTTGTCATGCCGAACTTACCTTTCCTCAATCACTTTCTCTTCTCTCCCTCTCTCAGGATCTGTTCTTTATTTCTTCCTGTCTGCTCTACTTTTCTTTAAAACATAAGACAAAGTAGGGACTATTTTCCCTGAACATAGACATGCGCATCAGAGCAGGGAACCCCCCCGACGGCTCGCACTTACGCCTAGTCGTAAGTGCGAGCCGTCGTATAAAAGTTAGGTCGCTAAATGAGGACCACCTGTACTGGACCAAGCATCCAGAATGATAACTAGAACAAAACATAACTGGATAATTGATAGATGGAGGATTGTCCCGTAGGAATGATAACTTTGTGAAATCTCATAGTGCCAAAGTGGTGGTTAAGACTCTCATTATGTTATGTTGCAAACAAAGATGTAACGCTCTCACATATACATTCCTGGCATCCAGCCATTCAAAATCAAAAGCATTGATAAACTGGCAGATTTTTACTGAACATTTTATAGACTAGGAGAAGCTGTGTTACTTATGCCTAAATATAAACATATGCATGAAACAAATATATTTGATATGTTGCAGTTTTAGAAATCATATAAAATCTATTAATGTGCATGAAGAAAACAACAATTACTCAATACTAAATAACACAACCAAACACTAAATTAGTGTCAATGTACATACTTAACTTTAGAAAATGACTATCAACAAATCTGTTGGAATTCTAACTTCATATTGTACACAAAACCCCAAAAAGTGCACCGGCACGTCTATAAACAATGACGCTACTAATAAAGTGCACATTCAGCGCTAAACAATAATGTTACTCTCACAACTAGAGTACAGAATAAGGTAAACATGCAACCAGTGTAAAATGTGCACAGGGAACCAACCCCAAAATAATAGGAATATAAAAGGAATATAAATGACAATTCTTTAGTATTCTAAAGGCGACTATTGTCATTTATACTCCTTTGTTCATTTTGGGCTTGGTTTACTTTGTTTTGCACTGTGTGCACTTTACACTGTTTCCTTATTTACCGTCATATTGTGTATAACATAAGTGATTACTTGAACTTACTTAAACCCAGGGTAAAGGAATACATAGATACTCACCCAGTCTTTAAACTGACTAATGCATCTTGCACCCCTTTCTGATTAAATTTCACCATGTACTGATGCATATCTGGATAGTTGTTCCTAATATTTCTCTCTGTGCTTCCATTTGGGACAGTACCAAATCGAAATGGAGGAGAGTAATCATGCGGCCTCTGAAACTTAAAATGGATATGCAAGAGATTAAATGACATATATTAGCAAATCTAATATAAAAAAAACTATAATTGTTAACAAAACATCTATACATACAGTCAATGTCTTTACAGCTGTAACAGTTATTCTGAAATAGAATTTAATTTATCTCTCTCAGTAACGTCATTGACAACAATTCTAACAACGTAAATAGATCTTACAAGACATAATAAGTGCAGAGGACCAGACCCCCCCATCCCCGCTTCATGCTTAAAAATGAAAGACCAAACACCATAATCACTGCGACCCATAGGAATTCTGCTTTGGCTTGCCCAATATGTGCAGGGACTGTGTGATCACACTCTACATAGATCTCTGAATTGGTAAGTGATGCCTCTCAATATAATGTACGAAGAAAAAGTGTGAACTCAGAGCACTGCAGACTAAGGTGAACATAAAAAATGCATAAAAATCATTCAATCACAAATAGCACCACACTACAAATTAATCTGCAGCGTCGTATAAACAAAATATATACATCTTGAACTAATATTTTGCAAATAAACCATTCTGAATATTATTTCTACATGTATTGCTGTAAAAACTGGGGAGATTTAATAGCAATTAAAACTGACATAAGGTCTCACAACATGTGCCATGATGAGATACGCCTGTATTAATTAGGGAGAGTTTGCATCATCAGAGGAAAATTGCTAATTTGCCATGGTGAGATATCAAATGGTGCCATTAAATGTACTAAATCCAATTGACACTAAAGAAAAGACTAATTCTATCAAACTGTGTGTTCTTTGAACTAGATCACAGAGCTTATATGTGGAGGTTAGAAAATAGAACAGAGGACAAAACCCCCCAGATGTTTGTGGTATTATAAGGCGATTGGAGAAGAGTATCAGTTTAAGTGCATCTTTTTACTTACTTTTATTTGTATACATACCGTAGACATTTTTATTATCTAACATTGATCTCTTATTGATTTAAGATGTGAAGGAAAAGTCAGAGCCAAAATGTATACCGAGACAATGTTCCTGCAGCGTAGAGGTTATGATAGCTCCCATGACCTGAAGGAAAACATGGACAGCTGTAGCCTTATTGGGAGCAAATACAAGAAGTTTGGTCTTGGGCAGGTTGAGTCTTAGGAATTGTGAAGTCATCCAGTCAGAGATGGAGGATATGCACTCATTGACACAGTCCAGCAGACTAAAAGAAAGATCAGGTGAGGAGAGGTAGATCTAGGTATCATCCCTACACAGGTCATACTGAAAGCCAAAAGATGATATTAACTCATCAAGAGAGGCAGTGTAAATTGAGAAAAAAAGAGGTCCATGTACAGAACCTTGAGGAACGCCAAATGAGAGATGTACAGAATGGGAGGAGGAGCCAGAGAAGGAGACACTGAATGAGCAGTCAGAGAGGCAGGAAGAGAACAAGGAAAAAGCAGTGTCATCAAGGCAAAGTCACAAAGGGTGAGAAGTAGGTGGTCAATAGCAGCAAAAAGATTAAGAAGAATAGTGAATAGTGACCTTTGGATTTTTCCATTACCATGTAATTGGTTACTTTGGTCAATGCATTCACTCTGGAATGTTGAGAGTGGAAGCCAAACTGAAGCAGGTCATGTAAGCATTTGGAGTTCAGATAGTTTGTAAGTTGATTATAAACAAGCCTTTCAAGGAGCATCAGGTGAGAGAGAATGCTTATTTGTATTGGTGTAATACCGTGTTCCCCGAAATTAAGACCGGGTCTTATATTAATTTTTCCCATGAAACACGCACTAGGGCTTATTTTCGATGGATGTCTTATTGTCGGTTGACTTCCCCAAACATAGACCAATCCAGTTCATTAGTGCAATGAATCCCGCTGCTCCTTCAGCTGGTCATCTGCAATAAGCAAAGCCTGGTTTTCAAACTTTCTAGCCCCATTACTGCTGCAAGAAAGTCAGTGCTCCATCAGCTGATAAATCTGCAATAAACTTTCCAGCCCCATTACTGCTGCAAGAAAGCCAGTGCTCCATCAGCTGATCAGCTGTAATAAGCAAAGGTAGCCTTCTGGAGGACCACACTAAGACTCTATCCTGCACACTATCATTTAATTCTAACTTAACCACCCTGTAAATTTATTTTATTTTATACGTTCTTTGCGCATTGCATATTTCCTTACATTTATGTCCTGTATGTACTGCTAACGTGTAGTTTAATTAGCCCTGTATATAATTGTTTTATTCACATATATGCATATCTCTATTCCCTCTGATTTCTGCCCTCTGACCCCTCCCTTCTTTTATTGATATCAACTCAACTGTTTTTGTTTGAATAACCATCCCCTCATCTCTGTGCTTAGATGCATATTCCCCTCCCTCAGCTTGCAGTCCTATCTGACCCTCACATACCTTTCTTCCGCAGCCTGATTTCTAAACTTGCAAGCCCCATTACTGCTGCAAGAAAGTCTGATACCCACCCCACCCCAAGTTCATTATTACATTTATAAAGTCTGTCACACCCAGATTTTAGATCAGCAAAAACAGCAGGTTGTACACGCTGCCTCTTATCAGTACACTCCTGCACTTTCTTAACTCATAAAACTTAATCTTTACACTTCCTACTCCTGGTTTTGATATTTCAATTTATTTATTTACTTATTTCGTTTTTCTCCAATTTGACTTTTTCCCAGTTTAGCAATGCTCTGTCTTCTCCTGCTCTTCATTTACTCCTTCTCCCTCAGTATCAAAATCTCTCCCGACAACCACTTTCCTCTTTCCCCCCAATAACTTTTACATTTCCCCCTCTCTGCCACACTCCCTCCTTCTCTCAACTCATGACCTGCACTCATTTTCCTGCTCCCTCTCTCCTACCCATTATCGATCTCATCCTAGACCCCATGCACATAAAACCCAGTCACACCTCCTGTCACTATCTCTCCTTCTAGCAGCTGGTGATGTCTCTCCCAAGCCAGCGCCCTTCACCCGCTCTGCACACACTAAGACAACCAGAAACCACACAAACCTCATCACAATACCCTGCCCTTTATCCTCATTTGCCAACATTCAGTGTGCACTGTGGAACGCCCGCTCGGTCTGCAGCAATCTGAAACCAACAGCCATACACAACCTTTTCATCTCAAACTCACTCACACTACTAGCACTCACAGAGACCTGGCTTTCCCCCTCTGATAGTGCTACTCCTGACCCACGCAATTATATAGCCCCATGTCCGTCCACGGTAAAGACGACGTCTACGTGCGGGTGACATTACGCAAAAGACACAAACGCACGTTTTGGGGTCAAAGACTAGGTAGCCAATTGGATCTGCAAGAGGGTTATTTAAACTCACTTATTTCCTATACAAACACAAAGATAAAGCACCGCGCTTACAGCAGCAGTAGCTTAGTATCCAACAGCTTAAAATACATAGTAAAAACAAAGAGAACGTTACCTGCGCTCTGGCCTAAATCCCCATGTGCATTTAAACAAAATGGAGGCTCTTTAGTTTTATTCCAATGGCCATTTGAATATATAAGCTCACTAAGCATATCTAATGGCTGGTGAGCTTATATATTCAAATGGCCATTGGAATAAAACTAAAGAGCCTCCATTTTGTTTAAATGCACATGGGGATTTAGGCCAGAGCGCAGGTAACGTTCTCTTTGTTTTCACTTATTTCTTAGCTCATTGCCCTGTCATGGTTTCCCTTAGATGGTTATCCTGATTGTGTTTTTCTGTTTTTTGACTTTGACTTCGTTTTGACTCCTCTGATTTCTGGTACCCTTGACTTTTGGCTTTTCCTTAGCACTGTGTCTCATTTTGTGTCCCTGACCTCGGCTAGTTTTCTTACTATTCTCGGGTAAGTTAAGTCCGGCCATTCTAAGGTCCTGTAAGACGTTACCCTTAGTTATAGGGTGTGATACTATTCTGTGTGCTGGATCAATATAATCCTGACAGTAACATCCAAAAAGTGTACATCCTAAGTGTAGAGGAGGAGGCTGGACAGAAGGTGGTGTAGTTGAGGGGAGAAACGAGTGAGGTGATTTATTTTTGGTTGTTAATCATTTTGGTGATATATATCTAACTTGCATTTCTCTCTAGGATATATAGTGATTTAGCCATTTTCAACTTCTTTGCTCCAGACAAGAGGCTGTTACGGTGTTAAGTTTTAAGAGTTGGTAGCTGTTAAACAGTAGCGACAGGGTTGTCAAACAGTTGAAAACCATCGCTAAGCAGAGGTTAGCAGGTTCTATAGAGATTAATGATGAACATTACCAGCTCATTAGCATTTGGCTTTAAACAGTGGCTTTTGATAAATGACTGCTACTTGCTAATAATAGATTCATCCTTTTTTAGTGAATAGTGGCTTTTCACTTGAGAAGCCACTCTTCTGCACAGGCACCCTGATTCCTCGTGGATTCCTCCTAAGATGGCCTCAATAGCTCCACAGACCCTTAAAGTGGGGAACTTGGAAAAAAGATTCAGTGTGGCATTTGAAGCCCTTTGCAGCAATTTTTGTTGAAGAATCTCACATCGTAACCACCTACCCACCCAAATTGCAAGTGGAGTCTTGGACTGCTGCTCTCCTTCTTGGCCAGTAACCCAGTAGGGTGTGTTCCCTATTCGGCGTCCACAAGCTCAGGAGGATGAAACCTAGAAATTATGACCCTCTCCTGTGAGTGGAAGGATCATTGGTAATAGTGATCACACCACTGCTCTTTCCTTGCAAATAAAAAAAATGTGTATACTAAAATATAAAGCAATTAAAAAGATGCAGTAATACAGTGGTCAGCTTCCTTTTATATGCACGGCTTTGTAATCAACGCGTCATGTGTCTGTGGATACTTTATCAACATCTTGTTGTGGCATTGGCTGATAGAGTTTCAGACTGGAGATTATCGTTTCTCATTTTCTACTGATGGGCTAATTTTTGAGTGCCTCTCTGGGGGCTGTAAATCACATTTTGCTCTGTTTAAGTAATGCAAGTCATTTAATTAACTAATTCTAAGCTGTGATTTAAGCTAATTGATGTTATATCTTTATTATATTCAAAAACCTCTCACATCTGGATTTGGATCAAAAATGCAAATGTGAGGAAGGCTGAACTTGATGGTCTTGATCTTGCTTATATGCTTATACTGTTCTGATGCTTTTTATGCAATTGTGATATTTCTTTGTGCTTAATTTCTCTTCTAATGTGAGAATATAAAAATAAACATAAAAAATTAAAAATAAATTAAAAGAATGGCAGTATTCCACCAGGGAAGTAAATGATAGATATGTTAACAATAGGGAAGAGACAATCTAGAAAGTACGGCATGGAATTAGATTAATGAGATGAGGCTGTGTTGAAATGTTTGGCTAAATATATAAAGATTTTGTACTGTGTCCAACAAATCCATTCAATGCCTTCATACGCATGCTGATTATCATAGTAACATAACACTTCTGCAATGTCTGTAAGCTCCGTGAGATGGATAATTTTTCCATTTCTAGGATGATCCATTTATGAAAAAGTAGAAATTAGGCAATCGTTCTCACACTACATTTGTGTTCTTGTATATGCACAATGGTATTTAGGTTTTATGTAAATAGCTATACACACTCTGTGTGGGCATGTGCATGCTGTAGTGCTGGTCATCATGAGTAGTTGACCGGCTGGTCATCTGGACAATGATGCTTATATACCTGGAAATACCAACCCTGGGACGTGATTTTCCATATCTCTTGGCATTTTGTAAGGGTATACAAACAAAGCATTGTACCCTGTGGCTTTCCTTCAGCCTTGTATACCCTGACCTGCATGCTGTTTAGTATTGATGGATTGCCTGTTGCCTTGTAACCCATGGCTTGCCTGCTTCCTGCCTGTGTCTCGATTTCCCTCTGCTTATTTGTTAAAGGGATCCTATAGTGCCAGGAAAACAAACCCATTTTCCTGGCTCTTTATGCTCCTGGAGTGCCCCCCTCCCTCGCGCTCCACCTCCCGCGGGACTTAAAGGGTTAAAACTCCTTCAACCACTTACCTGAATCCAGCGCCGATGTCCCTCGGCGCTGGGTCAGGCTCCACCGATTAGCTGAAGTGGTCTGGGTGCCTACAGTGTCCCTTTAGGCATTTCTATTTAATCTATATTGTGTTATTGTTACTTGCTTTTGTCTTTGAACAATTATTATATTTGTTTCACTTTATCTCACTGTGTCAGCATTCCTTCCTGACCAAACCCTGACACCATTGGTAGACTGAGCGCATCAGCTAATGCTCTCAGACTTGTACCAGTGCCCAAGTGAAAGATATTTGCACACAATAGACTTGGAGATTTGTTGCAGGCTGAACTGATCAGACGAATTTCCAAACTCCTAGCCAAAATGTACCTGAATCACGGATCAACCAAATCTCGCAATGCCGAATATTTTCGGTTCCGAATGGTAGTTCAGAAAAAAAGTGATGATTGTTGGCTAGGGAATTTTATTTACAGATAAAGTAAGAAGTGAGAAACAGAGGGAAAAAAGGAGGAGCAGTAAAAAAAAAAAAAATTCTCTATATATGTATACAATATAAATTTAATAAATATATAATATAAATATAGATTTTGTTTTTTACTGTTCCTCCTATTTTTCTCTCTATTGGTTACTATTCTCACCTTTTCTGTAAGACAAATGGTGGAAAATGCTGCCATAAGTGTACTACATAATATATATAAATTATAAATTATTATTGGCCCATTTTCATGCCCTCTTTTTAGTTCCAAAATTCAGCCGAGTTCAGCTGACATTCGTTAAAATTCGTGTCTCAAAATATGCTAGTTTTTAAAAAAAAATGGTTCAGAAGAGTCAAATTTGCACACCTTAAACAAAGTCTATAATACAATAGCAATGAAAAGAATGAAAGATTTACAGGGTTATTCACTAAAGTACGAATGGCCCCATACTGAAAGGAGAAAAACCATCTAGTGCTATATGGTGCTATTCAGACTGCAAAATTACCGTAGTTTACTTAATTGCAAAATCCGAACATTGTGAAATAGCATGAACATTTTCCGGATTTTGCAATTAGGGCTCAGAATGAGTTTGAATTAGGTCCAGGTTTCAGTAAGGCAAAATGCTGCCAGACAGCAGAAATCCAGACCCAAATGCATCAAATTCAGGCCAAATTTAAAAATCGAAACTATTCGCCCGCTGGCTACATATAGCTAAATCACCTTTGGAAAGTGTTAACTATGTGGCAGCTAGCCAGGGCCAGCAAGCTAGCTACCACATTAAAAAAAGATAATTTGGTGGGAAATATCTACTAAATATTTAAAACGAGTGACTGCCATTGCTGCCAAGTTGTTCGGAAGGCCCTATCCCATGGGAATGGGCCTTGTAAATCAATAGAGAGGGCTTAATCTGTGGTCATCTGATGGGGAATTTTACATGAAAAAAATGTAAGTGGGTGATCACACCATAGGTCAGTGGTCAGTGGTCTACGAGGGACCTAGATTCTTCCCAAGCCACCACCCATTGGCAGCAGGTGTAGGCTATTATAATAAAATGTAAGGGACTAATCATATTCCCACTGCAAGTCTCAAGAGAAGTAAGACTAGTGTAAACGTGTAGGAAAGTCTGGATGTAAGTGGGTCACATTTAATATGGTTTACGTTAACTCTAAAATTCTCTACCACACAAGGTATACAATATCACCTCAACCGATACAGTGATTATGATAAGATGCTAAGGTAGTTTATCATTACAGGAGTGGATTACTTCATGTACCATTATTATTTCTCCTTTGACTCGACCTTCTACCAGCAAAGATGTGGGACCTCAATAAGGGCTAAATTTGCATCTTACTATGCCAACCTGTTCAGCTGTTGATGAGTCCCACATCTATGCGAGTGGGAATTGTGGAGAAGGATATTACGTTTTACAAATGACACATAAATTACTTGCTGTTCATTTGGTTAGTGGGGTGAACAAATACAATGTTTTTTTAAGGAACTTAAGCTGAATAAGTATAATTTGTCATTCACAAGCAATATACAAGAAAAAAAAAACAATTCAACATTTAAAGAGAATAGGAATTCAGGGGTACCCGTATAGTTTTACAATTGCATAGAAAGGAAGGTAGTGGGAACACAATGCTACATGCCAACTTATGCAGCGTACAATTGAGGTAATACCCACGGGACCGATTTTTTTTACAGCGTTTTTTGAGTTGAGGGGTGGATTACTTGAATGTGGTTACTGTATGCAAGATTTAGTTAGGGGGTTTAAGAGAGCCCTTCGAGAACATCCTTACTCAGGTGGGATAGCCAGCTATAGACGAGAATCTTTATCATTATTATATTCCAGAAGGTTAAACAAATGACATCCTAAGAACAAGCCACAGAAATGAAAGGGCAGAATGTGGGAGCATATTGATCAATTACTGATACAGAAAACAATAATTTGACCACTCTAGCTAGACATTTTATAGGATGTAACTTCTGATATAAAATATTTGCAGATACAGGCTACACAGATAACCACTAGATGAAGAGGGAAACTAAATAGATATTTTACTACAAACACGGTAAACTTCAATATATGAGAGGTTAACTTCAATATATGATGTCGCATGCTTTACGTGAATACTTTATTTATTATCGATTTGGTTTTCCAGGGCTGATATCTTGCATTTACTATCTTAATTTTAACCTACAGAGTTTTTTGTATTGTACACCTACAGCTGTGCTTATAATTATGATATTGGTTTGCATCTTATTTTTACTATCGGTATTCTAAATGGTTAGTATAGACTTCCTTATAAGGCATATACATTCTTGAAATGCTTTGACTGTTTTAATCAATTTCATTTCATACTATTATATTTGTTGTTACATATTTTCTTCTTTTGTCACATTTTCAGATGTTGTGTTATTTTATTTCATGGGTGATAGCAATTAGTTCAATATTGGTATGTACCTAGTTTTGCCCAGCTTTTAGTGGTTTGTTAGTACTTGCCCTCATCCTCCTAATTAGTTGATGGTGGAGGTAATGTAAAAGAAGGAACTTTGCATTCAGGCTGCTTCTTGGGTCAATGTGGGTAAGCCTATGAATAAGTGCTTGAGCAGCATGAAACGCTTAAAGCATGTGTTGTCCTCAGGATGATGTCATTTCAATACTATTGTGTGCGCTATTTGCTATATCCTCATTCTAAAATACTCTTTTTAATGGAAAAGACAAGATTTACCCTTGGAGTGTTGTTGGTCTTCACATGTTTAATGAGAACACTGACAGTTTATTTTGGGCTAATAATTCAATGTTAGGGACTATGTCTGTGGTAGCTAATTGGAGGCAGTGCTCCAGATGGCAATCAGTAATTTTTGTCCTTAATTTTGACTTGGAAGGCTTCATTCTGGAAAATATTTGTTCACATTGTCACTGTTCACATCTGTCACTGAGACAGATTGAGAACATTGAAAAGAGCTCACTGCTCATTGAGTCGTCTTTTTTTTAGGCCAGCTAGTGGATTAGGAAGAGGTGAGCATGTTGGGATACATGCAGGACAGAGAGAGAGAGAAGAGAAAGGGTGTAGAAAGGGTGTCCTGATTTTGTAGCAAATTTGCCTGCTTAAAGGAGTATCAGTTCACAAGTGGCTGTGCTGGAGCAAGATGCTAATAGGGAACAGTCCCTCTATTATGTATCGGATCCAGAATGGAGTAAAGACTTGGCAAGTTGTGGTGGTAGGGAATTCTATTATTAAGAGAGTATACAGGGTAATCTCTTGGACAGTTTGCTGTCTCCTGAATTCTTGGGTTTTCTGCTTGGGTACAATGTTTATAGCCACAATGGACTGCAACTGAGTGGAAGAGGGTCTTTTGCACTGGAGGAGACGATGGCTGAAAGCTTGGTTTAGGCTTTAAACTAGGAGTAGAAGGGGAGGGACAAAGAAGGATACATGTGGTAGATTTCTTTCTTTTTTTTTTTTGTAGATAAGATATGGAAGTCAGGGGAGCTTGAACTCAAACCTGTACGGACGCCATATTCCAGAGCTCTCCCTGAGTGACCCTTAATCTGCCCGATATCGCCAAAATTACTGCCGATCCGACTTTGTAACCCGAAGAACCCGAACAAGCAAGCGGGGCTGAACCGGCTGATGCCTTTTTTCCAGCCGCAAAAGCAACAGAAGCGGCGCCGCCGAATTGAGGCCTACCTACAGACACCTGGGACCCGACCACAGCGACACCCTTCGTGCCGCATTCCAGAGCCGCACGCTTGTACTCTATACTGCATAATGGCGTACCGATAACTCTGCTTGTCAAACCACTGCACGACCAAAATAAAGAATTAAAAAAAAAAAAAAAAGATATGGAAGTCAGCTGAATTCCAAAAGTGTGGAGATGAGGGTAGAGGTAAAATTAGCAAACAGAATTAGAAGATACTAAATAAATGTTCTCTAAAATAAAATTAAAGAAACAATGGTAACAAACTTTTTGCTTGCTAACACAGGATGATTGTGTAAGAAAATAGAGGTGTTTGAGATATTACCATAGCAGTAACAAAAAATTGGGATTACTGGGATTTGAGGTAGAAGGAAACACTTGATTGGGATTTTAATTTAAATAGATGTATATTATTGAAGAAGGGTAGACACAATATAGAAGGACAGGTTATGTCTATATATTTAACCTGATTTGAAACCCAATTATTAGAAGGAAAAAAAAGGTATGTGCTTATTACATAGGAGAGCCTTATGGGTAGAACTATGCATATGAGGAAACAGGGGGCATTTATCATAAGTAGGAATATTTTACAAACCCCAAACATAAATTCTGATAAAGAAGAGAGAGCAACTGCTATCTAAAATTAATAAGGCTGCACATCTATAATTTGTAAATCATTGGAGATTTAATTTATATAGACATTGATTGGGCCTGCGGGACTTGTAGTACAGTTAAAGGTAAAAGATTTTTGTACCTGATAAATGACACTTTTATGTCTCAATTAGTAGAAACATCAACTAAAATAGATGCTTGTCTCTATCTGGTAATAACTAATAATGTTGACCTATTTTAAAACATTCAAGCTAGGAATTAGAGACCATAATAAAGCATCGTTTGAGATTAACCTAAAAACACCACCTTTACATGAGCTTTACTTAAAAGCTTAATTTTAAAAATAATGATTTCAGTAGGTGAAGGGCATGTTTACAACACAATGACTGGCACAAACTATTCACTGGCAAAAGCACAGAGAATGTATAGAAAGATTCTGCTATTTGTATTTCTTAATACATACCTTTGGGAAATAAATATAAAAAAGCAATTTAAAACCAATTTGGCTTAATAAAAAGGTTGGATAAAAAATAAACAAAAAGACAATCAAAATATGTAAATCAGAAGGGTCAGTAGCATACTATAACAAACATAAGAATGCCAATAGGGCTTACAATGGGGGCAATTAGATTGGCTAAACTTTAAAATTAAAATCTCATAGCCAAATGGTGCAAGACTAACCCCAAAATGTGTTTTAAGTACAAACATTCTAAAAAGGGAAACGGATATGGGTGGCAGAAAGGCAGAAATTCTAAATAATTAGTTTTCTTTCAAATATAAGAAAGAAGAATCTATGGCTGTAGATTTGCAATTCCTTGTTGCAAAAGAGTTACAGCAAACGGGTTAACACATGATAAAGTGCTACAGTAATTAAATAAAATTTATGTAAACAAAGCCCCAGGACCAGATGGTATTCACCCGCAAGCACTTAGGGAGTGCTTGTGTAGAAATTTCCATACCACTGTTTTTAACCCCTTAAGGACCAAACTTCTGGAATAAAAGGGAATCATGACATGTCACACATGTCATGTGTCTTTAAGGGGTTAATCTATCAGGATTCTTTTCTTTCAGAAATTGTACCAGAGAATTGGAGAAAAGCAGATGCAGTGCATATATTTAAAAAGTGCTCCCGAAAGTTGAACGACAAAAGCACCAAACGCCCTGGAACTATTTGCGGCATACGACCATGTGTGCGGCCGGACAGAACTTTAACACAGTGGCGTTTCCCCTACACTGCATGGATCTGAGCGCTATTTGGACAACTTGGGCACTCAGACCAGGGCTATTTCAGGATGTATAATATGTGGGGTTATTGTATGTTTTTTTATTTTTTGTTTTTACATTCTTTATTTTTGTAGTGCAAAGAGATATAACAACACGTATGTGGTACCCCAACGGCATTCCACATACGTTTCAACGGCATTTACATTAATATGCGAGGTCAATTCTATTGTAAGTAGCTAATATGGAGATTGAGTACATGAGGCAAGCAATAGTTAATTAAGGTCATGCATGTAGATTGGACAGTCAGTAGTTCCCTGAAACATATGCAAGATTGTAACAGAGCAGGTTTACAAGTAATATGGGGATAAACTGGGTTATCTCTGTATTCGGTATAATCAAAGCATAATGTAAGACTCTTGCATGTCTAGTTTCTGTAACATTAGATCGTGAGTCTTACTTGTATAGGGCCTGCTGGGCTAGTGGTAGACATGCTATTCTGTACTTACATAGGCTGCAGTGCCCAGAGGGACAAGAGACATTGCTAAGTCATGCTTATAAATAAGTATCATTGCTTTATAATCTAACTTCGTACATGAGCTGAACTAGTAATCCATTAGGTTGTGTAATTGTATAAGTGTACATCAGATTGTACCAGTCAATTAGGAGCAGGAGTCCACCATATTGAATATGGTTTGCAGTGTCCACTTTGCCAGCAGCATCGCCGTGGTATGCCATCAGGCATTTCGGGTCTTCGCCGTTCGTCACCCAATAACCAGTCTGTGGGGAGGTCGCTGGCCGTGCAGCCGCTCTGTCTCTCGCTTTGTGGCCGTGGTCGCAGGGAGCCGGGTCATGCTGTGCCGAGCACCGGGAAGCTGGCTTGGTGAGGCCTTTGTTGGTGTCGCTTGTGCTAAGGGCTCCATTTTGTGTAGTTGCCGGCGGGTACCTGCGTCTGAGAAACATGGTGCTTTTTCCTGCTTTGTGGACTGCAGGTATCTGCGCCGCCGGACTGCCGCTTTTAATTCTCTTGGTGTGTGCCCGTAGTGGCTGCGTCTTTTCGCCGGTTGGATCCACGGCCACCAGGGTTTCTGCACATACTGTGCAGTATTCCAAAGAAAGATTTGCATAGCCAGTCAAAAGTCTCCCGTGTTGATGGGGACAGCTTTGTCTGGGCGCTCTGCTCTCGAGTTCCATTACGGGCGGCCATCTTGGTAGTGCTGTTTAGGTCCGTTGCTCCTGGCCGTAGTGTGTCCGCCTTTTGCCCCTGCCGGTGCGTCCAACGGGGACCGGGATATCCCCCACCGGTCCAGGGGCGGGGGGTAGACTAAAGATGGGTCTCTGGAGGGCCTCGGTGCCAAGGAGAGTGCCTGGAGTTTCGCGCTCTCGGCCCCGATGGGCCCCAGGGTGGTGTCCGTCGAGTCAGCGGGGCACCCCCGACGTGGGTGATGCACCCGTGTCAAACTTTGGGCCACATTGCCCCCGCTTTTTGCCCCGTTTTTGCCTGCTCGGCCGAAGCTCGTGGCAGTCTCGTCTGTTCCGTTCGACGTCCAGACTCCGCCCCCTATTGTATGTTTCTAATTATGTTTTGGGGTACTTTTAAGTTTTTATTTTTATGTTGGGCTGAGTTTGGCTCATTAAAATCAGTTGTACTCCCAAAACTATGTGTCGTCTAGTTACTGGGAGGGGAAAGGGCTAATCACTGCTCAGCACCTTGTTCCAACTCATGGAGAATTCGGCGGGGAAAGTCCTTGTAAGGACTGGAGCTGGAGCTCCTAGGACTGTGTGTCGTCAGTCCCTGGGAGAAAATAGGGCTAGTCCCCTATCCTGTTCCAGGACGGAGAGGCTCCAGGAGGACCCCAGTGAAGCCACTGGGGCAGAAACACAGAGGTTTTCCCAGGTCCCAGCTAGGAAGCGATCCTTCGCAGAGGTACCCAGCTGGGGTACAGGGAGCTCTGCTACATGAGGGATTCAGAATATTCCCTGCTCATTTTGGATGGTGTTCGATGGAAATGGCGATATCTGCTGGGCAACCCTACAGTGAATAGGCCACATCTGTTTACAATATCTCAGAAGGTGTTCACCAAGAGGCAAAGCACATTCACATAGGTCACCTCTATCTATTTCAGAGGCATTAATATTCTCTATTTGCCTGCTAGAGGACTCATTTTCTTCTCCAAAACTGCCAACAGCCTCAGCTCAAATCACTGCTGCTCCACTCTTTTGTCTTTTAATTGTCTTTTAATTATGCTGCAACCACTGCTGTGAATAGTAGATTAACCAGCATACCTCTCTTTTGCTATAAATCACAGACCGTGTTACGAAGTCTGTGCCTCCAGCATGTAGCAATTTGTTCGCCCAGATGAGCAATAAGTAAATCTTTCAGCTTCCTGACCACTGCTGCATCAGTTTGCTGCTAGAAACAATTTCCCTGGTTTCCAGGAAGGCATCCACCTAGTTTACACGGTGGGTGAATAAGGGTATGACCTGTCCCAAACTGGAAGCAACACACCCCATGGGGAGGCAGTGCCAAACATTTTTCTCTAGCTCCTGCCTTAAGAGTTGGCTAGCTTTCACCTTCCAGTGTAAAGACCCAGCAATCCTCCTGCAATACTCAAGTATGGTTGCCACCTCTGTGTTCCCCTCCCGATAAGCACCCATTACAGGATAGAACATACCTACATAGGAACCTTGTCACAGAGTGGTGAACATGGCATACAAGATATCTGCTAAAGTGTGCTTTGTGTCCATCACTTCAGCATATAGTAAGATAGGTTAATAGCCCTGCTGCCTTACAGGATCACTCCCAGCCTGACATGCTGCTAAGGTTAGATCTCCTCCACTGCCACCACTATATCCAGGCACTGTGTGCTGCAACCAGTGTGCCATTAAGGAGAGGAAGGTATGCTAGCAAATAAGAGCACTCAATAGATCTGTGGTGAAGTGTACCCACTGTCTTACAGCCTAAGCCAACTGCTCCTTTAATAGCAGCACGCAAAAACAGTACAGTGATTGAACTATCTTCCTGCTTGGTGAAGTGAATCACGAGGGAAGTGCAGATTGTAAAGTAAGGGTCCGTATCAGTTGCTTGCTCTTCTTCTGTTATGGAAAATGAATCCCGCCCTGCAGTGACAAGCTATGCAATCAGGCAGGTGATTTTGTCAGCCTGTTGTTTTGACATGGTCCTGGAATAAAATCCAAGAACATGTATAAGAGTGGGGTGACAGACAAGTCCCTAGGACTGGGAGGCTATCTGTCCCTGACACTTAGTGGCCCAGTGGGATTCAGGTCAACATTCAACCTGCTATTTTATATAGAAAAAAAAGTGTGCTGTGCACTTATGTGCTGTGCAATATATATTTATTTCTATTTTATTTTATATAAATAAATATTTTAAGTATTTAGAGGCACAGCACACTGTTTTTCCATATAAAATTGCATTGTGTTTTTTGAGCTGTTTTCACCTGTATTAGTGTTGCTTACCTTTTGAATACTTCGAATGGTTTTAGAATAAGTTTCTTTCACTTTTATAATTTATAATTGATTTTTTTTGTATTTTGTATTCAACCTGCTATGCCTAAGGGTGTTAGTGAAGAAGGTCCCAATGGTGGTAGTTAGTTGTGCAGAATCAGATACAGCACAAGTGGACCTGCTGCCTGCCAAAGTACATTCTCTTTTTAAATCTTCCCTCAGTAATACAGATTTTTGGTGTCTATGCAGATGTTGGTTCATATTGACAATAGGGAGATGACCCATAACTTTCCCCCTACTCACTTTCTTGCTGCATAATGGAGACTATTATGCCAAACTGTGCCTCAACCCTTCAACCTGTGGCTAATGAAGATGTAGATGGATTTGCATTGGTGGCAGTGGAAGCTGACCAAACACTTGCCTCTAATCTAGTAATTGGTTAACTAATGGTAATGGAAAGAGAGGTGAAGGTGTTAGCAATAATCTCACTTGGTGAGCTACTTCTGGCACTTGCAGGAGATTGTGCTCCAACTGTTTCCATTAAGAGAGTTGATTGTACTTCAGATAGAGATGAACGTTGTGCCTATATCCCACTTAGAGTTGTATCTAGTGCCCCTGGCAGTCTAACCTCAAATTAGAAAAAAAAAATGACCCAGACTATCTTCTACTGCTACAAAAACACAGCAAGAGTAAAACACACAGTATTGCTGATGGTCTTTCCCCCTCAGTAACCGCAATCAAAGTATCTGGAAAAATTCTGCTTCGAGGTATAGCTTGCTTGTATGCTCATCCTTTCCCCCCTGTATTGGTCAATTGTCACTTGATGTGTAAATAAAATCAACATTTACTGGTTGTCTCCTAACCATCAATAATCGTTTGTTCTACTTTTTGCTTAGATAGAAGTTACAGTCCAAATAACTGATCAGAAGTCTTGTCCATCATGCCAAACTAAGCAGTTTATTTACCCCCACTAAAAAAAGCATAATTGTATCTTCTTCATTCCACCCGCTTTTTTCTGGTGTCAGGAATGTCACAGTGAATCACAAATTAATAGGAGTATGTTTGGGATTGCGTAATTCAGTTTCTCCAACATTCTGTACTCAGAAATCAGAATTTCAACCGAGCATTAATGTTAACAATCAACCACAACCAGACAAATCGATTGTCTGGGATTTACCTGTGGAGTCTCCCTTATTGAATCAATATTGCACTTTTTATTGACAAGCTCGCTTTGAAACACATGTAATAAATCAAAGATGTCACAGAATAGACATTATTAGAGCTGTATATTCTGTACTATGCAAGTAGTAGAAAGCGATAACGTGATGCGCATCTAGAAAGAAATATCCCTGCACGTGTTTGACTATTTCATTTGCTACAAAATATTGCAAGAGTCCTGACTGGATATTTGAGTGAAAATACATGAATTTATATTATTTTTGTAGCAACAACAGACATATTCCACAACACTTTAAAATCAGAGAAAGGCCCTGCTCAGAATTATTTTTCAGAATTTAAACCCAGTTTCCCAGTTGTAAAACAATAATGTTACCACTGCTCTAACCAGCCAATACTATGCTGTATACATCAAGATGGATGGTGTAACCTAATGTTTAGGACATGAAGTGCTAACCTTCTCTGGAATCTCTTTTCTTTAATTTTCTCAACAGTTCTCAGGTTCAAAGTTGCATCTAATCAGGGGCGGGGCCTGACACTCAAGGAGACTGGACGCGTCTTAGCATAGCTCCGGCTCTCCTAACACTATACTACTGCTGAAATTGCTTTTCTAAGACGCAGAAGCCCCTCTGACACAGCTGTGGACCGACACTATACTAGCCTGAACCGATTATATGTGTGGAGTGTTCTGGTCCGACGGGCTTTCACCAAGGTTTCGTCTCACGGCCTAGTGCACCAGACGACAGGGAGAGGTGGCCAATCTCCCGGTCTGAAGAAAAAGGCTCATTGCAGCCTCTCTGTAGCTCCGTTACTCCCCCCCCCGGGACCGGTGGGGTATATCCGGGCCCCACCAGAACAAGCAACTAATCCTCAAAGGCAAAGAAAATTGCAATCTGCCTGACAAGCCAGGGCCTCATGGCATTCCCCAAATGGCCACCACACAACGATTGAATACCCAGTGTCCCATTGTGAAGAAAAGTTTAATGCTGCTTTTGATGCCATATGTGCAGCCTTTTGGTCCCGGATCGAGTCTCGCCAGCAGCAACTACCACTCACCTCGACCTCAACAGGGTAGGTCCAGCACTCCTGTGCTTCCTCCGGGCTGGGAGCCAAGATGGAGGTACTGTTCATCAGATGTCTACAGCCCTGTGGGGCGGCCTGCGGAGTGGGAGCCCTGCAGAAAAGCAGTCCTACCGATGCACCTGCTCATACACTGACCTGTGCACGGAGAGGGGAGAAAATGATGTCCCGCAACATTCATCCCCATAAGCTGGGAGATCCCCATGTGGAGCCGGAAAGCAACATGAAAATCATCCGGAGACTTGTACCTGGAAGCAAGATTGGCTCACAAGTGAGGCATACCTGTGGTATGGGCTGAAGCAGCATCAATGACCCATTTTAAGTATATCCTCACAGTTATAGCTCACCAAGCTTCAAGATAGACATTTTAGTTATAGTTTTAACTATGCTATATGAATCAATGTAGCATCTAACTTTGTCACTCTCGTGTCACTTACTTTGCTTTGCAACTTTGACACAACCTGGTGGCATATTACTTCTCGCTTACCTATCTGCAGACCTCACCTGTTACTCAAACTTAATTGCAAAGTCTACTTAAATATGCACTATGCTTGTCTCAATATAAAAAAGTGCTGATTTCAATGTACAACTGTTTGTATCTGACAAACCTATTCTTTGAAATATTTGTATATTGTGCAATCTTAGTTTTTTCACATGCACAACAAAAATAAAGAATTTAAAAAAAAGTTGCATCTAATCAGACAATAGTAAAAGCAAAACAAACTAAAGGATCAATTATCAGGTCCTAAAATACATGGAGCTGGACTATTTACTCCAAATATACTGAGAAATTGCTATTCAAATAAGCTGAAACTTTCCAAGGATATCCATTGAATGTATAAACACACAAAATTAGGTAGTCTCTGTAGACATAAGGATCTAAAACAGAGACACCATGATAAACTTGACACATTTAAACAGATTAAAACTCTTGTGAAATGCACTTGAGCAGATATCCCACCCTCTATTTTGGCAAATACCAATTAGGAAGGGATCTTCATCGATAAAGGGAAGTGCGGCTAGGCTATTGAGCAGTGAAACTTCAGAGACATGATCTATACACCAAAGCTGCTTCATTAAGCTAAAGTTGTTTTTGTGACTATAGTGTCCCTTTAAATAAGTATTTTCAGTGGCAAGCCAGGCAGTTATGTGTGTCAATTCATACTGTGGGGAAATCATAGTATTTTGCTCAAGACAAGGAACTTAGGGTTCCTAGTGAACCTGATGTGCCAGGATTTCGTGCAACATATGCACAAGAATTAAATAGTTGTCATGACAGTTGAGGCACCATGAAGAGTGGTCTTGTTTTCCAGCAGAGGTTTTAGGCTTTTCCAATTCAAGTTTTTTGCCAAAGAAGCTGACACAGATGTAGGAGTACAAGAGTCTGTTACTGTACTGCTAAAGGTGACTCGAAGCCTTCCTTGAATGGGCAATAAAGAAAATCTTGCAGAGGATGAGTTCCAGAAAAAGGATGTTGACGTGTTAAAAGTCTACCAGGCTGGCATTTTTTTCCAGCCTACCTGTTAAACCTTAAGTAAGTAACTTGGTTTCATTGTTAATACCAATAAAGAATTTGTGCAGAAATTAGCAGACACATCCAAAAAGCCAGTTATTATCCCACAAGATGCTTGGTATGTTGATATACACATGTATACAATATGTCTAGGCTACATGTGAATAGAATGTATATCAGATTCCAATTGTACAGCGCTACGGAATTTGCTGGTGCTGTATAAATAATTAAATAATAATAATAATAATCAGATGTAACTTACTTTGAAAGTTTTGATCTCCTGCTCAGCAAATTTAACTTTAACTACATACAGGAGGATCCTACAGGGCCTAGCTAGCTATTAACAGAGCAGGAGATAAATAATTCTAGTTTAAACAGAATTTACAATAAAGGAAGTGTAAACATTAGATGACTCTTTGCAGGAAGTGTTTAGGAAAGCTGTGTAAGTCACATGATACAAGCAAAAATAGGTTGCGCCAATAATACAGTCCAATATATTCATAGAATGCTTTTGTGCTTCTTAGTTAATGGCTCTCCAGACTTCGGCTTATAATCTAATATATGAAATATAACAAAGAGATGGCCGATAATAGTACAATATGTTTAGTGCTAGGTGTGGACTCACAGCACATATATGAAAACTAGCACTCACATTTGATGGAGCTATAAACCAGCTCTAAGTAAAACGCCATACAGTGGTATAATCCCCACTGACGGATATGTAGCTTTATAGATCAATATCTCAGCTTGAAGATAAATATACTGAAAAAAATATAAAAAACAAACAATAGTGCTCACTGTGGTAAAATACAAAAACAGGTAAGAATAACAGTAACTGTAAATAGTAAAAGTAGGGGGTTGAGGGTGTCCCTTACATTTAGTGTTTACAGCCTTTTCTTTAGTATCTTACAGCTGTTCATATAGCGCTTATCCTATCTTTTGTTTTTATTGTGTAAGTCACATGCAGGTAGGTGTGGCCAGGGATGCATAAACAAATGATTTAACTTCGAAATGGCAGAGAATTGAGCAGTGAGACTGCAAGGCATGGTCTATACACCAAAACTGCTTCATTAAGCAACATTTGTTTTCGTGACTATAGTATCCCTTTAAGAAAGTGATCTTATAGTTTTGTATGGCATTCTAGCTTAAAGGGACACTATAGTCTCCTGAACAATTTTAGGGTTATCCTATCATTATATATGGCAATCCCACTTAAGATCAAAATTAAGAAGAAAAAAACACCCTTTTTTTAATTAATTTAAGCTCGAGTTGTGTTAAGTAGATAGCTCCCTAATTTGGTACCCTTATGGATCAACATTTTTAAAGTTGCCAAATTAGGGAGCTATCTGCTAACAAGCACCCTTAATTTGGTACCCTTTGGCATAATGGGAGTACTGACATTCAGATTGTATCATGCTTCTATAATTGTTCTGAATTTCATTTAGTTTTGAATTGATCATTTTAGTCTAACCGAGATTAGAAAATTAACAAATCAAAACAAACTAAACCAAAACTACTTTTTCACCCATGCACATCTCTACAAAACATGGAGATGTTTGAAAACTGTGTGGTACAATTTAATATAAATGATATACAGGTGTGGAAAGCATTATTAATGTAAGTACCACAGTGTGTAGCGCAGATGCTAGCTAAGGCGAAGATAAAGCGAAGCTAGACAAGGAAATTGTGTGTGTGTGTCCCCAGTGCAATAAGATTTCTACTAGTAACGATGGCAGTCACCTGTTTACCACATCTAAGTCTTTCAGCACTTGATTCATTTAGGATAATAAAGGATTATGTGGCTCAAAGGTTTAAGAATGCCTGGTGCATGGTTATCGGGAGAGAGAACAATGTTTTAAGCGGAGCTATCTCTGATCATCTGTGTGTTTATGTTTTTATTTTGCATAATGTTTGCAAAAAAGTGCCAGGAATTGATGGGATTCTTACAACTGCTGCCCTTAAGATGAATCACCACGAGTCAGCCTCTGTTCTAGTTCCTGCAGACACTGAGAGGACGATCCCAGTTATCAGAAAATGTTTTTACACTTCGAGAATTGGCAAAAAGACAAAATAAAGCAAAAAGGTAAGAAGGTAGTCACGGAGAGTGGAAGATGACAGGCCCACTAATTTCTGCCTATTACTGTGCATTTCCTGGACACGGAATTAGAAACTGCAGATTTAGATTGCGAACAGAAAATAGAACACACAGAGAAATAATTTCACATAAACTAAGAAGCAAAGGACAAACAAATGGGTTATTCTCGGCATACAAATACCGTTCCTAAAGCTGCTCCGTTTGAGTCTCCAAACAGTAAAACAATCAATCACTAGGAATTGTGTAAAACAGAATAGAAAAAAGTAGAGTATTACTCTGAGGATGATGGAGGAAAAACACTTTTAAACAGAAAAAGAACAGAATATGAGCCGTCCCTGATGAAAATAAAAAAGTAATAAAAACTGTATCAATGTTATTTATTGTGTGTGATGATGAAAGTGTATTTATAAGGACTGATACTGTGATTGTTATTTGTATTTGAGGTTGAAGCAATGGATTTATTTTGCTGCTGGGTTCTATATTTGGAACTATAATGGTAAAGCCACAGAAACCTGATGACGGCGACCAGATAACAGGAATATATTCTGCAAGACTTTGAAACCTGTGTGAACAGTTATGGCATTTACACTCCATGTGAACTTAATTTGGAAAGTGATCTAATCAATTGTAACAGCAGGCAATTATAAAAGGCACTTGAGGGGGGATTGTGGAATATTGTAATTTGGCCAAGAATTAATTATATGTGTATTTGTATATAGCTGAAAAAGTCACTGGAAAGGTGTCTGCTGAAGAGTTAAACAAGAATCTACTGGAAGAAACATGCATCACTTGGCAATTATTTTTAAACCAGCAGTTGAACACTTTTAAAAAACAATTTACAAACCCAAATAAAGCAATAAACGATTATGAAAATTACGCAATAAATATTAATAAACTTCCTATAAACACGGTCAGATTTCATTATTAGGCAGGCCTCTCAGCAAGGGGAGTTTTTATCAGCCTCCCCACGCTGACCCCATGCTGGTATTCCAGTGGCAAAATTTTAGAAACTCGCCTTAAAAACTCAAATATTGTTATAATATATGAGTAAAGAGTAGAATATAAAATGTAAAAACAAACTCCACAGCACTGACACGTTTTGGCAATGTGTCTTTTTCAAAGTACATTATACGTTCATCTGAACAGCTCCTCTTTTTAAACCCTGGTTGGCGTGCTTTAATCCCTTCTCCTGTGCACTTCTTCATTCCTACGGTTTCTTCATTGTCATTTGCGGTGGCTGACGTCATTATACCATGACCTAATCATGTATCAAGGTCCGTCCTTTCTCCTTCCTTGTGGCCTTCCAAAGTGCCATGTTGCTATGTGATCCTCTTCCCATTCAGGGCAAGCATTAAGATGCAATACTAGGGTTTAAACGTGAACTGGTCCTCATATTCATGTCTTTTTTGCCGATATTGGCCATTAAAGTGAAAAATTACTTTATATCTTTGTATAGGACAATCAATATTATTAATTTAAGAAATCATTTCATTAAGTATAAATATACATTAATTAAATAAAACCTAAACATGTTGTTCAAATGGGGAACCTAAAACATTTATAATTAAATACTGCCAATACCATCAAAAATAAAAGTTAAAAAGTGTAATAAAAAAAAAGGTGCATTCTATACCTAAACACAGAAAAAGATACATATAAGACATACAAGCAAGTATAAAATAGATATTGAAATTAAAAAGGGGAGTGGCTCAGATGTACTGATGTACTTTAAAAAGACACATTGTCGAAATGCGTTAGTGCTGTGGAGTTTGTTTATACATTTGACCTTGTGTACATTTTATTTGTAATAGATCTACGGTAATGCTTTCTTCTCTTTACTCATTTATTATAACAATATTCGAGTTTGAATGAGAGTTTCCAAAATGTTGCTACTGGAAAAAAAACAGCGTGGGGTCAAAGGAACCATTTGGAGCCTAAATAGCCTGAGCCTGCAAAATCTGGATCAGCATCCTGTGAGTGAGACTCATTATATGTTCACTTGTATATACATATACATACATGCATTGCGTTTTGTTCATTGATTTAATTTTAGGCCAAACCGTACTCTCAGACTGTGGTACTATTGTATCCATTTATTATATTTTTAGCGTGTTATCTCACCCAATTTCTTACTTTCGGTAATCACACAGGTATTTAAGGAAGGGAACAGAGTAATAAGTTGGACAGTAATATAGGCAAGTAAAATGAGAGCACAGGGAAATCCATCTAAGCATATCCCTTGTTAAGTTATGAACTTGTTTGCTAGATAAGAACCGTATCATCTTTATTGTATTACTGGATATTCTGAAGAATGCAACAGTGTGTTATTGTTCTGCTGACGTACTGCATCAGAAAGAAGTCAGTTTTAAGGCACCCATATATAAAACATATTTCCAATCCCAAAATCACCCTTCAATGACAATGATTGCAAATTAAATGTAAATACTGCACATATATAAATTAGATGAATTCTATTATGAAGCTCTAATATTCATATTTTCATGGTTTATGTTTATGTAAGTAGTCCACAGGAGCCATTTTTCTGATATTTTTTTAAACAGACAAAATTATTTGGATTAAAATGGGTAATTGGAATACTGCAAAATATCAATATTGTGTATTTTCCAGGAAAAGGGAACAGTAAAACCCCCACTATATTTATATAGTTATTCATTATAGAAACATAGAATGTTTGCCCAATTTTCTAAATACTCTCATTAGGTCCCTGGCCTTATCTAATAGTTAGGATAGCCTTATGCCTATCCCACGCATGTGTAAACTCCTTTACTGTGTTAACCTCTACCACTTCAGCTGGAAGGCTATTCCATGCATCCACTACCCTCTCAGTAGAGTAATTGTTCCTGATATTATTTTTAAACCTTTGCCCCTCTAATCTAAAACTTTATTCTTTTAGCTGTGCTAGTTTTTTTTTTTTTAAATACTCTCCTCCTTAACTGTGTTGATTCCCGTTATGTATTTAAAGGGACACTATAGTCACCAGAACAACTACAGCTTATTGGATTTGTTCTGGTGAGTAGAATCATTACCTTCAGGCTTTTTGCTGTAAACACTGTCTTTTCAGAGAAAATGCAGTGTTTACATTACAGCCTAGTGATAACTTCACTGGCCACTCCTCAGATGGCTGTTAGAGATCCTTCCTGGGTCCTGGCTGCCTAAAATGCATCCAATAATTCAGTGTCTCCTCCCTCTGCATGCAGATACTGAACTTTCCTCATAGAGATTCATTAATTAACATAATCTTTGGACTACTTTAAAATATTGCTCATGCCAATTAATGCAATGCATGGCCTTTCTAGTTAGGCACCAAGCATAATGCCTAGTCTGTAAACGTGTAGAAAAACCCAGTTCTAGCTCTCATCTTATGACAGCTTTCATTTTATTTAGACAAGATGTTTTATCAAGAACTTTTGATGTTTTAACAAGCTAAATTATTGAAATCACAGGGCAGGGACTAAATGTTCTGCACACTTTACTTTCTCCTCCTCTCTTACTGTGTGTCATCATGGAAAGTTCTTGTTGAATAATAATATATAATAATATTGCTCTGGTCAAGACCGAATGAGGTTTTGTATGCTTATTTGTAAATAGCACATAAAACCTCCTCTTGTAAAATTGCTGGTTTTCTTAAGTCTTATGTCATCTATTTGAATGTTACTGTGTGCTATGTGCTTTGTTATAAGTTTGTAAATAGCACATAAAACCTCCTCTTGTAAAATTGTTGGTTTTCCGAAGTCTTATGTAATCTATTTGAATGTTACTGTGTGCTATGTGCTTTGTTGTGAGTTTGTTGCTTTAGTTAGTTTGTGTGTCATTTACTTGTATGGTGCTTAATGTTTGTCTCTAAATAAGTTTTTGTTAGGCCATAGTGATTATGTTGAGAGGCGGACAAACATGGTTCCTACAGTACTGTAAGCTTAGCTTTACTGATGAGGCCCCAAACAGTCTGAAATTATTGTCTGACTTTGCTGTATCTCTTGTAATGGTACACATCACCAATATAATTTTTGTGACCTAAGTGGGGACTAATTAAAGGGCAAGCTACTAAGTTTTTGTCTGTTCAAATTGTTATTTTGTCATCTATTAGTGTATGCTTCAGTGCAACTGCTTAGCATCTCCTTACGCTGAAAGTGTGGTCGACATGTGGACCCTATGCTCCTTGTACATTAGGGGGTATCAGCTATGCTTAACTGATGAGGGCCAAAGAAGGCCAAAGCAATTGTCTGGAGTTGTGGTACCTCTCATATCTTCTGTTGTGTTTTATTAGTATACAGAGCATACCTACACTTTGGTGTTGTACCCTGAGACTCTAAGACACTTATCTCATTGACTTCAGTGTAGTGCTGATCCTGCACTTGAAAGCTATATTTTGAAGATCTTGTTAATCTTGTTACAAAATATGAATTTATAATGTCACCTTTCTATTATAATAAATACATGTATATGTTGTTTAAATCAATTTGATTGTAGACATTGTAGTAAAAAATGTAATTCTCTTAGTTTTGCTAATGTTCTGTCCACACACTTTCACTTTACTAAATAAGTGAAGAACATAGTAAACTTACCTTTTTGTCACTAAGTCCAGTCACTTGATCAACAAATTCCTCTTGAATCATAAATGCAGCCAAGTTAGCTGTGTAACTTGCCAAAAAGATCACAGCGAAAAAAGCCCATATTGAAACAATAATTTTGCTTGTTGTACCCTTTGGATTTTGTACAGGGACTGAATTATTGAAGACCAATCCCCAAAGCAGCCACACAGCTTTTCCGATAGTAAAAGATGGTCCATGTGGGGCTGTAAAAAATTTTTTGTGTTAATACTTTTTTAAAATATATTTTTTCATTTGCTTATAACATCAAAATCAAGGGAAAATAGCACCATAAACACAGTGTCTAACGTTCATGAAAGGCATAGCAAGTAAAATGTTATCATTTTATTATTGCATTTTATTAAAGCCATTTTAGATCTTTTCACTAAAGTAAGAATTCAACGTGAAATTTAAATTTAAGGCCAGCGTAATGAAATTGAAAGCGTAACAGATTTAGAGATTTTTTTTCAATTTGGCATTTACATTTTAAAATTTAGCTTGAATTCACGTTGGATCATCACATTAGTAAATAATTCTGACACATCTATCTGGCAGATCTATCTATCTATCTACCCATCTATCATCTATCTATCTATCTATCTATCTATCATCTATCTATCTATCTATCTATCTATCTAATCTATCGGTGGTAGGTGAGATGTAGGGTTAGGTTGTATGAAAGGATAGTAAAGACTTAGGGTTCGATTAGAGATTTAGGAATATGGTTGGACTTCCTATGGATAGATGTTTAGGTCACATAAGGTTAGGAGGAGATTTAGGGTAGGAATGATTTATGGTAAGGATGGACTATCAATAACTGAACAAGCTGCACATCTCGGTAAGAATATAATTATTGGAGATTTAGAAATACATATATATTGATTGTGATATAGACTTGTTCAGCAACAGGGTTTTTAAACTTTTAAATGATACAACATGTTTTAGTTAGTAGAAATACAACTGATGCGTGTCTGGTAATATTTAATAATATTGAACTGTGTTTCAAACAAGTAAGGAGGCACTTGGGAAATGCTTACAGAACATTATTTTTCAATTCTTATTGAAATTTACACAGATTAATCTCTAATGTACCTTGATATTAAAACATAAAACATAAAACAAATAAACAATCAGACATAAAAGAAAAAAAAATCATGGAATCATTATGTTTTAACAAAATGTAATATACATTTTTAATTATTCAAAACAGCCACCTTTTGCAGATACAGTAGATAAACATTTCTACAATGAAAAGCAAATATTGTTCAGAAAGGTTTCTCAACACTTTTTCTGAAGTTCCCACACATTTATTTCACATGTGGATTGCTTTGCTTTAACCCTTCTATTAAAATCTACCATCTTTTTTTCTTTCAAGATAGTTCTAACATAGTCTGGAGGAATGTTTTGTCTTTATCTTGCTAAACAATAAACCATTGACCAACAAGTTGCATAACAGAGGCTATTACATGGTGCTACAAAATGCTGCAGTATTCTTTATGATTCAGGGCTTCACTAATTCTAAGTCGTTTTTTGAAAAGTCCAACAAAAGAGCCCCAGATCATAACGATTCCTCCTCTATATTTGATGGCTGTTGGTACACAATGCAGAATCGTCCTTTTGCCTACCAAAAGTCATACAAATAACTTCCCTGATGAACCAAACATTTGAAATCTTACATTTTACTGGTCCATCATACTCTTTAATCTTCAGCAGACCATTGGTGGTGCTTCTTAGCCGAGGAAAGTCTTTTTTATTTCGCCATCTTAAGAACTGCTTTTTATTTATTTTTCTACAGTCTATATTTTCGTTTTCATTATTATTATTCATGAAAATACAGGATAAAACTACTGCTTGAGTACAATTGGTGCAGCGGATAACATGTCATTACAGTTTCAACATAATACACTGTGACTATTATAAATGCAAGACTCACAACATAGCCGAAACATTGCGTATGGAATGCTTTACCTAGAAAAACATTACTAATCGATGTGGAAGAGTTAAGTATGAATTCCAGCACCTGTCACCGTGTCAGCATCTGTTCGTACCCGGAGGTGGTAATGGGAGAAGAAAAAGTGTGGGGGGGAGAGGGGGCTAGGTGTGTGTGCAGTTTTTTCAACTAGTGTGTGACAACGTACTCACTAACTCTTGTCATTTCGGTCAGTCAGGTTACCGCGTGTCCCCTAAAAACCTACTCTAACCATAGGGTCCAGGTCAGGGCACACTTGTCATCATTACCCCTGAGCACAGCAGTCATCATTTCCACATTATGGATCTCCTCAACCTTAGCTACCTATTGCTGGAAGGTTGACACACTGTCTGCATCCACATTGAGGGAATCAGGGTTTTGGCTGAATTTAGTGAGTGCCCTTGGTGGTCTGTTGGCGTGGTGCGGAGGTCAGGCGGATATTAGTAATTTTAGAATTCGAATTCCAATACAATGCCTTGCTATTGGAAATTAAGTCTCCAACACAGCTGCCACTCTCAATTAATAAGTAAGTATCACACTGGTTTATTAATAATTTTAATTGCATTGACTGATGTTTGATTAAAATTTTGCCTATAAATTATAGTGTTATATAGTTAGTTGATAGCTTAATAAAGAAACTTTGCTGTTTGGTTCAAATAAAATTGCCTGCTTGAACATTAGAGTGCCTAAATCTCTCTTTGTTATTTGCAGAATTTTGTAGCATGTCTCTTGAATTTTAGTGACTATGAAGCATTTGTCAGTGAAGATGTACATTTTGTCCCATTCCTGGTCAGTAAGGACCATCCCAGTCTCTTTACCCCATCAGGCAATACATTTAGGAGGAACCCTACTTCGGTTAGTAAGCATCATCATGTACAGTGTTGATACCCCCTTGGGGAGGTGGTTTGGCTCTAATTGAGGAGTAGTGATTTTTCAATTGAAAATAGTGGAAGCTTTCAAATCTGTTAGGCACTCCATATGGGTGCAACTCAGGCAGGGCCTTTAGTTGTCCGGCTGTGCACCAGTCTCTTACACAGGTCCAGTCGTAGACTAGGAACCCCTGAAGGTCCAGCGGCATGAGACCATCAGCTAAGTCTGGACTGTACAAAATGGGTGTTAAGGGGTTGCGGTTTCTGGTTAGCTGAGGCGAAAAGCGTAGGGAACACCAAACCCGCAGGGTAATGGCTATCTTAAGAACTTCTTTTTTTTGGTCTTCATCTGACTGAATGTGAGACTACATAGGCAAAGCTGTGATGGGACTCGACCTCCCATCTGCACTAATTCCTGTTCCGCCCAGAGTTTCTGAGATGAGTGGACATGCCAGTCCGTGACTCTATTTAGGTGGGCTGCTTGATAATATGCGGCTATTAAGGAAAAGTCCAATTCGTCCATGTTCTTGGGCAATGTCAGCTGGGCCCTGCTCACACATGCCCCGGTCTTAATCACTATTGTTAGTGATTGAAAAAAACGCTTAGTATAGAAGGTGAAGTAAGATGTTCATCTTAACTTTATTGATGCAGCCAAATCAGGAAATATATTGGTCCGCTCAGCATTGCAGGTCTGCCTGCACTGTGGCTAGAATGGGTAGAAATATAGAAATATAGCTTTTTTGTGCTCCAGGAGAAGGAAAATTGTGCTTTTAGGTGGGTCAGATCTTCCATCGACAAGGATCTTTAAGTGCTTCAGATCTTTAAGTGCTTCAGATCTATGATGTTCAATTTAAAATTGGACACTGACCCGAAGGTCCTAAATAGGTGGAGGAGGTTGGTTAAAGCAATCAGTGGTTGCCTCAGAAAAAAGAGCATATCATCCACGTATGCAGCTACAAAAGGGTCACGGTTCCTCATGGAGAACCCTGTAACACCCCTATCCTGTCTGACCACCTCCAGAAAAGCTTCTAGAGAGAGGATAGGAGAGTGGAAAGGAGGCAGCCCTGTTGGGTGCCATTCCGGATGGGGAATGGTTGGGATAATGCTCCACTCATTTACATGCTGAAGGGTTTGAGTACAATGCTGCCACCCATGTCTGACTATGTGGGCCACCTGATCAAAAGCCTCCTCTGCGTTGGTGGGCAGAACCAGTGTCTCCGTCCTGGTCTTGTGTGCGGCATAGATGATGTTCAGGGCTCTGATGGTGTCGTCGCTAACTTCCCTGCCGGGCATAAAGCCCACCTGGTTGGAATGAACAAGATTTTGGAGGCTAAGCAGGGTACCATGGCTTTTGCAAAGAGTTTGAGATTGGCATCGAGTGTTCTAGGGCGGTAGCTTGCACAACATGATGGTTCCTTACCTTCCTTAGGAATAACTGTTACTATTGCGGCAAGGGAGTTGCTCAGGAACTGGCCTCCAATCTGTATGGAGTTCAGCTCAGCCAAAAGTCAAGTGTGCAACAAGTCCTCGAACGAGCGCAAGTAGCTAACTGGGAGACCATCAGGTACTGGTGCTCTATGGGACTAAGATAGTTTGAGAGCCTCCCCTAATTCTTTAAGGGTCATGGACAAATCCAGTTCATCTGCCATCTCCGTGGTCAATTTCCGAGTAAAGTGTAGAGATAAGAACTTTGAAACGTGGCCTAAGTGGGGTTGGGATGCCTCACCTTGCCTTGTTTGTGCCAATTTGTAGAGGTCGGTGTGGTAAGACTGAAAGGCGTATAAGATTTCCATCAGGTATCTGGTCTCCTTCTGTCTCTTAACCTTAAACATATGGATATGATGCAGCCTCTGTTTGTTCTTCATCATTCTCACTAGGAGCCACACTTATTGGAATGCTCATAAAAGTATCCTTGGAGTGTGGAACAGTTTCTGAGATAGGAGATCCTTTAGCTTCCCCCAAGTCTCAGTCTTATGCCATTCAACCCGACAAGCTTAAAGCAGCTTAAAGTATTTTCTTCACAAATTAAGTGAGGTTTGCTTACATTGACCAGTGTTGAAGGGATATTCTAAGCAACAGAGCATCTTTAGCTTATTGAAGAAGTTTGAGTGTATAGCTTATGCCCTTGCAGTGTTACTTCTCAAGTCTCTGCTGTTTAGAGGTGAATTTACTTTGTTTTTGCACTCCTAACCACAGCTCAACTGGCTCTGAGTCACGCAACCTCCATGCAAAATGGTTCTTCTTCTAACTGATCTTACAGTATAGTGTGCTAACTTTAGAAATTAAAATTTCACATTCTGTTAATTGAATCCAACACAAGAGGCTGCTGTAGCCACCAGTGGGCAATTAAGACATCACTAGTTCTAAACACACTGTGCAATAAGGGAAGTTTAACAATTAGGCTTCTTTTACAAGTGGTATGTAGGTAGGCTGTGAGCCCAAATGGAGGGGAATTAAGCAGTGAGACTGCAGGGGCAATATATCAAAACCTTTTCACTAAGCTAAAGTTGCTTTGGTGGAGCTTAAGGAGCAACCTATAACTCATAGTGTCTTCTGATTATGTTGTGGCTTTGAGACTGTTAGACCTCTTCAGAGTTTCATACAGTTTCCAAGAGCTTTTTGATTATGTAGGAAACTGTACTCATTGACACCATGTTTTTCTTTGCAATATCATCAAATCTAAGGGTTAAGATAGCCTGCCTTTGTATGACACCTGCCTTTCTCCTGTCGTTATGATGCAATGTACTAATTCAAGCAGTGCACAACTATCCAAATAATACTTAAGAGTGTGTAGTAACACAATATGATCCAACACTATTTTATATAGAAAGAGGGATGGTGTGGCGGAACCAGCCTCGCCACTTGTGCCTGGAGAGGACTGCTTGCCAGCCTCTTGCCCTGTGATTATGGTCCCTGGGAGGTTTGGCCCTTGAAATAACTGATTTGGGCATGTTGTATTGTATTATGCTGCTACTGGCCCTTTAAGAACCATCTGGGGGCATACTGTGGAGTTACTGGGTGGCCACCATTTCATGTATCAGAAGCACATGGTGAGAACAATGGATGGCGGCCATTTTAACTCACAGACACTGTTGTGACTTTTCTACACGGTGCCATCTTGCCGGTATTTGGTGCACAAAGACATCGTGCAGTAGTTTTAAACTATACAACAGGGGACACATTATACAGTAATTATTTTTTATAAATTCTGTATATGTTCTGCGTAATCTGCATTAAACTGTATCTTCTAAACTACTGAACGAGGATATACTTTATATGGGGTTATTGCATGTTTTGGGGCCCCTGTGATATGTTTTAATAAACTGTATTCCTCTGCCTGTGATAATGAGATTATTCATTGTGTTCAGTAATCATATCACAGGCAGAGGGGAGGATTTTGTGTGGGAGTGTCTGTGTGTATTGTACGGATTGATTGGTTGTTCTGTAAAACCCTGTGGGCTGTACTATGTTTGTGGATTGGGAATAAAAGAGGCTATATGTGCCAGTACAGTCAGATTCTGCTTAACCCTCCAAACGAAGTGTCGTCTCGTTATTGGGGGGAATTGTATTGTATGCTGACTGCCAGGAGTGTAAACCTTTCGCATGGTTTTTCCTGTTCAGCTGTTTCCAGGATTCGTGTAGTTTGCAGTTAGGGAGATTGGTGCTTACAGTAGCTGCCTGTGCATCTGGAAAGGGGAAGATCTACTAAACGGCGGTTTAACCCTTTTATGCCTGGGGGTGCCGTTACAGATGGTAAAGTAATCAACAAAAGATGGGGCTTGTTTAGAAACTTTTAAGACCTTACTTCCCTTGCTGCAAAAAAACTTTGCCACACCACAACTAACTTACCTTTACTAGTTTTAATTAAATGTTATTACTTGCATTCAGTCTTGGTCCCCATCCAGAAATGTAAAGCAGTATGCCTGGTAGGGATGTGCATGGGCAAAAAATTTGGTTCGGAAATTCGGTAAGTAACAATTCGGACCAATGGCATTCAGTTCGATTTGGCACTTTGGAACTGCCGAACGTCGTCACTTTGGAACTTCTGCACTTCGGCCCTTCGGACATTCGTGGCATGAAATTCATACGAATGTACATTCGGAACTAAATGAACTGCACGTGTCTACTTTATTTATCCTATATAATAATTGGCTAAGGATATTTGCTCCGATGCAGTCATGCGCAGTAGAGACCGAGAGAGACTGCATGGAACAAACATCCCATGCCAGACTGCGAGGTTGCACATCCTTCAGGGTCCGCTGGCAGCCGCAATGTGACGCGTACAGGATATTACTTCATTGCACAAAAGGAATTAGCTTATTGCTCAAGATTCCTATCATCATTCACGTAATTTCCCATACCTCTCTCTTGCTTTGCCACTTTTCAGAAATCCGAATCACTTTGGCACTTCGGAGCTTCAGAGCTTCGGCGCTTCGGAACTTCCGTACCACCAAACTTTGTCACTTCGGAACTTCGTCACTTCGAACATTCGTAAGCATCCGAATGGCATCAAATTCGTACAAATGAACAAAATGAATCACACATGTCTTTATGTGGCCTATATCAACCCTTTCCAAGTTACCTCTGTGGGAACTCCAACCACCATTTCCTATAATAATTATTTTAGTTGGCCCTCTTTATTCAGGCCTTCCAGTTCATTGGTTTTAGCACACCACAACAGACTTGCCTTTACTAGTTTGGCTCAAACCTTATTACTTGCATTTGAACTTGGTCCCCGACCACAGATAAATATATGTTTTCATTTACTGCTTCTCTTATTTATCCCTCTATTGGTTACTTTATCCCACTTAATCTGTGAATCAAACTGAGGGATACGCTCCTATCAGTGTACTGCAAAATATATACAAATGTACATAATAGTTGTAATATATATACTGTAATATATATACTGATTGGCTCATTTTCGCACCCTTTTGTTTTGTCTTAATTGTCCATTTCAGGTTATTGACTTTTCCTGAAATTGCAAAAAAAATTAATGAAAAAGGTGTTAAAAGAACAACCTGGGCTCCATTACCACTCTATAACCACTTCATGTCATCGGAATGCACATGGTGATTGGAGTCACCAGGGAACCTCTTAAGGATTTAACACTGAAGAGGAAACCCCCCAGGTGTCTGGCTTGCTCTTCTATACTGCTTGTAAATGTGGAAGCATTTGCTTGAGCAGCAGTGAAAAGCAGCTGTTGCTCTTAGGCTATCACTAGTCACTCATAATGACTAATGAATCATACATGTATTTATATATATGACATTGACGCATAAGATATTATAGGTGGGAGAGAGTCAAACCATCATCCTGCTTGAATAAATATGTTCACAGTTGTGAGTAGTATAGGAGAGCAAGTACGTTGTTCTAAAAGGGACACTCCACTGCCCGTATACAAAATTAAAAATCACGGTTTAGTAGATTTACCACAAAGAAAAACATGCATGAATTTAATTATTCTTTTTTTTTTCCAATGGGGTTATATTTAAGAATATCTTGCAAAAGCTGCAGTTCTCATGTCTGCTGAGATTGCAAGACTTCCCTTTCTAACCCATCCCAGACTTTCTGTGGCAGTTCAACTACAGACTTAAACCGGCACTGTCATGGCGGCATCAGGTATTTTTTTAACTCCCTCCAAACTTTTGATTGTCCATCCAGTCACCTCCAAATGAGCAGAGGCTCCTCCTTTCACTTTTTTTAACTCTTTATTTCTTCTCTGGATCCAGCTTTTAGGCGGCGCCATCTTAGATGACTTAATCTGCCCACACTAGATCGCGCTGTTAAATTAGCGCTCATGCCCAGTTGTATACTTGAGCATTTGCTATTGTCCTAATTTCGGACATTATTTTGGCTTTTAGTCTATTCATCAGAAAGACAAATTAACAAATAGAAATTACATAGAACAAACAAAGACCGATTTGGTCTTCATTAGTTCATCTAGTTTATTACAAGGACTCGCGGCTCCCTCATTGTAATGTGTAAGAATTGAAGTGGCAGAGAGCTATGCTCTCCGCAACTTCCTAAATTCCTCCCCATGCCCACCCCTATACTCTTCGGGGGTCAATATGACCCCCATATTAGTATTAGGGAGGTTAAAATCACCCTCCTACCTCTACTTGCAGCTCAGCGAGTATGGGTAGGAGGGAGATTTTAACCTCCCTTATACTAATAAGTCTACTAAATCGTGAGCAGCCAGTAGCCTTTTAATTTGACCTTTTTGGGGGGTGAAGAACAGAAGAATTAGAAGAAATAAGACTGATGGTAAACATAATTTTCTTTTACAGGTATTAGATTTATTGCCCCCCCCCCCCATCACTATTATTAAAGTGGGTGTGGTAGGTAGGGATATTGATTTTTTTAATTGGGATGGCTAGGGGACTGGGGATCCCTAGCCATCCGGGGGGTCGGTAGGGGGAGGATGGAGATCATTGTTCGATAGGCATGCTCTTATTTAAATAATTGGGGGTTACACAAGGCCCTCTTCCCTGAATATTATAATTATGGCCCCCTGTAACAGGAATCGTGACAAGAGCTATGTCCCCAGCCAACTACTTGGAGGAATTTCAACACCTTCACAGACAACTCCCTCTTCACTGCCCTACTGAGAAGGAAATTCTCTGGCATCACTACATCACTACCTTTTGGGCACAAAATAAATAGAAATATTGGTGTGAATTCCCAGTGAAGCTACTAATAATTCATTATCGGTAAGGGGATCCCCTTTGTTGTAGCAACACCACAGGAGGGCTATCATCTGCTACGCCAATCGGACATTCCTTACAAAAGCACAAGCACAAGCACTTCATCTCTGGGCAGATCATTGAGACTACCACCATTTACCCCTTACCCTGATTTCTAGATTGTTGGGGACCTTGGAGTGATGAGGATGACAGGAAATGCAAACTTCTCGTACCAACCAACATAAGGCACTAACTATCAGTGTACCCCCTTAGCTTAAATATGACTTTCATTAATGTTATCTTAACCTACCCCAAAAATATGAGTAGCGTTGCTGCAAGGGGCAGGATGGTACAACGGGGAGAATACGACCCTGTAATTACCTAAGTGCAGCCACCTATGTGGCAAGTATTTTTATGACTATAGTAAACCAATGTCATCAGCCAATGAGTTCCCCTCCACTTACACCTCAGAGAGGACAGTTCTATACGGCCTATAGTGATCGATCTTTAATTTTTGTTTCTTTCAACTGTATATAGTTTGTTAATTTTTTGTTTTGTATACCTAGAGCTGTCTTTACGTCTGTAACATATTGCTGGGGAATCTTGACACTCCCTAATGAACCTTTACATGACCTTCAGCCCCATCTCCTCGCTAAACCAAAGTCCTCTTAAGGGACCTACACCACCTTCTATTTACAAAAACAGAAGTGGTTTAAATCTCCCAACTATTAAGGTGAAGGGATTAAATACCCCCTATAACAGACACAAATTATTCCGTGAGGCTTCCAGAGCCAAAGCACAACTCGCCTGCGTGCAAGATACCCACTTTTTAAATACTACCATTAATACCTTCCTAGATAACCTACACAAAACAATTATAACTGCAAAACAAGCATCCGCTCTCTCAGCAGCTATCTCTCCTGAGGAAGTGAAAAAAGAGATTAAGCACAAAAGTCCTGGACCTTATGGCCTCATTGCTACATACTACCAGAAATTTCTCAACACGCTCCTACCTCACCTTATTGACTTCTTTAACCCCTTAGTGACCAGACCACTTTTCAATTTTCTTACCGTTAAGGACCAGGGTTGTTTTTACATTTCGGCGGTGTTTGTGTTTAGCTGTAATTTTCCCCTTACTCCTTTACTATACCCACACATATTATATATCATTTTTCTCGACATTAAATGGTCTTTCTAAAGATATTATTTTCATCATATCATATATTTTACTATGAAAGAAATTATATGATTACGCATCGACAACCGCCAAAAAACACCCAAGATAAATAGCTTCTAAATTTTGTCCTGAGTTTAAAATTACCCAATGTTAACAGGTTCTTAGCTTTTTTTGGAAAGTTATAGGGCTATAAGTACAAGTAGCACTTTGCTATTTCCAAATATTTATTTCAAAATTAACATTACATTGTAACACTGATATCTGTCAGGAATCCCTGAATAACCCTTCACATGTATATATTTTTTTAAAAGAAGACAACCTAAGGTATTAAACTTGGGGTATTTAGACTAGTTTCATGCAACCATTTTACCACCAATCTATGCCAAATTAAAAAAAATTATAATAATTGGTGATGTTTTTGACACACATAGCAATTTAAAAATACATGTATTGAGAACTTTAAGGGTTACTGCCAAAGAACACCCCAATATGTGTTCAGCAACATCTCCTGAGTATAGTGATACCACCCATGTATAGGTGTTTTGGGTACTCTGGGGGCTAAAATACCTTATTCGGAGGGTGCGCATTCCAGTTTTCCAACTTGGAATTTTCACAGCTGGTCATCATGCACCCATGTCCTATTTGGGACATTTTTGAAGCCAGCCAATGTAATTTACCCCCATCAAACCATATATTTTTTAAATGTAGACAAGCCAGGGTATTCAATATGGGGTATGTTCAGGGGTATGGGGTATGTATTAGTTTGGGTGTTAAAAATGCAAAAGACAATTCTGAATGCTAACTTTGGCCAGTGTTTGTGACTAAGTGGCTACTAAGAAAAACTGAACATACCTCATTTGTCTTTTTTTGCAAATGATATGCCATCATGTGGGTAATTCTAATTCCTGGGCTACCATATGCTCTCAAAGGCAACATAACCAATCTTGAAAATTTCGATGTGTAAAAACAGCCTTATATTTGACCTTGTAACTTTCAAAACACTATAAAAACTGTAGAAGGGGGGTACTGTTATACTTGTGAGACTTCACTGAACACAAATATTAGTGTTTCAAAACAGTAAAATGTATTACAACAATTATATCATCAGTGAAAGTGCTGTTTGTGTGTGACAAATGCAAAAAACGTCACTTTTACTGACAATATCATCGCTGTGATATATTTTACTGTTTTGAAACAATAATATTTGTGTTCAGTGAAGTCTACTGAGTTAAACAGTACCCACCATGTACAGGTTTAGGGTGTTTTGGAAAGTTACAGGGTTAAATATAGTACTAGCAAATTAAATTCTCTAGACTTTCAGCCTGGGTTGTTAGGCAGGTCCCCCAAATTGCAATCAATAAAATTACTTAATTATGTAAAAATATATATGCATGTAGAATTTAAATACATATACATATTTATATATTTGAAGTCTACGTGTATATTTAGGAAATTATATTTTAGAGGCATGCCATCAGAGCAGCTGGAAGAGATCCTGATCGCTTAGAGCCGTCTAAATTGCAACGGGAGTATCAGGTACGTCCGCGGTCCTTAAGGGAAGGGGTTATTATAACATTATCTCAACAACAGTTGACACTCCAATAGAAGTGACACGTGCCCATATTATCACATTACCAAAACCAGGAAACAAATTCTCATCTCCAAATTGTATGCAAAAATTCTAGCTAACAGATTGGGGCCTCTCCTCCCGACGCTGCTAAACCGTGACGAAGCTGGCTTTGTGTCTTGACATCAAGCCTCAGACAACACCAGTAAAGTTATAAATCTCATTCACCATGCTCACGCCTCCAAACCCCCAAGCCTGCTACTCTCTCTAGGCACTGAAAAAGTATTTGATGGTGTCCACTGGTCCTACATCTTTAATATATACTAGATTTGGTCTCCCATCCTCATTCGTTTCGGTCATTTATTCTCTATATAATAACTCATCCACTTCTGTTGTATACTCCGGATTCCTTTCCAAGATCTTCCCCATATTGAACAGGAAAAGGCAGAGCTGCTCTCTATTTCCCCTTCTATATAACACAACATTAGTACATTAGCCACATCTATAAGGGACAACCCAAACATTCATGGTGACCCCATCTCTCAAAGTCAAACATACAAACTAGGGATGTTCGAGGATGACATAATGTTCGTCTGAACTGAACCTCTTATATCCCTGACCACCCTAAACAATACATTGTGAACCTTTGGAGAAGTGTCATATCACAAAATCAATTTCACCAAGTAACAAGCTCTTCCACTAGAGTTGTTGCAGCTAAAAAACCTAGACAGCTCTCCAGGCATACATTATACCATAACAGAAAAGATGGGGGCTTTGGATTGTCATGCATGACACCATACCAAAGGGGGGGCAATCTTGGCTCAACCTGTCTCATTTTTCGCGCCTCCGGGAATCCTACAGTGGGTTGGCTTGAAGGACTTCAGTATAACTCCCTGGAGGGTTCAATATTTACTCAAAACACCACTAGCTGAGAGACCCACGGGTCACACTTATTACCAACCACTAGAGAGTCCCTCTGGTTATGGGATGGACACTGAAAGCCCACTCTTTCACAACAAACCCCTCTGATAACAGTCCCTTAGAATATCTGTAAAGGCGCATAACCTCCTTATCTTTTCAGTCAGGGAGCGAGTAAGGCCTGCTAATTGTAGAAGACATTCTGAAAATAAAAGCAGTGTGCCTTTTCTGTTAAATACACTCAAATGGTAACCTTTCCCACCAATATTTTTTTCAAATATTTACATATCTACCACTTCTTTGCACATTAAAAGTCAGCTTCTCCACACTTGCATCTAAGCATGTCTGGACTAAAAAGATACTGTTGACATTTATTAATCAGTAATTATTTAGAGTTCTATTACAAGTGTCACATGACATTAGGTTTTATTCTGTTTTATGAGCACATTTTTCTGTTATTGGTTCTTAGATACATCAATCATATATTTCTTTGGCCAGCTGAATAATTTCTTGTTTTACCGAACTGTATTATTATTATTTATAAAGTTCCAACAAGTTCCGTAGCGCTGTACAATGGGTGCACTGACAGACACGTATTTGTAACCAGACAAGTTGGACGCACAGGAACAAAGGGATTGAGGGCCCTGCTCAATGAGCGTACATGTTATAGGGAGTGGCGTATAGTGACACAAAAGGTAAGGGTAGGGTAGAAAAGTAGGTTGCTAGGATAGTTTGATGACAGTTTCAATGGCAGTTTCAGGAGAGGAATCAGGGTGTGGGGATGGAAAGCTGTTCACAGTATAATTGATATGCTTTCCTAAAGGCATAAGTTTTCAAAGATTTTTTGGAGGAGTGGAGATTGGGTGAAAGTCAGAGATTGGAAGGGTGTTCCATAGGAATGGTGCAGCCCTAGAGAAGTCTTTAAGGTGAGCATCATGTATTGAATCATCTATTGAATGATTCAATTGAGACAGAGGATTCTGTTGCACTACTGAAGAACGTCTAAATGCTGACGAAACATACATTTTAAACAAATTTTTTTTAATTATGCACTTGAGTTATGCATGTTAGCCTATATTAAAATATTTCTAAACCAATATCTAGCTAATGTTTATTCGCAGTAAGGTGCACGGAGGGCTAAATATGTTAGGCAAATGTACCCATTATGTAATAACTTACCTTGTGCTTATTTCATTTTATGTTTTGATTGTATCCTTTGAGTTCAATTTATTAATTCTGAAAAACTCAGATTCATGACAAAATTGTTATTTACTAAATGAGTAACTCTGCAGAAATATGAATTAGTACCCCATAGAAACCACACCATTTGGTATTCACACTAAATGGTGTTACAGTTTCAAGGATTTCGAAAATACCTTTATTTCTTGCAAAAATATTATGCCTAGTGAGGCTTACTGGACAAGCACTTAGAGTCAAGAGCAGTGGAATGTCCAAAATATACGTAAACATAATACTAAAGGGTTTAATATATTATTAATAGGGTCAAAATATCCATGGAGACAAGATTAATGGTTTCTGAAGTAGTTCAGTCAACACAATTTTCATCCTACAGAGAATTAAACTACTTTTTCATACTACTAAACGTGTATCCCAAAATGAATGTTATCTGCATACCAACTACAAATGGAGACAGTCTTGGCTACACATCTGGTATTTTAAACATTTTCAGATTGTTCCTAAAACTGTAGATTAGTGTTATCAGCATTATTTGCATGTGTTACACACATACACATACACAAACACACACACACACACTCTTTATCTCACTTACGCTCTCCCTAACAGGGTTATTCACTAAAGTCCGAATGGCCCAATACGGAATTGTGTTAAGACGGCAAAATTTAGATATTGTTCATACTATTAACCAATGTCTAGATTTTTAAATTCAGGCCTTGGTCTTTCTATCAGTTGGATAAAACACTTCTGGATGACTGAGATGCGGGCATGAATGCTTCAAACACTGACCTGGATGCTTTAAATTTACTCCTGGATTTAGAAAACGAAAATACAAACTATTTTTCAGCTGGCTGCATAGTTAAAAAACACTGGGCGGGGGGGCGTGCCTGGCTTCCGGCGGACTCGGTCGCATGGAGTGAGTGCTTCGCGATAAACCCGACCTGATAAGCGACTTACTCAGCAATCTGTATATTTTACAATACTTCACAGAGTTCACATACACGGGTGTACACTATGTCACCACCGAAACAGCTGAAAATGACGGACTCACAGAGAACGAGGAAGAAAGATAAAAGAAAAGATTTCCAAGATGGTGACGAGGAATCAGCCATGATGTCGGATGGGCCCTCTGATCAGGAGTCAGCCTCCTCCAAATACTCTGATTCCCCGATCACCGAACGGAGTCTCCACAAAATGCTACAAGAGCTCCGTGCAACCATTAGAGCAGACTTCCAGCGGATTGATGAGGACCTCCGCAAGGAAATCACCAATATAGGTGAGAGAACAAGCCACTTAGAGCATAAGTCTGAAGAATTATGTACTGCCCATAATGAAGTGGTAGACAAACTCCACTCACTATCTGAGGAAAACAACACTTTGAAATTGAAATTAGCCGACCTGGAAGATAGATCGAGGAGGCAAAATGTTAGATTCCGAGGTGTACCAGAGGATGTCTCTCAAGATGCACTCCCGGCCTATATCCTCTCAATTTGCAAGTCCTTAGTCCCAGATTTGCCCGACTCTGCTTGGGCATATGACAGGATGCACAGGCTCCCTCGCCCAGCCCGCTTATCTCATGAAGTCCCAAGAGATGTCATTGTCAAATTTCATTATTATGCTCACAAAGATGCCCTCTTAAAGGAAGCAAGGAAATCTCCTGATCTCCCTGATCCACATTCCAACATTGCATTATTCACGGATCTATCTGCCGCCACCATGGCTAAACGCAAAGAATTCATCACAATAACGAAAACACTGAGAAACAATAAGGTGCCTTACAAATGGGGATATCCTACTAAGCTGTTAACCTGGCGCCAAGGCAAAACACGAGTTATTACAGACCCAGAAGACGGAATGAAAGCACTAAAGGAATGGGGACTTTGGAACAATGCAGACACGCATCAACAACGTTCAACCGAAACCTCTGCAAGAAAAATACCAGCGGAGTGGCAAATGGCCGGAGAGAAAGTGAAGAAATGAGGAAGAAGGCAGCCGCGACTATTGTAAGACATGGAGAAGATCTGGGTATATTCATAAACTGTCATGGTTTGGACACTGTTAGCTAAAAGTTTGTCACATCAGCAAGTGTACTGCAGAGAGTCAACAAAATGTACATAGTTGTAGCTTTGCCTGCCGTCCCTCAAGGTAAATTGCTAATTGCATGACGGCGTACAATATAAATTAAAAAAAAAAAAAAAAAACTGGACCAAACTTCTTAAATGTTATGTGTCATAGTACGTGTGCATATATGCCCCTTTGGTAGATCTCCTTGTCTCTCTCTTACTCTGTCTGAAGTCCGGCAGCGGCGAAATGCCTTCTGCTTTGTTTCATTATTGTTTATGACGTTTAATAGAGTTTGGTTTATTTAATTCAGGTCATATACATATTAATCATCAGGTCGGTAGAAGTCACCTCCACCCTCCTTTAGGGTAATTTTGATAATTACCTTGCGCCATAACAGGCGCATCCGGGATTCTAATGGACTCTGATTCCCTTAAAAGATGTTGGACCTCCTCACACTCTGCATGAGGCATGTGGACATCTCTATAGGAATCAAAACAACCTAGAAATATTGATGTGATGAAACAAATTTGTAGGGTGCGGTAGTCCAATCTTCATCATCATCATTGTTTAAGTTTTATAAGCAGCTACAGGAAATGTCTGGTAGAGGTTTGGTGAAGGTTGTTGCTAAAGGAAGAGCTACAAGTTACTAAATGCATAGGTGCACTCACTTTCCCAGCATGCACTGTAAATAATTACTCCATTTGAAATATACAACTGTTCACGTGTTAGTTTAGTCAGATTGTGTTTGTCTATAATTGTGGCTTAGACAAGTTTCAGGTCACATTTTTTTTTTAGTAATCAATGAAGAAATCCTGGTAATTTCAAAGAGTTCACAAAAAGTTTTCTTACATGTCTTACATTTGTGAGATCTACTGTGGCTGTGTGTGCTCAGTTGAAAGTAGCTAATGTAGTGTTCTAGTTAAATTGCATGATATTTTTTGTATGTTGCAGTGTATTTTGTATATGAATACTAATTTAAGTAAACAGTCCAGAGCGTTAAAGGGATGCTTTAGTGCCAGGAAAACAAAGCTGTTTTCCTGGCACCATAGGGTTAATAGGTCCCCCCCTCCCTTGCGTGTTAAAACCCCTTCAGCCACTTACCTGAATACAGCACCGATGTCCCTCAGCGCTGGGTCAGTCTCCGCCCATGCTCCTCCCCCACCTACGTCAGCCGGTGGGGGAGACCTAATGTGCATGCATGGCAATGACCGCACGCGCATTAGACTTCCCCATAGGAAAGCATTACTCAATGCTTTTCTATGGGAAAAATCTGACAAGGGAGGTCCTCATGCAGAGCGTGAGGACAACCAGCATCAGATAACGGACCAAAAGTCAGTTTGGATTCCGGAAGCGCTCTAGGGGCTGTCTGGTTGACAGCCACTGAGGGCAGACTTAGAGCTGCAATGTAAACATTGCAGTTCTTTGGAACTGCATTGTTTTACATTGCAGCACTAAGTGCAAAAGGGACACAGCACCCAGACCACTTCAATGAGCTGAAATGGTCTGGGTGCCTACAGGCTCCCTTTAATATTATGCTAAGTATTTGGCGTAATGCTACATTTGACAATCTAAAATAGCTACAACTAATATTTGCAAGATCTAGTGATCGTAGTTCATAGCACATTATTAGAGCTGGTAATTGTATTGCAAATTGGACAAATTTTGCTACAAAAATATTTTACACCTTTTTTTAGGTACTTTGCTATGGAGAGATTAGAAGTGCTCGTACGCCTACAATACCATGCAGTTGTACTCCCATTTATGCCTGGAGAAAGAATAATTTTGGTCATGTATATAACTTGCCTGTAGATACAATGTTTATGTAGAAATGTAATATTTGATTAAGGCTTCCCAATTCCAATGTACCAATGATGGAAAGTGACAGTCCTCTTTTAATGAAAACTGAAGGAAACACAAATGCTTAATCATTGGAACAAAAACAACTCCAAATGCAGATTTCTCGCTTGCAGCTTTGTAGCTCATGAAAAGCTCCCACAGAATCATAGTAATGGGAAGAGATTTTCAATTTAGTTACAAAAAGGGAAACAATCCTTCTTGATGCTATAGTAATGGACAAACTAATCTTCTTTGGATCATCAAGCTGCTAACATATATATTAACTATTATATCTTGTATATTTTGCTTTCTAATCATACAGACTCATTTCAAAACTAGTTACATAATATAATAAAAGAAAACTATTTAGACAGAAATTTCCAAATGTCTTTGCTCCTTTGTGAAGAATGATAAAGATGTATAATTTCCACTGCTGTAGACAAAATCTCCTTTCTTTAGTTTTTTGTTGGTTGACCTGCTGTGTTTTTATACATTCCTGTTAATGAACAGCTTACTAGGCAGCTGTCTGTACCGTCCCTGTATACATTTTTATAATAGCATTATATTCCCTTTAATTACTGATTACTTTGATTACTTGTATCCACCAGATTAAAACGGCATCTAGTAAAATATGCAACCATATTAATCAGATAACTAAATCCACCCATCAATATGAACAGTTACTGTACGATGTTATAGATCATTCCTCCTCTCAGAATACATCTCACAATATCTTTACCATAAAAGACATACTGTTATGCTAACAAATCTAGCAAAGGCCCGATTGAATCATTTTCCCACAATGAACGTAAACAGGCAATCAAAAAGGACACCCGTGGGCCAAAGCCCAGAACCAGTGGTTACAGTCATATATTAATTTGATTCAAAACCCAGTTTCTATACACTTCCCTCAATTAAAAAACATGATCATGCAGATCTCTAAGGAGGAAAAAAGACTTGTCCCAATTAAGTAGTTAAAGGCCAGTCTCATTGATGTCAAACTGTTTACTCAAATGCTATTACTATGGCTTCTCCCTCGTCCCTGCAGAATAATCCCCCCTGACCAGGCTTGTATAATTCCCTTATTTGAAGCTAGAGACAATGCAACTAAAGTAATACTTATTAACGCACACTAATCTATTGATTGTATACTTATTTTTATTGTATTTTATACACTTTTTCTACTCCTGGCATTTTTTATATTATTATACTATAGTTTTATTATTACTTTTTATCCTTCTATTTTTTATTTTTTACTCGGAGTGTATCCCGTCAAAAGAAATCCTTAGGTGGGGATAATTCCACCAGCGCTGTGGCAATAGAGCAGTACCTGTCTGCTCTATTCTTGTAAGTATAACTCTAATACATTTGTATTACCTTGTTGTTCACACTGAGAGCACTATTTGCTGTTTTATATATATTCCGTGGACATCTACCATCCAATACCGGAAAGGCGGACCTATCACCCCAGCATTAAAGAACAATGCATATCTGAGTAGGTCCTAGCCTACACTACAGGAATCCCAAGCCGGATAGACGAACCAACCATCTAAGTACATCCGATAGTGGGGATCAAACCACTAAGTGTCTTTTCTCCTAAAGCTGGCTAAAGCTCCAACAAATGTGAGTGAAATACATTTCCTTTGAATATATACCACATCTGGACATACAATATTTCACCATTGGCAGCTTTTTCTTTTCTCTTTTATTTTCACATATATGGACTACCTACCATATGGACGGAGCAACACTTGAGGAGTATTACCGTATCATTACACACCAGTGAGACTGTTTAAATTTCATTTATATTTATTATATTTTTCTATACATCCGGATGAACTTTACTTGATTTTATTATTATTGCTTATTTTATCTATATATATTTTTATACACTTTTTACTTCTTTTGTTCAAGCGCAGCCCTTGACCCCCATTCTTGTATTTTCTTGTTTTCAATAAAGGGTTTCCCGAGGGATCTCCCTTTTAGGGTTGCTGCTTAATTGAATTAGCGCAGACTCTTCCTCCTTTTTGTTTTACTAATCTATTGATGCCAAAAGCTTTTGGGTGTACTGGTCCTTCTTTCTTCTAATTTTCCAACACTTGGGCATTGGTCAGCATTGGATGTCTTGGATTATATTCCTGTACTCAAAGACAATAGCAAGAGTTAGAGTCAATAGACAACTCCCCAACAATACTACAGAATAACATGAGACAAGAATTTGACTTGTCTCCTTCCTTTTTATCTTGAGCCATTTCTCCAGATAATAAGGGAAAATCCATGCAAGGCATAGATTTTGATCTATACAAAATCTATTCAATATCTAATGAGGGAACTAGACAACTATAGTGAACTCTCAACTTTTAAAGTTACTTGGATAAAAGTGAGATTGTGGATTTAAACAATATCAAGAAATTCATTTCAAAGCTCATTTTCCCTTTTCATTTGGCAAAACAGTTTAAAAGATCTCTGGAGCTTTGCATCGCACCATCAACATTAGTATGTAGGGCTAATTTAATGCTTATTAGACTCCATAGCTAGAAACTGCAATAAATAAAATCTATTACACTTCAGTTGGTTTGTGAGAATTAACATAGCTATGATGATATCCTGCCATGGATATTATATTACCTCCAAATACATACAACTTTCATTAGCCCTTTTACATATCTATGCAGAAGCCTTCACCAATTTAAATGGTTTCAGAAAAAAAAAAAAACTCACTCACACTCTATTGGCTAGACATAAAGAAATAGAAAAAGCATGTTCCAAATGTCTATCATTTCTATGTAGCATACTTATTGTCTCAACTATTTGAACTGCCCTATCCTACTAGAAACTACTTTTAAAATATCATTTGTGTGTTAGAGGAGACAATGATGACGTTGTAGGTGACCCCTGTAATTGACTGCTTAGGTTTTTGTTACTGATCTACCTACCTAGCTACTGAAAGCTTAACTTACAACAACTGAGTGGGAGATAAGATGAGACAACCTTTTATGAAGAGGTACTGCAAAGTACCAAAGTAGTGACCCCAATGTCTGCCCTTAGTACTGGTGATTATATTGTTGATGATGACAACGCTCTTTTCACCACCACTGCAGGCATATTTACTTTATTGTGGCTACTCAATGAGCCAGATGAATTGCAAGAGAAGAGTCTGGAGAAGACAGATATCACTGCACTATCATTTTCTCTAGCTAGTTTAAATTATTTTCCTGCTGCATCTTCTCAACACCACCATAACCAAAACTACCACCACCAATTTCCTCTTGACTAGTTACTGTGCCAATGTCACTTACACCAACTATTATTGACTGTATTCATTTTTTTCACTGGTTTGTGATTTATTTTTTTAATTACTAATAATAATCAATTGATTTTCAGTGTGCTTCAGTGCCTGTGCTTTGAAAATGTGCAAGCTTCTTCCCTCAGCAATATATACAGTGTCTAACAGTTTATTGCACAAGTGAACCCTACCTGCACTGAATGTGTTAGGTCTTTTTTTTTTTTTGTAGACAACAAAACTATACGAAAATGTGGTGGTTGTAATGTTTACTTTTGGTATAAGATTATAGGGCATTGTTTTTTTCCCACACTGAAGGATGGTCACTCATGATACAGACTGGATATGTGGGAAAGCTTTTCAGGGTGAAAGGGGTAAATGGGTTGTGAATTGTTGTACACTCGCTTATTTCTTTCACTTTATGAAAAATGCTACTGTTGCTGCTATCCCTTTTTCAAATACATTTAATTGTAGGGATTTTGCTTTGCCTGTCTGAGTCTTGTGGTGTGGGTACACCTGCTCCCTCTGCAGACACAGCTGGGAGAAGTTGATAGGGACATTTTTTATCTTTTTTTATTTTCTTTATTTTTCTCTGGAAAAAGATAGTGGTTACTGGGCAACTGATGAACAAAGCTTTCCCACACTAATTCAATCTATAGACTCAGTGGCCATCCATCAGTAGGGAAAAAAACAACATACTAACATAAGCTTCTTGCGACTGTTTCAGGCTCAGTTAGGCAGTGCAAAATCACTGCAGTGAAAAGCATCTTTTCCATTGAAGGAGAAATTCAGACAAACAATATCCCAATTGAGAATTCAATATTTATTGGATGTGGTTCCACATTTAACTAAGTTACTTGATTCCTTTTGGGCTGAAGGAGTACAGTTGGAGGATACCTTGAAAGTTAGGATCATAATTTTTCCAAAGCCAAGAAAGACATTGGATAAATGTTCTTTTCATTTTTTCTCCAAATATCTTTAAGGAACAATGCTACTAAACCGTATGCTAAAACTTTGGCTTTATTGTCCCCTCTCTTGTCAATAATGACAAGGTTGGTCTGGTTATGGGCAGACAGGGGTTGGATGGTACCAGAAGATTTATTACTCTAACACACCTGATTAAAATTAATTGGACGCCTTCTTTGCTCCTATCTTTGGATGCTGAGCAGGTATTTAAGAGAATTCACTGGGGCTATCTGAGGGTGTTGCGGGCGAAACGCGTTGAAGCATGAGCGGCATTTATCTAAACAGAAGTGAAGGAGAAGCCACTTGTAAAGACCGATCCCTGTCTCCAGCGTTCTTCCAGGACTGGCACTGAATCTATCAGCATACAGATCGAGTGGGAGTTTCCACGAGCAGGACGACGGGCAGTAATGGCTTCTTATCTTAAATATATGCTTATTTGTGGTATCTTAGTGATAAGTACCACCTTTTGCACATGTAAGGGTTCCCTTTGGGGGAGAGAGTTTTTTATATTTATTTCTAAATAAATTAAAATTTTACGCTATGAAGTGTTTTCCTGTATCCATTTAAGGTACAAACAGATACTATGTTATACAGTGTATATAAAGACGCTGGATCATAGCTGAAAAGCAGAACTAAGCGACTACTCCCCAAAGATTTTTAACCAGCAGTCACAACGGTTATTTGAAATTGCATACCCAGTAATTTTACATGCGGTTAATTACTTATATAAGTGGCTCTATCCATTACTATAATATTGCATATAGAGGTGTCTGTATTTCATACCATATATATTGATAACCGATTCTGGGTTTTCAAACTATAGCACTTTCACTTATTTTAATAGTATCATTGAATGTAAAAATGTTTTAAAGAAAACATTTTTTTATGTGTATAGCAGCTTTTTTCACTTTTATTTTCTCAGTGATATTTATCTTGTACTTTTAACAGAGTTGCACTCTCCTAGTGTGTCTATATTATCTTTGAGATTAACTTGTTGCTTTCTATTGGGTAAACATAGATTTACATACATTTACAAAATATACATATGCAAATCATTAAAGATTGTGCATTTTACAAAATTGAAATGATCGCATTTATCAGTTAATGTATCTTCAAAGATAAATAGAATATTTTAGAAAGCAAAATACTAAAAGAACAATATGTACTCTTTTTGATTGTTTACAAAAAAGTGAAAAGAATCTTTATGTACAGATAAATCATTTTCTTATTCTTAGCGTTACGTTATGAATGAATCTTACAGATATATATAAAAAAAATAGCTTAAACACTATCCCAAGTCCCTATGCACATTTAAATAACTGGAGGTTTCTTAGTATTGCTCCAAAGGCCATTGAAGTGTAAGCTCATCTGCCAAAGTACGGCAAAAGGTGAGTCCTACATTAACAATTCACCTTGCTGCTTTCAGCTAAAAGGTAAAATCTGCAAGGAGACAGAGAGAGGTATTTTTCTAAACCCCTACACACTTATTAACCTTTAATAGTGAACACATTGGTTGAGGGGCAGCACTGTAACCTGGTAGTAATACAAAAGAAAAGACAAACATACAACATTAAGTCCTGTGCTTAAACTCCCACTACTCCTGGACGGAAGCAATGACTATAATACACATCAGCCACAAAATATACAATAAAAAAGGTAAAAGTTGCAATGGGTTGATACAAACCTCCAGTTATTTAAATGTGCATAGGAATTTGGGATAGTGTGCAAGTAACTTTTTTCATTTTTTTCTATTGTATGTATTAGGGCTAATGTATACTACAGGGAGTGCAGAATTATTAGGCAAGTTGTATTTTTGAGGATTCATTTTATTATTGAACAACAATCATGTTCTCAATGAACCCAAAAAACTCATTAATATCAAAGCTGAATATTTTCGGAAGTAGTTTTTAGTTATAGCTATTTTAGGAGGATATCTGTGTGTGCAGGTGACTATTACTGTGCATAATTATTAGGCAACTTAACAAAAAACAAATATATACCCATTTCAATTATTTATTTTTACTAGTGAAACCAATATAACATCTCAACATTCACAAATATACATTTCTGACATTCAAAAACATAACAAAAACAAATCAGTGACCAATATAGCCACCTTTCTTTGCAAGGACACTCAAAAGCCTGCCATCCATGGATTCTGTCAGTGTTTTGATCTGTTCACCATCAACATTGCGTGCAGCAGCAACCACAGCCTCCCAGACACTGTTCAGAGAGGTGTACTGTTTTCCCTCCCTGTAAATCTCACATTTGATGATGGACCACAGGTTCTCAATGGGGTTCAGATCAGGTTAACAAGGAGGCCATGTCATTAGATTTTCTTCTTTTATACCCTTTCTTGCCAGCCACGCTGTGGAGTACTTGGACGCGTGTGATGGAGCATTGTCCTGCATGAAAATCATGTTTTTCTTGAAGGATGCAGACTTCTTCCTGTACCACTGCTTGAAGAAGGTGTCTTCCAGAAACTGGCAGTAGGACTGGGAGTTGAGCTTGACTCCATCCTCAACCCGAAAAGGCCCCACAAGCTCATCTTTGATGATACCAGCCCAAACCAGTACTCCACCTCCACCTTGCTGGCGTCTGAGTCGGACTGGAGCTCTCTGCCCTTTACCAATCCAGCCACGGGCCCATCCATCTGGCCCATCAAGACTCACTCTCATTTCATCAGTCCATAAAACCTTAGAAAAATCAGTCTTGAGATAGTTCTTGGCCCAGTCTTGATGTTTCAGCTTGTGTGTCTTGTTCAGTGGTGGTCGTCTTTCAGCCTTTCTTACCTTGGCCATGTCTCTGAGTATTGCACACCTTGTGCTTTTGGGCACTCCAGTGATGTTGCAGCTCTGAAATATGGCCAAACTGGTGGCAAGTGGCATCTTGGCAGCTGCACGCTTGACTTTTCTCAGTTCATGGGCAGTTATTTTGCGCCTTGGTTTCTCCACACGCTTCTTGCGACCCTGTTGACTATTTTGAATGAAACGCTTGATTGTTCGATGATCACGCTTCAGAAGCTTTGCAATTTTAAGAGTGCTGCATCCCTCTGCAAGATATCTCACTATTTTTGACTTTTCTGAGCCTGTCAGGTCCTTCTTTTGACCCATTTTGCCAAAGGAAAGGAAGTTGCCTAATAATTATGCACACCTGATATAGGGTGTTGATGTCATTAGACCACACCCCTTCTCATTACAGAGATGCACATCACCTAATATGCTTAATTGGTAGTAGGCTTTCGAGCCTATACAGCTTGGAGTAAGACAACATGCATAAAGAGGATGATGTGGTCAAAATACTCATTTGCCTAATAATTCTGCACTCCCTGTATAGTCATTGCTACTGCCCAGGAGCAGTGGATGTACAATAAAGGACAAGAAAGGACAAACATAAAAAAAGGGAAGGGAAGAAAAAATGTATTAATTTTGTTTCTCAGGGGTTATATACAGTGAGGGAAAAAAGTATTTGATCCCCTGCTGATTTTGAATGTTTGCCCACTGACAAATAAATGATCAGTCTATAATTTTCATGGTAAGTATTTTAACAGTGAGAGACAGAACAACAACAAAAAAAATCCAGATATACGCATGTAAAAAAAAGTTATAAATTGATTTGCATGTCAATAAGTGAAATAAGTATTTAACCCCTTCGACTTGGTGGCAAACCCTTGTTGGCAATCACAGAGGTCAGACGTTTCTTGTAGTTGGCCACCAGGTTTGGACACATCTTAGGAGGCATTTTGTCCCACTCCTCTTTGCAGATCCTTTCCAAGTCATTAAGGTTTCGAGGCTGACGTTTGGCAACTCGAACCTTCAGCTCCCTTTACAGATTTTCTATGGGATTAAGGTCTGGAGACTGGGTAGGTCACTCCAGGACCCTAATGTGCTTCTTCTTGAGCCACTTGTTTGTTGCCTTGGCTGTGTGTTTTGGGTCATTGTCATGCTGGAATACCCATCCATGACTATTTTCAATGCCCTGGCTGAGGGAAGGAGGTTCTCACCCAATATTTGATGGTACATGGCCCAATCCATCGTCCCTTTGATGCGGAGCAGTTGTCCTGTCCCCTTAGCAGAAAAACACGTCCCAAAGCATAATGTTTCCCCCTCCATGTTTGATGGTGGGATGGTGTTCTTGGGGTCATAGACAGCATTGCTCCTCCTCTAAACACCGCAAGTTGAGTTGTTGCCAAAGAGCTCAATTTTGGTCTCATCTGACCACAACACTTTCACCCAGTTCTTCTCTGAATCATTCAGATGTTCATTGGCAAACTTCAGACAGGCCTGTACATGTGCTTTCTTGAGCAGGGGGACCTTGTGGGTGCTGCAGGATTTCAGTCCTTCACGGCTTAGTGTGTTACCAATTGTTTTCTTGGTGACTATGGTCCCAGCTGCCTTGAGATCATTAACTAGATCCTCCCGTGTAGTTCTGGGCTGATTCCTCACCATTCTCATGATTATTGAAACTTCACAAGGTGAGATTTTGCATGGAGCACCAGACCGAGGGAGACTGACAGTTATTTTATGTTTCTTCCATTTGCGAATAATCGCACCAACTGTTGTCACCTTTTCACCAAGCTGCTTGGAGATGGTCTTATAGCCCATTCCAGTCTTGTGTAGGTCTACAATCTTGTCCCTTCCACCCTTAGACAACTCTTTGGTCTTGACTATGGTGGAAAGTTTGGAATCTGATTGATTGATTGCTTCTGTGGACAGGTGTCTTTTATACAGGTAAAATACTTTTTTCCCTTACTGTAGGTGTTCTTTATAGGTCAATAAAGACCTTCAAGGTTTTAAACCCTGGGTATCCAACCTTTTGGCTTCCCTGGGTCACATTGAGCGAATATATATTGTCTTGTGTCACACATAAAATATACAATATAATTAATTTAAATATTAAAACTTCAAAAACTATTTTCTTAATATTGCTTTTTCATTTTTTTCAATGTGGGATTGCGATATTTAAGGATACCCAAATAGGAAGCTTTCTACAAAGTAAATAAATATGCACATAAACACACACAATCATAGATATATATGCAATCACAGACATACACAAACACAATCACAGACCCACACACGCACACATTCAATCAAAGACACACACACACATAAATCACAGACCTATACATATAATCACAGACGTATACACACAATCACAGACATTGAAATACACCCTATCACAGATATCCACAAACACAATCACAGATCCACAAATGCACACATACAATCACAGACCTATACACAAGTTCTCATACATACGCACAATCATTCACAGGTATATGCACAATCACAGATATACACACACAATCAACACCTATACACACAATCACTTACATACACACATATAATCAGATATATACACATACATACACACACATGATCACAGACTGCTTTAAACAATGATACTGTGACTTCTGACATTTATCTTTTAGTGTGGCAGGTGTTTTTGCGATTTTGAGTGATGTAGAGTTTAGAAATTCTACCAGTTACTATTTGTCTTTCCTTTGGAGTTTGTTGAAAAATGTTTTTTTACTGTCTTTAAATATACCATTTTTAACAATGCTAAATATACTGGATTCCTGCTGCTATTAATGTACCAGTTATCAGTTTTAAAACATTTCTCTTTTGAATGACAATCCATGAAAATACTTACATTCTTTAAATTGCACATTAGAAATTTATCTTGCTTAACGTGTGATTTTTCTGTTTCAGGCTATATTTTTTGAAAAAGCAAATTACATCTCTAGGGAGACATTTTAATTGAGCATATTATTTTTGAACTGTATTAATACTCTAAATGGCAATGTTTGATCTCCAAGATATTTCAAAACTCTTTAGACAATTTTTTTTTTATTAAGTTGTTTTGAATTACACATTCCAGTTTGCCCTCAATAGAACATTTTCTTTTAATGCCATTGTTCTTTATTTCTATTAGCGACTTTCAAGCGATCCTCCTAAATAGTATTTTAATTTTCTAGAATATGTTTGTCATTCACTAAATGTAATGACTTAGAGGGGTGGACTATACTTTTCCTGCAATAAATTGTCCTTACACAAATGATGGGCGGGAAACAGCTTATTTTATTACTTTAATACTTATTGGTGGAATGTGATTTTCTTTATGCTTGTTGATATTTAATATGTTAGTAATGAAAACCTAGACTAAGTTTCAAAGTTCTATCATATTAAGCTTTTTGGTTGTGAACAACACAATGTGCTTTATAGGGGTTAGTTGATATTTTCCCGCCTTTTACAAGACACAACAGAGTATAGTGCAGCGCTAAACAATTTGTTTTTTAAATGAGTCAGAGCTTACCCATGGGGTTATGCGGCATGAATGATTTCATACATACAAAGGGAAAAACAAAAAGGTATATAATAGTGAAATAGTGCTACAACGGAGTGAACAAATCGTAATATAAATAGGGAATGCTCACAATTGCAGAGCCTTTAAAACGTTATGGCAATGAACGTGCAGGCTTTCTGTGCCTTTCTGTGCCTTTCTGTGGTAGCAACAGCAACCTTATACTTATATATCTATAAGAGTCAATTGTAATCTGTGAAATTGATGTATTATATTGGTAAACTGACAGCATTTTGCTGGAAGATCTTATTAGAAGATGTTTCAGCAAAATGACCCAAAAGATTATATATATGTATATAAATAAATAACATACTCAGTTAACAAAGGGAGTGTTTTGTTTAGGTAATCTCTTCCTAGCAATGTTAATCACTGTGAATTAAGGCCAGAAGTTAGGCTTTTGTAGTGAGATGTTAATTATTAACTGTAAGGATTCAAAGCAATTAAAAAACGTATCAGGTAATTTTGAGTTCATTTTCATATAGTTTAAATAGTGTAGAGAATGTCTCAATATTCTTATAGTTAGATGTTTTTATGTTCTTGCATTGATGCAATTTTAGGATTGTAGAGACCGGTTTGGAGTGTTTGTGCTACCTTATCATTGGGAACTGCTCACCAATCTCTCTCTGGCTGACCTATTAACTATTTGCAATGATGACCAAAACACATGCAGGCCGAAGAAACTGAGATGTTTACTTACGAGGACATAAACTTTGCACACAAGTACCTGGAAAGTGAACTGATGTCTAATGCCGCAAGTTTTTAAATAATCCTCTCGACAATTGGGGTGGTGCAAGAACATTGTGGTGAAAATCCAGCAACAAATGGAAATACTAATAACTATGTGAAACCTTATACTAAATACTAAAAACTATGTGAACATTGACTTATTGTCAGCCGTCTTGCTACTATCAGCCATTTTATCGAAAATAACTTATGCTGTACAAACTGATTAAAAAATGTTATATATTTTTGAAAATACTTATTTTTTTATTTTTGCAGAGTTAGCCGGAGAGAGAGAGGAAGTGTAAGCGGAACCCTGGGATGGATGTAGAATGTGTGTTTTGGTGTATGCGGAGTGTACAAAGAAAATATTTAATATGCAGCCGAGATCACCTCCCACCTGGTTGCATCTTTTTTATGGATTTGATTGGACTTTCAGAATAGGTGACTGGTTGGGAGGATTGGTGAGGAGAATAATAATATGTGTGAAAATTTAGAAGGGATGTGCTGTTTTAATCTTATTTATCATTCAAATCCCATTCATAAATACCTAGATGACATAAGGAGGGTGTTGACAGACATAAAACAAGACTAGGGATTCTTTGACAGGTTTGACTGGACTTTTATAGTAGTTGTGTTTTGCTTGCTTGTGCTGTATTTATCTCTGTATTTAAGTGTTTGTGTATTGCAATTAGGAGAAAGGCTAAATCCTCAGCCATGGATTCTGATGGACAATACCTATCCCTACGCATAAGATGACAGCTGTTCTGTAAAGGAGGAGCAGGACTTGCACGGTCGTGGCCCCCACTCAGATTTCCAAATTCTTTGTTTTTTTTCCTGGTTTCCAGTGTTCCAAATTGTTTTCTTTTTTTCCCTGACCCTAGATTACTGGACAAGCCAGTCAATTTTGGAGGTATGGCAACATACCCAGGTATTTTTCTCTGTACTTATGCTGTATACTTTGTGAACAAAGGAGGGAATTGATGGAATGTGATTTTCTTTATGCTTTTTGAAATTTAATATGTTAGTGAATAAACCCCTAGACTAAGTTTCAAAGTTTTAGCATAGTAAGCTTGTTGTCATTATTTTAAGAGGTCTTACACTTATAAAGGACTTATTTAGAGATTAAGAGAAAGCAATCAAAAATAATTATAATACATTTTAAAACCACTGTACAAGATTCTGGACCCCCTTTGGGATTCTGGATTCCCTTTAGGTATCAAATGATACTTCACGTGAAACATGACAAAAGTGTGTCCCCAGACTATTAGTAGACATTTACCTTATTGCCCCACTGGAACACAAAGTAAGGGGAAAATACAAAAATTATAAAAATTACATTCAATAAAGCTATCACATAAGAGTATGCATATAGCTGATAGGAATTTCATAAAAGCATATTTTTGGCTTTTGATTTTTTTGAATCTAAAATACATTTTGGTTATCTGGATCTCAAAATTATAATATATTAAGATTCTCTTTAGATTAAAAGGCAAAGTAATCTAGTGCTTAGATATTATTATTATTATTATTATTATTATTATAATAAATGGAAATCAGTCCTAGCTATAAAATTCCTTGTGAGTCCTTGTGAGGCTACCTCCAATTTGAGAGTTACTCACCAGCAGAATCATTAAAACCATCAGTCTTTTAGTGTATTCTATTTCTGCTAACGCCTCAATAGTTTAGAAACTAATTCTACAATCCTGTCCAGACATACACACTGACAGGAGCGTAACTAGAAACCTCAGGGCCCGGTGCAAAAATCTGTTAAGAGCCCTACATCTGCTATAGAGCAGAGGTGACCAATAGGTCGTCCCCCAGCTGCCTTACAAATTATGTTTTGCCAGCTGTGGATCTGCAATTTACCTAGTCTCACAGGGTTCTATTTTCATGCAGTATCTGTGAATCTAGGCATGTTTTTCTATGGAGTTTACTTGTGTGAATGTTTGTATTTGTGTATAATGCTGATGTTTGTGTGTAGTGTTAGAATTTAAATGCAGGGGTGTGTGTAGTGTTTCTTGCATAGTGTTTGAATGCAAGATTTCTTACGTGATAGTGTATAAATGCATGGGGGGTGTTTGTCTGTAATTTTGGCATGTGAATACAGGGGTGTGTTTGTGTGGTTTTGGTTTTTATTGTATGTATTGCGGCTATTGTGTACTTACTAAAACTAAAACAGCAAAAAGTTACTAACTTATGTTGCAAAAGTTATGAGCACTTTAGCTCTCCATACAGATAGTTTACCCCAAAGCTTGACTAGCCACCACACTAGGACATACCGGTCCTGCATTCCCCCACAGTGCACATGGACTGCACCACTCCCCTCTCCCCCCCCCTGGGGACTTATTATTACTTTCTTTATTTGTTGGTTTTCTTCCTTTACTCACACTAACGCCTGTGCTTTTTCCCTCCTGGATAACCCCTCACTTTCTCATCATTTAAACAACTATGGTATTCAGAGTTGCAGTTACACTTGATCCCACCACAAGATGTGGATATAGCTGGACTTATCCACATCCACATCCACATTCCTGACTTCCATCTTGGTACATTGGCCTCATAGTTCATGAGAATATAGGAACACATAAGCATTCCCTGTATGCCACCAAACTATGAAACTTTACTCGCACAACATATGGGAATTAAACACCCCACATAAGCGTAGAATGCTTATGGACGAGGCCAAACAGATCAAAGCTCACATCCTATGCGTTCAAGAAGCACACTTTGTTAAACTCAAAATCCCATCCTTTGGTACCAGAGATTATCCTATACAATACCACGCTGCACATACATCCAAGTCGAGGGGGGTATCCATCCTTCTCCACAAGTCTCTATCATTCAAATTACTTAAGATCAAAGTTTATAGTCAAGGCAGGTATATAATACTCACATGTAAAATCAACGACATAGAATACCTAATAGCGAATGTGTACAGTCCTGATACCAACCAAAGGAACTTTGTCCATAAAGTCTTAAACAAAATAGGGAAGCCCCACACTGACCAGATAATCATCTGTGGAGATCTGAATCATATACTAGACCACAATCTAGATTCTTCTTCTAAAGTCAGAAACAATAGCCTTAAAACACAGTCTCAATTCATAGCTAAACTTATCACTGAATTCCAATTATACAATGTGTGGAGAACCCTTCACCCTTCTGACCCTTCTACTCGCACCACTCTTCAGCACACAAAACCTACTCTCGCATTGATTATGTGCTCACCTCTGCCCCTATACTTTGCAGAGTGATTCACTGCACCATAGGTGACATAGTATGATTGGACCATGTCCCGGTCTTACGTACCATCACTGCGGAATTCCCTACAAGGTGGCGCCCACCTTGGAAACTCAATGATACGTTATTATATGACGAACAGTTTAAGGGGAACATAGACGTTGAGATACAGGCATATTTTGCTACTAACACTACTGCAGACACCTCCGCCTTCACACAATGGTTGACACATAAAACGGTTGTGCGGGGCTTATTCCTTAGCCAAGCATCACATCGCAAGAGAGCCACTGCTGCTCAACGTCTGTCACTCTTACGAGCTCTGAGAGATGCGACTACACAACACTGTATAATGAAAGAGCTTGGTTAAGTATACTCTCTCCCTTAATCGCCTCCCCATCCTCTCTTCACTCCTTACTTTTCCTAATTCTCTTTTTCTCTGTTGTAAGAGAAAATCGTTCACATGATGTCTACATGTCCAATCATGTTTGGTACATTTATACAGCGTGATTCACAGCTTGTAAACATTGTAACTGATGTCTACAAGCTGTGAATCACGCTGTATAAATGTACCAAACATGATTGTTGTAACGATGATTGAAATGTTATATAGTCAAATGTACAATGTTTATTTGTACTAATATATACAACTGTGAATGAACAAAATTCATAATAAAAAAAAGTAAATACAAATACACTAAAATAAGTCCTGCGCTCAGACTCCCACTACTCCTGGGCAGCAGCCATCACCATAGTAAGTACACAATAGCCGCAATACATACAATAAAAACCAAAAACACACAAACACACCCATGTATTCACATGCCAAAATTACAGACAAACACCCCCCATGCATTTATACACTATCACGTAAGAAATCTTGCATTCAAACACCAACACTACACACACCCCTGCATTTAAATTCTAACATTTAAATTCCAGACCATTCCAAGTGGAGCTGGTGTCTTGCGCTGGGATTTGTGGTAGGCGGAGTCCCCACTTTCCCAAGACAGCCAAACCTTCATCTGGAGTTTGCAGGGCCATGATGGTTCCGTTTCTTATGGCCAGGATCTTATTTGTGTATCCCCATTGCTACCTAATATTGTTGCTCTTGAGGGTGTTGATGATCTGGTGGAAGGAGCAGCGCCTCCGCAGTGTGGCAGTGGAAAGATCTGTAAAAATCTTGAGTGAAGCATAGTCGGCCGGTAGATCTCCCCTCGTGTGGTTGTTTCTCAATATGATTTCCTTCACATGATAGTAGTGGGCTCGCAATAGGACATCTCGCGGGATCATTGCAGCCAGGTGTGTCGGCTTAGGCACTCGATGTACCCGGTCCAGCAGCATCATGTTGGTAGGCACTTCAGGCACAAGCACTTTAAGCAAGCCGTGGACGTAAGTAGGTAGCTCCGTTGCCTCAACAGACTCCGGGTTGCCTCTCAGCCGCAAGTTGTTTCGATCCTCAGTGTCCATCATTTTAGAATTCATGGAGGTAAGTTGTTGCTCCAGCCGTTGGACATGATCAGCCAAATAATTATGGGCTGAGGCGAATTCAGCCACCTTGCTTTCGTTATGGGATGTCCGCGATCACAGCTCTTGGATGTCTTTGCGCAGTGTGTCATGTGAAGACCACGAGGAGATTAGTTTAGCAGACAGGGAGTCCAGCACCTCCTGTAAGTATGTTGTAGTTAGGTGTCTGTCCACAATAGGACTGTTCGCTTACGAAGCGAGGTTACTATCTTCTTAGAGGGCACCGCCATCTTGCGGCGTGGCCTGCACAGCCAGGGCCATAGGAGTAGGTTTTTGGCCGAAGAAGTTAAGATTTTCAGCCTTGGCGTGTTCCTCATTCCCTTACCCTGCGACATACTTGCGGTTAGGTGTGCAATTATAGTGGATAAGTCTCCTAATTTTGCCGTTGTTGAAGCCCAGACACCAGAGCACAGATTTAAGCGGCCATCTTGCTCGGCGGTTAGCCACGCCTCCTATTTGTATTTACTTTTGTATCACACAGCTATGTTACACCCCATGTGTTCCCTATTAAGGGTTATTAAGTATGTAGAAGTTTAGAAAAATTCCCCTCCCTGTCTCATTAAAGATTATTTTTACCTGAAGCTAAAGAAAGCATGGTAAATTGTTGGTGTAGGATTCACCTAAGAGGTATGCCTTGACGTGGCAGGTAAGCTTAAAATCTAATGGCCATTGGAGTAATACTAAAAACCTTCAGTTATTTAAATATGCATAGGGATTTAGAATAGTGTGCAAGTAACTATTTCCCCCCCCCTCCCCCAGTCACCTGGGGGAGGGGGGGTTATTTTATTTTTTTATTTAGGGCCCCCAACCACCGCTCAGGGGTGGGGGCCAGGGAGGAGAACATTAGGTCCCCCCTAATTAGTATTTTAGGGCCCCCACCCACCGTTCAGGGGTGTGGGTCAGGGGGGAGGACATTAGGTCCTCCCCCCTCATTCTAATTTAGGCCCCCACCCACCACTCAGGGGTGGGGGCCAGGGAGGAGAACATTAGGTGTGTGTCCCCTAATTAGTATTTAGGGCCCCACCCATTGCTCAGGGGTGGGGGCCAGGGGTAGAGGACATTAGATCCCCCCCTCATTCTAATTTAGGGCCCCCACCCACTGCTCAGGGGTGGGGGCCAGGGGGAGGACATTAGGTCCGCCCTAATTAGTTTTTAGGGCCCCCACCCACCGCTCAGGGGTGGGGGCCAGGGGGAGGACATTAGGTCCCCCATTCTAATTTAGGGCCCCCACTAACCGCTCAGGGGTGGGGCCAGGGAGGAGAACATTAGGTGTGTCCCCCCTAATTAGTATTGAGGGCCCCCACCCACCGCTCAGGGGTGTGGGCCAGGGGGAGAGGACAATAGGTCCCCCCCACATTCTAATTTAGGGCCCCCACCCACCGCTCAGGGGTGGGGGCCAGGGGGAGGACATTAGGTCCCCCCATTCCAATTTAGGGCCCCCACCCACCGCTCAGGGGTGGGGGCCAGGGGGGAGGACATTAGGTCCCCCCATTCTAATTTAGGGCCCCCACCCACCGCTCAGGGGTGGGGGCCAGGGGGGAGGACATTAGGTCCCCCCAATTGTTTTTTAGGGCCCCCACCCACTGCTCAGGGGTGGGGGTCAGGGGGAGGACATTAGGTCTCCCCCATTCTAATTTAGGGCCCCCACCCACCACTCAAGGGTGGGTGCCAGGGGGAAGACAATAGGTCCCCCTCCCGTTATTTTACTTTAGGGCCCCCACCCACCACTCAGGGGTGGGGGCTGCGGGGGAGGAAAATAGGTCCCCCCATTATTTTACTTTAGGGCCCCCACCCGCCGCTCAGGAGTGGGGGCCGGGCAATAGCCGGGCAATACTCGCGGTATAGCTAGTAGGGGCACAATTTACTAATACTAAGTAAGTTTTACTTAGTATTAGTAAATTTGGCTGAAAGACCAATTTAGGTATTTCAGCCTTTTGGTAGATAACTCCCTAATACCGTGGGAATTAGGGAGTTATCTACCAAGCACTGCAAGAGGCGTTCCGAAATTCCGAAGTCCCAAAGTTGCCGAAGTTGCCGAAGTTCTGAAGTGCCGAATTTCCGAAGTGACGAATTGCCGAAATTACCGAATTTCCGAAGTGCCGAAGTTGCCGAAGTGCTGAATTGCCGAAGTCCCGAATTTCGGAATGCCGAACTGAACCGAAAAGTGCAAACACACAAATGCAAACACACTGAACCTATATTTTAATCCAGCTCTCTCGCCTGTGGTCTTGTAGTACACATTTTAACTGCCTTCCCCCAAACGCTGGTGTGTTTGGCTCCAAAGGAGCCTGCCTCTATCCCTTGTGTGGCAGAATAGATGGAGGGTTACCGGAAGGGATGCAGCCCATTTACATATCACCACTGGACCAGCAGGGACCTGGATGAGGCGTAGAGTTGGTGCTGGACTCTATGCAGGGCAGCAGCAAGTGAGCAAACTAAGTAATGTAAGCTGCCTGCAGCTGCCCTGCTTGCACAACCTTTGTGACCCTGCAAGTTCTGCCAATGCACACTGCTATATGGACTATTTGAGTGCCTGATCTCAGTACTTACCAGAGTCTACTAATTTAAGCTCTAGTTTATTTTCTATATATATACCATCTATCTTGTCATGTTTTATCAGAGTCAGCCTATAACTGCTTGACATTTTTCCTTTCTAACAATACATGACCATTGAGATTTGCTATCTCTGCTGCCCTGCATACCTCCCTGCACAATATGGTCACAGTAATCCCGAAAATAGATGCATTAATTAATCAAAAACCTGTCTGAACACCTTGTTATAACAGTGTTTGCAGAGACTATCCAAATTCCATTATACAATAAATGTAATGATTAAATAATTCAACATCCTCAGCATTACATATTTATAAAAGTGTTTGACTGTTGAGATCACATAATACATCAAAAGCTTGAATCCATTAACTTGCATATATATTTTTTTGGGGGGAAAAAAATATGAATTCTTACCTTTCCCTTTTGCTAGGTTCCTGTTATATCCTACAGGACTAAAGTATTCAAATATAAAAACAGCCACAGCCGATACAATCAGAAGCATTACAAACATCATGACCCAAACCGAAGCACTAAATGGTTCTGAAAAAAAATGAAAGAATAAAAGAAAACATATGAATGAGCACGTTTAGCTTTTTAAGCATTATTGATACAAGTCCTTTAACTGTCACATACCAGATGACACTATAGTCACAACTTAAGCTAAATGAAGCAGTTTTGGTGTATCCATCATTAAGTTTTGGTGACATATTTACCTCTAATATATTAGCAAAAAAAATCATTACATATAACCTCTTCTTTCTTTCTCCCCTTTTTTGTTTTCCTTTTAATTAACTTTCAAAGCAATAATAGAAATACACGGTGATCCTTGGTATACAGATAAGAACATAGTTAGGCAATTTTGTCTATACAATAAAAAAATCTTTAATTCTTATACATACGGTAATCATGTCAATTTACTACTGGAAGGAAACATATGTGAAAATAATCTTCACATTTGGAAGTCTGGGCCCCCCAGACAAACAAATACCCTGGAGCCATGTCACATCCATTTTAAACTTGAACAAATGTATACGTGTGTATGAACTAAACAGGTAAATTTACTAAATTGAAAGTAAAATGGCACAATATAGGCCAAAATGGCCAAAAAAATTCACCTCAACTATAAGTAGTTATATTTGTTTTGCTATTTTACTATTTTAACTGGAATCACGTGATTCTGTTTTCATTTCACTACAATAAATCTTTAGTACTCTGCAGTTGTACATTATGCAACACATAAATGAGAATTGGCATAGAATTAATTTTTTTTTTACCTAAAACAATGAATTGGAAAACAAGCTGGGTTATAGCATTTTTCCTGTTCAGCTATTTTGTCAGAAAACATGGAATGCTTGTCAGATCAATACTGTATGTGTTTGTGTAAAAACAAGAATGTCATTGTGAGTAGTGCGAGTTTGTAAATGCATATTTTTGAACAACTTCACAATGTGTGTCTAAATGAACGAGTATATTTGTGTACAGTGTTAAGGCTTGTAAACTCAATATTGTATGTATAGTGTAGTGTCAATGTATTTGTAAATGCAGGAATATATGTGTAAGAGAATATATATATATATATATATATATATATATATATATAAATATTTGTGTTTTATGCCAATTTGTCTACATGCAGAGTGTTGATGTGTGTGTGAAAATAATGGTATTTTAGTGTGGATTGTGTGATATGTCTCTACCTGTATGTCACTGTCACATGTCCACCTCTCTATTCCACTCACTATTTTTGTCTATCCCTTTATTCTACTTCAACTCATGTCTTGCCTTCTTTCCCATATCCCCACTATCCCACCCTCTTGACTCTACTTCTAAACCACCCAACAGTCTCTACCAATTTACTTGTTTATCCATCCAACATCTTTCATTATCCTTGCCATAGCAGTGTGAGACTGGCTGGCATGCTGCTGGCTCCTCTTGGTCTCTGCACATACATTATTGCAGCACATCCCATGCAGGCTCAGTATTGAGGAAGTAGCGCTATGAAAGTAGCATAGTTATATTGGGTTTAAAAAAAGCCAGTTTGAAGCTCTTTCCAGTTTTCCAACAATCCTTATTGAAACCAGAATGACAGTCAGGTCTCTCCTTGGATCGAAAGTCTGAACCACAACATATTCAAAATTATACCCCTGAATATTATGTTTTGGCAAGAATTCCCCCTGTTACTGTTTAAACATCTGTACAGACTCTGATAAAACCACCTCTCAGGCAGATAATTCTACATCTTTATTGTTCTTAGTGCAAAGAACCATTTTC